>NW_023596448.1:17162388-17167388 GCF_011947565.3 Pollicipes pollicipes | reverse complement strand
CAGAATGCGGCTCACTATCAGCTTCGTCATGGTTGTGACAGGGCGGCAGCGCACACTGTGCAGGTGGTCACCGTGGAGGTTCGTAGTTCGCTACGAATGGATGGCATGACACAGACCCTTCGACCCAGACTTAATTGACTCCGAAGTGTGATTTACATGCTTAACTTGCGCCTGGTCGGGATCTTCGACAACCTCTCCCGGCCGGTGGTAAGCTGACTTCCCCCCCCCCCCCTAGCATCTCAAACTCCCAAAGGTCGTAGGAGAATAACACAAATACCATTGTTAAGGTCTCGTCAAATCATGAACAATGCACGCCATATGTTTGACTTTAGATCAAATTGAAGGTCACCATAGGCCAATCAATGCAAAAAAACGGCCGTTCTGGTAGATGCAAATAACACACATGTTAACATATCAAGACGAATATTGAGAACACAGAAGTAAGCGTAAATACTTGTGAAGTCCATTTAAACTAAAACTGTTTCATTACAAAATGTCAGGTCAGGTCAGGTCATCGTTCAAAAATGGTCTACCAGTAGCTTAAAAGAACGATACCTTTTGTTTTCTTCCACAGCGTGCTTCAGATTGAGTTTATTTTATTACGTGCAGCTGTTACAACAGTATCCCGGACCCAACCATACCATTTTGGGCTGACCTAAAGGTCAGCTGAGGTCAACTTAGGGCAAATATATAACCAAAGGTAAGGAGACAGCCAACAACCAAGAGACCACATCAATATATAACAGTTAACGTATTCTGCGTGTACTAAAATTACACGCAAAGGACAAAATGTGAGGTCCTAACCCGGTTTAAGTGACCAGTACATTGTTTTCCGCAGTCGGAAATAGTGGTGGAAATCTATTGGTTCTCACGAACGCATACATGTTGCATACGTTATACATAGTCCCTTTGACACCTGACAGTGTATTTGCAACAAACTGGGAAGTCACGTTAGTACCTGATATGATGCGTCATCAGTTTCATAAACACTATGTAGAAGTGGTTAAACGCGTTGCATTTATACATCTAGTCTCACCGCAGCTGACAACATAGGTCAAAGAACCTGGATAACCCCATATGACCTCCCATGTCCTCACATGACCCGCTGTATCACCACTACGTATTGGAATGACATTACGACATATTTTCAGTGAAATGTAATTCCGCGCCTAAAATTACCAAATAATATCTGCACGAGGCATCCACATAGGTAAGCCATGATCTGGGCTAGGGTCGTGTTCTCTGTGTTTACATAATGACTGTGCATAAGAGTAAGTACTCCTTTCCTGCCATATTAACACGAAAACTACACAGAAATACTTGCAAAAATAGCAAGAGTTACGAAAAACAGTAAGCAATTATCTGACTTCCGGTTACTGGCCTGGCCTGTTTCGAAAAATTGAAATGGTACCACTGTATGCATATCATGTTCTATTAGTACTGAACGCTTGCCCAAGGGCAAACAACCCACATGTGATTAGACCACGTAATAGAGAATCTGGTGTTACTGTGAGCGTTTCTTTTTAGCTGTTCCCGACGCAACAAGGGGAAAGTCGAATCACGCCATCAGCCGGACGCGGTTGAAAATCATAATGCTGCAACAGTGGTGGCACTTCGGGCGAACTTGGCATCCCATCCCAACACGTCATGACACGCACACAGTGAATACCATGCGAATGCAGCAGAGCCGCCCTTGCACAGTGCCCCCCGGCGGCCGAACCACACCCTTCCAAAGTGCTGGGCCTTCCACGTCCCGCAGCGTGGGCCCCAAGGTCGGGACGCACGCCTCACCGTATAAAAGAGCCAGCACACCTACCGTAGGCACATACACCGGTCTACTCTCCCAGCAGTCAGAGGTCCAACAAACCGCAGAGATGAACGCCAAGCTTGCGGTGAGGGTTGGTGTGGCATCTTGGTAGCTGGCTATGCCCACTGAGTAGTTCTCTTGTTTAGTGTGTGGGGACTCGCAGTTATCGGTGACATCAGTAAGACAGTATTTATAGGTTTTGATGTATCAGGCTAGAACACAAATGACTTCAGTGCTAGCAAAAGACAGTATTTATAGGTTTTGATGTATCAGGCTAGAACACAAATGACTTCAGTGCTAGCAAACTAGAGGCCACGGGCGTGTCTTAGCGTTAGAGATCAAATATAATATTTTTGTTGTAGTTTTCAAACCACCAGCAACTGTTGAAAAACGTGTGATTAGGGGCTTCGAGTTTCAAAGAAAACTTCAAGCGGAGCTACCGATTTATCTGTGCCGAGTAACATCATTCAATAAAAATACGGACAAAAATCAGGAGAGAATTGATTACATCCAATACGTGTGTTGTTTATAACTCTTGTTTACACAGGATGCTCTCGACGCTTATGTCGCTTCCCTCTCTTCCAGCTGCTGCTTCTGGCTGCCCTGGTGGCTGTTGTCTCTGCCAGCCACGGATACAGTGGTTATCACGGCTACCGCTCATACGCCGGCCCCTACTACGGAGGCTACAGGAGCGGAAACCACGGCTACGGCTACGGACTCCGCAGCTACGGCGGCCACGGCTACCGTCACCGCCGCTCTCTGGTCCACAGCGCCTACCATGGCTACCAGCCCCACGGATACGGATACACCAGCCACGGATACGGATACGCGCCCCGCAGCTACGGATACGGATACGCTGCCCGCAGCTACGGATACGCCCCCCGTGCCTATGGATACCGCTCTGGCTACTATCATTAATCGTCCCGTTTTGTGATTGTCGGTTCGCATTTGGCATTCTCCAATAAATTGCTCTAGATATCTTTTATGTTTCTTACGGTGGTTTAAGAAACGTGTGCTGAGCAGTGAAATCCCGTGAGCGGAGAGTGATACGAGCAATTTATGAAACCCTCGTTGAATCCGTTTCCGTTTGTTGTGAAAGGTATGGCTGGTGTTGAAGAATAAGTTCACTGTCATATGTCAATATTACACATGTTTACCACCATGAGGAAAAAAGTTAACCTTGATTCTCACAGAGCTTGGGCGAGTCTTTGCCTGAGCTGCTGCCTTTACTGCACTGCATTCTGTCTACTTCCCTCCGTTAACATTGCGTATCATGCTGACTTACCAAGATAAAAAACAAACACACAGGGCCTGGGTAATTTCCTGGCTAACCTATTGCCTGCGGTGTACCATGATAACCGGGTTACAAATGGATAACGCATGATGGTAGAACACTGGGTGCTCCAACGCCTTGCCTAGTGCGTATTGAAACACTACAATTATCGCCTAATAGTAATTAAGATCCGGTTTGTACTGCTGTACCAAACATCGGCAGTGCTGACCTGGCGGAATTTTTGGTGTGGTTATGGCAAAGAAGGGTAATAACACTCGCTAGTGGTAGGACGATTGAAGTTTGGTGTAATAATAGGAGTAGTGGCTGTAGGGATGAGTGGTTTCAAAGTAATATCCCACGCATGTCGGCTTAACTGATCTACTTCGGTCCGTCTTTAATTATTTTATGTCTCAGCCTACACGTGAGTCATTTCAAGCATTCTGCATCACAATTGATCGCGTAACGATTCAGCTACTGCACAGTAGAATCAGTTATGAATAATGTGGCGGACTACCGGCTGTTGAGTGTTTTATGATAAGTGGCTGGTCCCAGGTGTTCTAAGGTATATGAATGCTAGAGCTGATCATTTTGTACTTTTCCTATAAGGAAAGACTCAGGTTGTGGTTCAATTGGTGTTTGATTACTCAACACATCCAAGAATAGCATTACACCATTACCTGCACCGGTGTTACCACCAGAAAAATGGGTCAGGCAGCAATTATATTAATTCGGCATGGTTGTATGATCACATACGATCCTTTCCGATCCCAACTACAAACTTAAAATATTGGAAATATTGGTTACTATGTGTACTATGTAACCAACTATGTAACTATTATGTAACTATGTAACTATTATGTAACTGTGTAACTGTTATGTAATGCACACGCTTGTTGTGATATTTGCCCAGGGCATTGTCAGCCCCCACGTTTTAGAGGAAGTCACGTCACATCATAAACTGGCTCAGCTTTGTGACTTAATTCATCTACTTAACATTGCGAGGTTTTGTGCTTTTCAGGTCACAACGTATCGATTTCCGTAAATATTCATGGTCTACGCTGAAAGTCTGCCCACTTGATGCCTCCATACCAAGGGCGCGGAAGTTGTTCCTTAGATTAGATCTGAATACACGCAATTTTGACTAAATGCTAATGTTCTTGTTGTAGTTTGCTTGCACAATTCCCTCCAATACTTCAGCCAAATGCCATTAAAATGAATGTCCTCAAGCAGGTGATCATCGCGTGGTATTGAAACTTTCTCCTTAGTTTTTGGAAACATTCCAGCCCCATATTGGAATGGCAACCAACGTTTATCGTGATGCAATGTTAACAGTGTGTGGGGGGGGGGGAGGGGAGAGTGGGGTGCAGGGGGGCCTTCCGTCACATAATGCAAATTCCCTAGCATGCAATCCATGCAAGGGCCGATGGCGCGCGGTTAACGCGCCTGCATAAACCACAGCACGGCTGAGAAACCAGAGGTACGGGTTCTATTCCCACGTTACTCGCCCTCCCTGCCAGGGTGAGAGGAAGGCGACGCCATATAACCTGAGCCACTGAGTGCATCGTAAGCCCAATGACGACGACAACCTCATGCATCGTCTCCAATCCAAATCTGCATGTGTAGTGACCGCATTAACTAGACCCAAGATTAGCAGCAAATATTGTAGTTACTGAAAGCAATAGTTGGTATTGCCTGCATTTTATAGCTGACTTTTCTACACTGTTACGTGAAAACAGGTAACCAGGAGTGCCTCGCCCTCTATCCCAGTGCGCCAATGAACCGTGCGTCAACACCAGAAACCATAAATTCAAGACGCGACACTCCCAACTAAGCGGAAGAAACAAACAAAGAAGCAGGCGAAGTGGTGGTGAAGATCCGGCAGGGATCTTATTATACAAAAGACCAGGATAATGGTGCATG
>NW_023596448.1:17155123-17161388 GCF_011947565.3 Pollicipes pollicipes | reverse complement strand
TGATTTATTGCCATGTTCTTATTGGTAGGGGTTGTCAATCCTCCAATACTCAACCAAGCCATTAAAAAAATGATGCCTCAAGTAGGCGATCACGCGTGATATGAACTTCTACTTAGTTTTGACATTCGCCCCAGTAGGGAATGCAAACCAACGTTTACTGGTGCATGTTAACATTGTGCGTGTGTGTGGGAGGGGGGGGGGGGGGGGAGTGGGGAGTGGTGCAGAGCTCCGTCACATAATTCAAATCCCTCATGCAATCAATGCAATGGTGCCGATGGCGCGGCGGTTAACGCTCCTGAGTAAACCACTGCACGGCTGAGAAACCAGAGGTGCGGGTTCTATTCTCCACGTTACTCGCCCTCCCTGCCAGGGTGAGAGGAAAGCGACGCCATATAACCTGAGCCACTGAGTGCATCGTAAGCCCCCAATGACGACGACAACGTCATGCAATCGTCTACAATCCAAACTCTGCATTGTGTAGTGACCGCATAGTAACTAGACCCAAGATTAGCAGCAAATATTGTAGTTACTGAAAGCAATAGTTGGTATTGCCTGCATTTTATAGCTGACTTTTCTACACTGTTACGTGAGAACAGGTAACCAGGAGTGCCTCGCCCTCTATCCCAGTGCGCCAATGAACCGTGCGTCAACACCAGAAACCATAAATTCAAGACGCGACACTCCCAACTAAGCGGAAGAAACAAACAAAGAAGCAGGCGAAGTGGTGGTGAAGATCCGGCAGGGATCTTATTATACAAAAGACCAGGATAAATGGTGCATGAGAAGGCTTGAAGTAGTCATAGCCCAAATTAGCTAATGACAGCCAGCCCGCTAGAACGACCCATTAAACTGCTAACACTCATTCACAGTGTCAGTAAAGGTTTTCAGTCACACAAGTCAGTGGGGCAGTCACCTGGTCCTCTTCATGCAGGTTTATGAACAGGATCTCCAGGGAGTAGAACTAGCTAAGCGGGGCTTGTTGCCAAGAGAACTTCCGGAGCAAGCGCCATGAATTCGGGTACAAGTGAAAAATATATGGCCAAATCACAGCGTAATTATGGATTATGTGAGAGGACAAGTGTCGAGTGAGTTGCGTACCCACAGGGCAAGAAACAACAGTAATGTATTTTTAAAAAAACCTCCGGCACGTTGTGCAATCGCGCCCACATTTCCAGCGGCCTTTGGGGCATCAAATGCACTTGTTTTGACAAAAAACGTGTTCCTAGTTTTCTGCTTCGTACGAGGAGCGGTTTTTTAATGGACACACTGCTCTTGCGATTATCCGGCTTGGCGCAGCCGGCGGGCGGCAACCGACCGATACCGTGCATTATCGTGCGGCCGGATCGATGAGTCACATTATAGGGAGTGTTCCATATTTATGTAGGGTTTTGAACTGAAATAGCCTTCCTAAGGATAATTCGGTGCAGTTCACAGCCCCTGCCGTCTCTTAAAACCCTAAACCGCCTCTAGTTTCTGAGCTACACGCCCGCGAAAACGTGCCAGCCTTTTTCGGGGGAATATTTCAAGGTCACCCAGGAAGCCATGACGCAATAATATCGTCATTACAAATCCTGCCTTCCCATCAGCCAGGCCAGGCCAAAGCCAAGAAAATATCGTCGAATCTGACGTTCTGTGAGCACGCTTTCCAATGCAAACGGCAGTCAACTGCCTCTCAATCTGTGCTGTGGAAGCTACGATAACGTAATGAAATGACGAAATATTGAGGAACATTCTGTACGGAACAATTATGTTGTCTACAGCAGACATTTCCAGTTAAATGCCACCAAAAAGTCATCATTGAGCTTCTTTCGTCATATCTGATGCTTGCTTCAATGCCTTCAAGCGAAGAACATTCACTTTAATCTGGGTTTGGAATACTGACGGCTGTAATTGTGGGAGTGTGGCCCGCATCGTTTACACAATTTTCACATATCGGCCTTGGCCGAATGAGTGAAATTGCTGACAAGTTGAGACTGCATGGGTTTTTTGCAGTGGACATAATAACGGACATAATTTTCTTTAAGAGCAAGTTTTTCATCGCTTTTAAGTGTTGTTGTTGTGACACTAATGTCACCTATATAAATCGTTGTAAATGAAGTAATTTAGCGTATAGATAAAAACTGCATATGTCTGCTGTAAAAGTAGTGACCGGTTTATATTTTACAGCATAAACTTTGTCGTGTAGTACTCATACTTGCAAGAAGTTTTACAGTCGAAGTATGCATGCGTATAGGTCAAAGGCGCATGGGTGTATGCTGCACAAGTAGTGACGGGAATAAGTTTTTGCAGCATAAGTCTTCGCTGTAGCACTTCTGCTTGTTATAACTTTTTGCGGTGGCGATAATATCGCGCATAAATCAGTTAAGACCACAATTTTTTGCAGTAGATGCAATGACATGTGGAACTTTTTTGAGCATAGTTTTGTCGTGTAGAACTTATGTCGCGTACAAGGTATCGTAGCAAAAGTAATGTCTCGTATAACTGATGCAGCGCTCCGCGTAGTGATGCAACGCTCCGCGTAACTAATGTAGCCCTCCTGTCGGTAGTAATGTAGCACACCTTACAACTGATGTGGCGCTACACTCCTGTTTTTGCCGTACGCTGTCGGGACACCCGCCGCCTGCCTCCGTAAAGAACGCAACGCCGGTCGACGCCACTAGTGTCACCTATACTAAAATTGTACTGTAAGTGTTGCCACCTGCACCCCAGGTGCCACGTCTCAAGTGAATATAGCCAATGACGGTGGGCCCGGCGGCCACCAACTAGGCAGGCCGCGGACAATGCACCCGCAGCGGCGGATCAGGATTGTGGCACAAGGAGGAAGGGGGGGGGGGGGGGGGAGAGGCACGCAACGTTGTGGGGCCCCTCTGGAGTTTGTGGTCCGCTCCAAACAGAAAAGTTGCCGCATTCCAGGCATTAACTTTCTAAGCTTGTTATAAATGCTATGCGTTGCACAAGTACCCATCTTCGTGCGCGCAGCCCGAGAAAGCTAGGTGTTGTGCGCATGTACACACATGAAGCATGTTCATTTTCTCGATGGCGAAGAATCATAAACATAGTGAGTCTCGTCATTTTCAAGAAAAAAACATTTAGGATAATATATGACAAAATGAGCTAAAGAAGGCTGCTAAATACCCTGAAAACCAATCATGACAATTTAACGAGTCAACGGAAACAACCTATACGCCGTCAGTAGCACTTAAAATTACGTCTGGCAAATGTGCGGAAAGTGCATAGGCACATATATGACATGCTATTCTAAGACTACGGCGCCAAGATAAATCGTCATCACATAGATCTCAGAATTGTGTGCTTGGAAGCAACTTAGCCAGGTCCGTACACACGAGCAGGAGAAGCACCCGAACGCTTGCAAGCACATGTCGGGCCTTCAGCAACAGAGTGACATTCTTGTGCTCTCGTCGGAACAGCCCACGATCAATGTGGAGGGTCAGGAGCGAGCAAGATTGCCCCGGCCGGTTATCGCTCACGTTCCCCATCAACGGCATAAACCCTCCGGTAAAATGGGAGACCCAACTAACAATAGGGCCGGCACCTGAGCGATCGACGGTGCCGCGGCAGGCCAACAAAAAGACTCCCGTCAACGGTGTTGGGTCCTTAGAGCAGCTGAGAAGAACCCAAGAACAATGGTGGGCCCTGAACGGTCGAGAGTGCCTTGGCAGGTTGACATATCGCGCCCCGGCCAGAGCGCAGAGTCTTCTAGCCAAACGGGAGAGCGCAGCACCAGCGTGCATGAATGAATACCTTTAGGTGATCGAGAGTCGCTTGGCAATATGTTCCCGTAGAACAGTGCAGGGTCCTCTGAGGAAACATGAAGTGCCCAAGGTCGTTGCAGCTGGCCTCGGTCTGATCAAGATTCCCGGGTAGGTTAACAGGAACGGCTCCGACGAGAGAGGAGGATCCTCCGCAAAGGAGATCAGCGGAAAAGACCCTGGATCAATATAGAGGGCCCCTGAGCATCGGGCGTCTCAGTGCGTTAACTTATATCGGCCCCCAGAAACAGTGAAAAGGCCCATACAGCGAGTGGAAGGAGCCCAAAATCAATGCGAAAAGACCCCTGAACAACCGAGTGTCCCCGGGCAAGTGAGCACGTGGAGCTCCGACAAAAAGATATAGAGCCATTCGTGCGAGTGGAAGGAATCCGTGGAAAGCCCCGATCAGTCAAAAGTGCCCCCGCATGTTAACAAATAGTCCCCTAACAGCAGCACAGGGTCCTCTGAGCAACCGCAAAGAGCAC
Source organism: Pollicipes pollicipes (assembly GCF_011947565.3). NCBI lineage: Eukaryota > Metazoa > Arthropoda > Thecostraca > Pollicipedomorpha > Pollicipedidae > Pollicipes > Pollicipes pollicipes. Next base: position 17,157,133 of record NW_023596448.1, on the reverse strand, counting down.
AAGGACAACGTGGAGGGCCTCCAGCAACAACGTAGGGCCTCTGGACACCGCAATTAGCCTCAGATTGTTTATCATTCACCACCCTCTTAACCAGCGAACAATTATTATTGTGTGCTCACGGACCTTTCACTTTCGCTTGCGATTGTTTTCGGTCGCCTGCAGGCCCAAAGGCTGGCTTTGTGTGTTTTGTGTTAGAAAACTGCGTTCGTTTGGCCGGTTGCAGCCCACTTCGGAGCCCAAGAGCGAGGGGGGAGGGGCATGGCCGCATGATCCATTCTCTAGATATGCTGCTGGCCCTAACAGCTTAACAGATTAGGGCCCCAGAGAAGAGCGTGGGACTCTCCAAGCAAACACAAGCATCCAATACACAACGTAGAGGGCCCCCGAGCGATCGAACGCGCCCGAGCACGTTTACCGATGGGGCGCCCAACGAGGGCGTAGTAAATCCCCCTTCCACTTGGAAGGATCCAAGACCCAACGTAGAGGACCGCCGAGTGATGGAGTGCAGCTGAGCAAGCTGACCGATTGGATGCCCGAAAAGTGCGTGTGGGCAGGGGGCGAGTCAATTCATAATTCAGGAGCTGCTGGCTCAGCTAACTACGTGTTCATAACAGAGCGTCCGCAGAGGGGTCCAAAACACTCCTCGGGGTCCACGAGTAGGGGAACGATTCGAGGTCCCAAAGGGCTGACGGCAGATCACATCCAGTGGCCCTGATCTGCAGGGCCGGTCCCTCAAATGCCAGTCAGAGGTAGTTTGATGCCGATCGCCCCCCTTCCTCCTGAGTCGATGCGAGCCTCTATGCGGGACAGGCACACCAGCATCAAACAGCCAACACCATTTCGGCCTGAAACCTAAGGACCAATTTCTCAAGCAGGCTCAATGTCGGGACCCGCAATTTGCATTTTGTTGCAGTTAGGGGCCCGCGATTACATTGGAGAGTGACTTTTATCTGCAAAGAGCTCCGAGTCGGCCGGCAGAACAGTTGCTGAATAGGGACACGGAGGAGACCTTGAGGACTTCATGCGTTGGTCGTGGTTCTTCAACAATTAAAAGAGATATAAGTACTTAAGATGAGTGTCCACAATGGGACACTCGAAGGGTCCTGTGCCAGTCTGGGGTCCGTACAGAACGCAGGTCCTACGCTCGATTTCAGCGAGCGGTCTGCTAATCCGAACTGGAATGTCCGCCAATTGTAGGACCTCCATCGGCGATCAGGAATCTGATGCGGCAGCGAGGTCACTCGTGTCCATCCAGGGCTAAACTCAGAGGGTTTTCCCACTTCTAAACGGGATCAATATATGAGGAATCCGTCTAAGGGTCTCCGTATCGACCAGGCAAGAATCTGTCTAAGGGTCTCCGGATCGACCAGGGAGTCCCGCTCCCATGTCGCTAGAATGACAGCCGGTCGGCACCCCGCGCTGGGACAGAATGACCCCTCAACCCATGACCGGGAACGATAATGCGATCCTAGTGGTCTACCAAGGCGACCTTTTACTCGGAAAAGGTAAGGGGTCTGCTCTGCGTGCATTTAAGTGGACCAAAAAGGGATGAAGCATGAAAAAGTCAGCCCATGCATGTGGACAGTTCCTAAAGACTTCCATTTTTCTTTCACACAAGAGACAAGTGAAACAAATTTCATAAAATGGCTCGAAGTGTGCGCACTCGCAATTTTAAGAGCAGGTTGTTCACGGTTGAAGTTTCCGTAAAGCCAAGCGGCGATTGGCCCTGCATCTAACACCCGGCGGCGGGTGCCGGGCGCACATGGACCGCCGTTATCAAATAATGCAGCCGAATGTCTGTCATAATTCATTCATACCGCTCAAATATTGCACTGGTGCACACATTTTACCTGCGCAATGCTCCGGTTGCCCTTTAAAGATCTGTAGAGTTATAGCAACATTAAAACAAAGTTTTGCCTTTACCTCTCCAGTTCCAGCACCAGCTTTCAGCACCGGTTTGCTCCACTGTAAATGCTCATCCGTTTCTGTTAGGGAAAAGTAAGGTGAGCT
>NW_023596448.1:17148090-17154123 GCF_011947565.3 Pollicipes pollicipes | reverse complement strand
CGTCCGTTCGCATTTGGCAGGAATCAATACACTGTTTTCGATACAGCTTAAGTCTTATGTCATTATTTAAGAGAAACGAGTGTTAGCAGCGAATCCAGGTGGGGTTAGCGTAAGGCTAACAATGATGTAACTTTCATCGCGTTCACGCGGGTCTGTTTTTGGTAGACGCTGCTAGTGTAAAAAATGATCAAATGCGCTTGTGTGTATGTCTAAAGCTATGCATCTTGAAAGCGTTCCATATCACCAGGACAAACAGAAAGGTGATATTTTGAGGCTTCACTTAACCTTACTTCTTGACGGTTTTGCGTAGTGAAGTTGGGAATAGCTGAATGAGCTGAAAATAGGGAAGCATACCAATTCACTCTCAGAGCATTAGACGATTCAAAATTTTGCAAACATTGCAGTGTAAGAAACGCAACGACAAAACGCAAGTCTCGACATTCCTAACATGAATCCAACGTGCCTCTATGACATAAACCTGAGCGTTGGAAAGTCAACAATAGTGAGTGAATTCCATTAGCCCACTGTCACGCACTACATGCAAAGCGCAGGGAACTGGAAGCCGTGGTGAAAGTAAAAGGGTAGCTGAGGTCACCTACCCCCTCCTCGAAAACTGGAGATCTCACAGGGAACTTGGGCTCAGGCCACTTTTGGTGCCCAGAATATCTGGCATAGGCCATATGCGGAACTATAGACATGTGTAAACTGAGGTCGGAACGTATCCTCATTGCCCAGTCTCAAAGAGGATGATATTGTCGTAGTATATAATACCAACAAGAGACTACAATAATCGGTATGCTCTACTTGACCAATCGTAAAATCACCGATCATTATCATTGACAACGGAAAGCACCCACCATTTCGGGGAGGAACCTCAAACATGCATCAAAAGTGCATTTGAAGCATGTTGCATTGTTTTCATTGTGGAAGGGTTTTGACTGCACTGAAGATCAGAGCAAGAGCAATACAGCCCTGGGTTTTGGATAGGCATGACACTGCTATGATACAGTTCCAATCACTGCCCGTCGACGGCATTACCTAAACCAGAGCGGAAGTAGTGTTGATGATGGTATATCATTCTGCTTGTTACATGGGGTTACGACCACTTATTTGGTTAACCATGTCAAACCAAGACCGACAAAAGCTACGGGATATATGGTGGCAGTAGAGCTTTCGTATGCAGAGCTAACGTGTTGAAAAGGGTTGGCGCTGTGGAAACTGGCCGACAAACTAGGATCTAGCCCCGCTTTAGTGAATGCAAAGTGATGTATGCGGTGAGATTCCGCCAATCACACATGTACCAGGTTGCACCTTCTGGCGTTGTCATTGAATTACTTGCGTTGGACGCAAATTGTCGCTGGTGATGCGCACAATGAAACATCAATGCAAACTAAGTTCCCAATCGCGAGCTTGCTGAATTGTATCGAATTGTTAGCTTAATTTTGAGATGTCAGATCAATCATAACCATAAGATACTGCTGGGTAGCATGAGAAAGATCGGATCATAAAGATCCCGAAGGTGTGTGGCCCTTCTCACCGAGACCAGGGTGTTGTAAAATGTTGGCGAAATGAGGAAGTGTGTGGTTACATTTGGAAGGCCCATGAGAGCTTATACCAAGCACGAGGATGAATGAGCTGTGCCGACGTATCCCTGCTGCCTTAATGAATTGCTAACATCATGACATGCAATGGATCAAATACATACTGTAATACCTCGATAGGCTCAAAATGTTTGCAAGATCATATGGAAGTAAAAAATTGCCTTTGGACACCCCTGCAGCATGGGTGCCAGAGTTTCTTTCAGTTTGCCGACATCACTACGTTGTCATGTTGAAACGCGAACCTAAAGATGGGGGGAGGCATCAATAGATCACATGCTATTGGGAGTCATTAGATTTAACGAATACCAAAACAGCATTCTTGTCAGAAGTACAAACCTCGCACGCACACTCCCATCACATCAAGATCAACAGAAGCCACTGAACACGCGCCACCAGTGACCATACCCTTTTCAAGCGCCTGATTCGCACCCTAATGTCAAATAAGTGTGACCCACACTTGCAAAACCCGCAGGACTATCAAACTGCAGGTCTTCTCGCAACTCCCGAACAGATTTTCGGTTATTACACCGCATTTCACCGCCAGCTTCCGTCAAAACAAAGTCCCAACCAGGGTTCAGGGAAATACAAGCAAACAGGTTGTACTTGGACACACCTTTTTGTTCCAGATTTCAGTTTGTCGTACAATATGTGCTAACTATTTAATAAAATGTGTACAGAAATTACGGTAGCATTTTCCTAATTTTTGAATGCCTTGCTAACCCATAAAGCCGTGCAAGGTTCTTTGCTCCGGCACACAAGGCACCAACCTTACGAATGCGGCATCTGCGACATCTGCATGCAGTATGCCTCAAACGTCATCGCTCTTGCGAATGTATCAGCGGCCAGGCTGTTTTGACCATGAGCAGAAAACAGCCTGTATTTTCGCAACAATTGTATCACGTTTCTATGATGACATTAATTCTAAAGTGACTGAAGCAGTCTCCCAATAAAGCTTTTCGCACTATAAGTGCGAGCCGCCCGCAAGTGCGAAAGCACTTGCGGGCGTATAACTCTTGCGGGCGTATAAGGGGGTTTTGGGTGTTAAGGAGGGCATAGCTGTGAATTGCGTCAAAAGATCATCAATATGGCTATTTCCGTCCAAAACCCCATGTAAAGGTGGAACATTGCTTTTAAATAGGGATTACTGACATCTAAATGTTCTTTGAATCCAGATACAGACCTCTTACATTTTCCAAACAAAACGGGGCCCATTTTATGAACGTCGCCCCTCCTGAGTAAGTTCCTGGATCAGCTATTGCCTTCAGTATACTACACAGTGATAGCAAATGAATAACGCGGGCAAACGTTTATGCAAATGAATGCAGCGACGAAGAAATACTGCATCAAATCCTGTGCGGCCACTTCTAAAGACACAGACAGTAACAGAGACAGAGACAGAGACAGAGGCAAATACAGGGACAGAGACAGACAGACACAGAGAGAGAGAGACAGACACAGACACAGACACAGACACAGAGACAGAGACAGAGACAGATATAAAGGCTGAGGCCAAGCGAACGCGGCAGCTTTCAATGCATGGTGCCTATAGGAGGCCGAACCACACCCTTCCGAGGTCCTGACCCTACATCGCACTAAGTGCTGCCGCGTGGTCCCAAGGTCGCGTCCCAGCCTCACCATATAAAAGTGCCAGAAGACCTGCAGCAGACACACAATCACCGGTGTACTCTCCCAGCTGTCGGAGGTCCAACAACCTGCAGAGATGAACGCCAAGCTTGCGGTGAGTTTTGCTGCCTCCGCCTGGTTGTTAGCTGTGCTCACTGATTAAATATTATCATCTTGTTTAGTGTGTGGAGGCCCGTTGTTATTGGTGAGTAAGTGAGGCGATACTGAAATGCCTTAATGCATCTCGTTAGTGAAAAAAATCATGCTACCAGAACAGAACGCACGAGGGTTTTCTTTGTATCGAAGATCAAATGTCACTTTTCATTTTGGCTTTCAAACCAATAATCGTTGCTGAACGTTTTATAGAATTTCAAGTGCAGAGAAAACTGTATGACCAGAACGAATTCATCTCAGCCTGGTAAAACCATGCAATAAAAATGGATACAAAATCGTGACAAAAGTTATTGCACTCAACGGCGCCTATTGCCTTAAGCATTTGTTCACACAGGGTGTCGACACTACTCATGTCGCCCTCCGTTGCTTCCATCCAGCTGCTGCTTCTGGCTGCCTTGGTGGCTGTTGCTTCTGCCAGCCACGGATACAGTGGTTTCACGGCCACCACTCATACGCCGGCCCCTACTACGGAGGCTACAGGAGCGGATACCACGGCTACGGCTACGGACTCCGCAGCTACGACCACCACGGCTACCGTCACCGTCGCTCTCTGGGCCACAGCGCCTACGATAGCTACCAGCCCCACGGATATGGATACGCCAGCCATGGATACGGATACGCACCCCGCAGCTACGGATACGGATACGCTGCCCGCAGCTACAGATACGCCTCTCGTGCCTATGGATACCGCTCTGGTCACTACCATTAAGATTCTTGTGCTGTGACCCTTCTTTCGCATTTGGCATCAATTAATACACTATTATCGATACAGCTCATGTCGTATGCGATGATTTAAGAACTTATGCCGTGAATTGAATCGTTGGGGGGGGGGGGGGGCGAGCGTAAAACCAACAATAATGACCTTTCCTGGTGCTCACTTTGCCTGGATTCTGCAAGACACTTTTAGCGTAAGAGAAAGGACGCATAAGCTCGTTATTATGTCTACCTTTCTGCATCTTGTGAGAATTAACTACCATAAAAACAAAACGGAAGGTGATATCTTCATTTAACTCCCCTGACTTGATCTTATTTCCTGACGGTTTTGCGCATTGTAAATTGGCAATAGTTGAATGACCACCAATCGCTTCAACACAGGCTATGGTGTTTAAAAGTTTGTGAATATCACAGTGAAACGAGCACAATGACGAAAGGCAATACTCGACATTTGGCACTTCCATAGCTTGCTCCTCTATTTTCACAAATTTGAGCGTTTGAAGGTCCCCTGAAGTGACTGAATTTCATCAGGCCACCGCCACACACACTGCGTACAGATGGCGGTAGCTGGATGGTTGGCAAAAATGAAAAGGTATTCGGGCTCTTCAGTTGCATACAGGGCTGGAGATGTCGCAGAAAAATAAGGCTCTGATCACTTTTAGTGACCACAGTGATCGGGCGCAGGGCCATATGCTCAAAAACACAGAGGTGACAAAGGTCGGGACGCATCTCAATTGATTTTTTAAAAAAAAGAGAATGACATCGTTTCACCCATATTAAGAAAAAAGTGAACTGCAGTAATCGGTATGGTTGATTGGGCCCGGCAGTGAATCGTTCATGAGCACGATTGGAACGGTACAATTCACCAGGCTGGATCAACACCATGAAAAGTGCATTAAAATCGCATTTCAGGCCTTTTGCATGGATTTACGAGACAGCACGGATCACAAAACAGTTATGTTGAATATCATTAAATGTGGAAGTATTTTTTGTTGCGTTGAAGATTGGAGCAACAGCAACACAGCCTTGCGTTCAGGAAGGCGTGCTTCCAACAGTATCAGCTCCAAAGACTGCTCGTTGGCAGCATTGAACAACACGAACAGACGTAACATTAAGGACCATTTATCATTCTACTCGCTACACGGAGAGTGCCCATTAACTGGGCTATCGATTTCAAACTAGGACGAACAAAAGTTACCGGATATTTAGTAACAGCAGGGGCTTTATCAATACAGCGAACGTGTGACAGAGGGTTGGCTCGCAGGCAAGAGTTAGCACCCTACTCATTCTTTTTGAACACTCTATCTGTGGGAGCTGGCTGGCAGGCTGGGATCTAAGCACGCTGTAGTGGATGCAAGTGATGTCAGCAGTGAAAGTTCGCTTACCATGGGTCAGTCACACCTGCACGAACTTGCGCTTTGTAATGTGTGCATGAATCGTGCCAGTGCAGTAAATCTGCGAGATATAGTGGATCGGTTTTCCTAAAAAATGTCTAAACCACCGGTGGACCAAGTCCTTTGGTAAGGTGTGGGCAGCTTCAATGGCAGGTTCGCATCAAGCAGAAAGATGCTCGGTTCCCATTTGTCCCTTGCCACGTATTCTATAATCCGTTCAAATTGCCTTTTCCACGGACAGGTTCCTAGAAATATCAGCCTGATTTTTTCAAGCAACCTGAATACTTTTATCTTTCAAATGGAAAAATACGAAAAAATTATCACTGCCACGTGGGGTGCCAAGACTCGTAGTATGGCAGGAAATTAGTGTAGCTGTCCGAATCGCAAACAACCGACCGAGGGAGAACAAAATGATGTGTTGCTGGTTACTAATCTAAATAGTCTACTTATGTGTGGCTCCACGACTCAAACTTTGATGAACGCCGTGTTTCCAGCTTCATTCATTTGACTTCCGTATCATAAACCTA
>NW_023596448.1:17139117-17147090 GCF_011947565.3 Pollicipes pollicipes | reverse complement strand
GCAGAGCAGTGTCCATTAAAAACCGCCCCTGCTACGAAAGCAGAAAACTAGGAACACGTGTTTTTGTCAAACAATTGCAACTGATGCCCCAAAGGCCGCTGGAAATGTGGGCGCGATTGCACAACGTGCCGGGGAGGTTTCTTTGAAAAACTTTAAGAGGGTCACATTCCACCCAATAGTACGGTGACGTTATTTTCCTGAAATTTATTTGGTGTCATGCATGTCTGGGTGGCACTGGAATAGCCTGCACGAAATAGTTTGCATAAAGTTGACGTGCGTCAAGCTCAGAGACAAGACAATTTGAAATATTCATGGGGACATGGACGCGAATTGCATTGAATGGTCTTTAAAAAGGCTAGATCAGTTAAACCACATATCATTGTGGAACTTTCTCTATTACGTAGTCCCGAATCATCATGCAATCAATTTCATCTCATCTCCGATGTTCAAATGAAATGGGCCTATCATCTATTGGTAAGTGGAGAGGAATGAATTCTTGTTGTGAATGGATTGAACAATGTATGAGCTGAGTGAACAGTATATAACTGCGGAATATTCAGCTTATTTTATGGGGTAATAGACAAAGCAATTATTCATCTTTTCAAAATCTGTTTATCATCGGGATGTTTCCAGGCATTTTCTTTAAAGCTATGATCAAACTGATCTTTTGAAAGAAGGAACTGTCGATTTGTGAACCAAATGAGACTTATTATTTCTGCCCACCTATGTCCGAAAGTTCTCGCAGGGAACTTACATTTGATGCTCATTTGTCATCTAGACCAAACTCAAGCTTAATTTACCAAAATCAAATGAGGATTTTCACAGGCACAAATGCACCGGCCATCCCATTCTTCTTTCAATTGCACTCTCAGTAGGCTTTTGGCAAAACTGGAATATGTGCTAGATTTGTCCTTAGATTGCAAAGCATTGTTGCCTTAAATATAAATATTCTTCCGCATGAACTTTATAAGTATGGTATTCGACCGAAAATCTCTGAAATCCCTTTCTCCTTCTTGTCTGCCAGAACTTGGTGTGTTTAAAATAAGAACGTACACTATCACCACTAAAAACGTAGCAGTGGGGTTGAATCAATTTGATCAAATTTCAACCCAAGGAACGACTTTGAACCCAATTTTTGCAGTATGTACCCTGGCTCAAATCAACCAGTGACATGACTAGCCTCCCTTGCGACACTGTGATTATTGATGACATCTGATGAAGGTACTGCAAATATTTTCAAGACATTTAAGTGTTGTGGAGCTTCAAACAGCTTTCAATATATATTTTTGGAATGACTTAGTGGTTTCGTGCCAACTTTTCATCGCTCAATGTGTCAAAACCAATTTAGACAGCATTACACTACACTTTCTTTGCATTTCCAACTAAACGTATAAATTAACAGCTGACGTCAGGGCTGATATACCTGGATCAAAACCACCGTTAAGAACATCATCCACAAGCATTTCGTCAACATGTACTAGCGTTCCCAACTTTGTAAATACATTACTGTTGTTTCTTGCTCCGTGGGTACGCAACTCACTCGACACTTGTCCTCTCACATAATCCATAATTACGCTCTGATTTAGCCATATATTTTTCACTTGTACCCGAATTCATGGCGCTTGCTCCGGGATTTCTCTTGGCAACAAGCTCCGCTTAGCTAGTTCTACTCCCTGGAGATCCTGTTCATAAACCTGCATGAAGAGGACCAGGTGACTGCCCCACTGACTTGTGTGACTGAAAACCTTTACTGACACTGTGAATGAGTGTTAGCAGTTTAATGGGTCGTTCTAGCGGGCTGGCTGTCATTAGCTAATTTGGGCTATGACTACTTCAAGCCTTCTCATGCACCATTTCATCCTGGTCTTTTGTATAATAAGATCCCTGCCGGATCTTCACCACCACTTCGCCTGCTTCTTTGTTGTTTCTTCCGCTTAGTTGGGAGTGTCGCGTCTTGAATTTATGGTTTCTGGTGTTGACGCACGGTTCATTGGCGCACTGGGATAGAGGGCGAGGCACTCCTGGTACCTTTTTCACGTAACAGTGTAGAAAAGTCAGCTATAAAATGCAGGCAATACCAACTATTGCTTTCAGTAACTACAATATTTGCTGCTAATCTTGGGTCTAGTTACTATGCGGTCACTACACAATGCAGAGTTTGGATTGTAGACGGATTGCATGAAGGTTGTCGTCGTCATTGGGGGTTTACGACGCACTCAGTGGCTCAGATTATATGGCGTCACCCTCCTCTCACCTTGGCAGGGAGAGCGAGTAACGTGGGGAATAGAACCCTGTACCTCTGGCTTCTCAGCCGTGCTGTGGTTTACGCAGACGTGTTAACCGCTGCGCCATCGGCACCCTTGCATTGATTGCATGAGGGATTTGCATTATGTGACGGAGCGCTGCACCCCACTCCCCCCCCCCCCCCACACACACAATGTTAACATGCACCAGTAAACGTTGGTTTGCCATTCCAATATTGGAGCTGGAATGTTTCCAAAACTACGTAGAAAGTTTAATATCACGCGATGATCACCTACTTGAGGCATCATTTTAATGGCATTGGCTGAAGTATTGGAGGATTGAAGCAAAACTACAATAAGAACATAGCATTTAGTCAAAATGGAGTGTTTCAGATCTAATAAGGAACACTTCGGCTTGGGATGGAGGCATCAAGCGGGCAGACTCTCAGCGTGGACCATCAATAATTTACGCAAATTGATACTCGTGATCTGAAAAGCACAAAGCCTCGCATTGTTAAGTAGATGAATTAAGTCACAAAGCTGAGTCAATTTATTATGTGCCGTGACTTCCTCTAAAACGTGGGGACTGACAATGCCCTGGGTAAATATCACAACAGGTATGTGCATTACATAACAGTTACACAGTTACATAATAGTTACATAGTTACATAATAGTTACATAGTTGGATACATAGTACACATAGTTACCAATATTTCCAATATTTCAAGCTGGTAGCTTTTAATGAAAGGATCGTATGTAATCAGACAACCATGCTGAATTCATATAATTGCTTTCTGACCCATTTTTCTCGTGGTAACACCAGTGCAGGTAATGGTGTAATGCTATTTTCGGATGTGTTGAATAATCAAACACCAATTGAACCACAACCTAAGTGTTCCCTTATAGGAAAAGTACAAAATGATCAGCTCTAGCATTCATACACCTTAGAACACCTGGGACCAGCCACTTATCATAAAGCACTCAACAGCCGGTAGTCCGCCACATTATTCATAACTGATTCACTGTGCAGTAGCTGTTACGCGATCAATTGTGATGCAGAATGCTTGAAAGTGACTCACGTGTAGGCTGAGACATAAAATAATTAAAGACGGACCGAAATAGATCAGTTAAGCCGACATGCGTGGGAAATTACTTTGAAACCACTCATCCCTACAGCCCCTACTCCTATTATTACACCAAACTTCAATCGTCCTACCACTAGCGAGCGTTATTACCCTTCTTTGCCATAACCACACCAAAAATTTCGCCAGGTCAGCACTGCCGATGTTTGGTACAGCAGTACAAACCGGATCTTAATTACTATTAGGCGATAATTGTAGTGTTTTAATACGCACTAGGCAAGACGTTGGAGCACCCAGTGTTCTACCATCATGCGTTATCCATTTGTAACCCGGTTATCATGGTACACCGCAGGCAATAGGTTAGCCAGGAAATTACCCAGGCCCTGTGTGTTTGTTTTTTATCTTGGTAAGTCAGCATGATACGCAATGTTAACGGAGGGAAGTAGACAGAATGCAGTGCAGTAAAGGCAGTAGCTCAGGCAGAGACTCGCCCAATCTCTGTGAGAATCAAGGTTAACTTTTTTCCTCATGGTGGTAAACGTATGTAATATTGACATATGACAGTGAACTTATTCTTCAACACCAGCCATATCTTTCACAACAAACGGAAACGGATTCAACGAGGGTTCCATAAATTGCTCGTATCACTCTCCGCTCACGGGATTTCACTACTCAGCATACGTTTCTTAAACCACCGTAAGAAACATAAAAGATATCTAGAGCAATTTATTGGAGAATGCCAAATGCGAACAGACAATCACAAAACGGGACGATTAATGATAGTAGCCAGAGCGGTATCCATAGGCACGGGGGGCGTATCCGTAGCTGCGGGCAGCGTATCCGTATCCGTAACTGCGGGGCGCGTATCCGTATCCGTGGCTGGCGTATCCATATCCGTGGGGCTGGTAGCCATGGTAGGCGCTGTGTCCCAGAGAGCGGCGGTGACGGTAGCCGTGGCCGCCGTAGCTGCGGAGTCCGTAGCCGTAGCCGTGGTTTCCGCTCCTGTAGCCTCCGTAGTAGGGGCCGGCGTATGAGCGGTAGCCGTGATAACCACTGTATCCGTGGCTGGCAGAGACAACAGCCACCAGGGCAGCCAGAAGCAGCAGCTGGAAGAGAGGGAAGCGACATAAGCGTCGAGAGCATCCTGTGTAAACAAGAGTTATAAACAACACACGTATTGGATGTAATCAATTCTCTCCTGATTTTTGTCCGTATTTTTATTGAATGATGTTACGCGGCACAGATAAATCGGTAGCTCCGCTTGAAGTTTTCTTTGAAACTCGAAGCCTCTAATTACACGTTTTTCAACAGTTGCTGGTGGTTTGAAAACTACAACAAAAATATCATATTTGATCTCTAACGCTAAGACACGCCCGTGGCCTCTAGTTTGCTAGCACTGAAGTCATTTGTGTTCTAGCCTGATACATCAAAACCTATAAATACTGTCTTTTGCTAGCACTGAAGTCATTTGCGTTCTAGCCTGATACATCAAAACCTATAAATACTGTCTTACTGATGTCACCGATAACTGCGAGTCCCCACATACTAAACAAGAGAACTACTCAGTGGGCATAGCCAGCTACCAAGATGTCACATCAACACTCACCGCAAGCTTGGCGTTCATCTCTGCGGTTTGTTGGACCTCTGACTGCTGGGAGAGTAGACCGGTGTATGTGCCTACGGTAGGTGTGCTGGCTCTTTTATACGGTGAGGCGTGCGTCCCGACCTTGGGGCCCACGCTGCGGGACGTGGAAGGCCCAGCACTTTGGAAGGGTGTGGTTCGGCCGCCGGGGGGCACTGTGCAAGGGCGGCTCTGCTGCATTCGCATGGTATTCACTGTGTGCGTGTCATGACGTCTTGGGATGGGATGCCAAGTTCGCCCGAAGTGCCACCACTGTTGCAGCATTATGATTTTCAACCGCGTCCGGCTGATTTTCAACCGCGTCGGGAACAGCTCAAAAAGAAACGCCCACAGTAGCACCAAATTCTCTATTATTTGGTCTAATCATGTGTGGGTTGTTTGCCCTTGGGCAAGCGTTCAGTACTAATAGAACATAATATGCATACAGTGGTACCATTTGAATTTTTCGAAACAGGCCAAGCCAGTAACCGGAAGTCAGATAATTGTTTACTGTTTTTCGTAACTCTTGCTATTTTTGGAAGTATTTCTGTGTAGTTTTCGTGTTAATATGGCGGGAAAGAAGTACTTATTCTTATGCACAGTCATTATGTAAACACAGAGAACACGACCCTAGCCCAGATCATGGCCTACCTATGTGGATGCCTCGTGCAGATATTATTTGGTAATTTTAGGCGCGGAATTACATTTCACTGAAAATATGTCGTAATGTCATTCCAATACGTAGTGGTGATACAGCGGGTCATGTGAGGACATGGGAGGTCATATGGGGTTATCCAGGTTCTTTGACCTATGTTGTCAGCTGCGGTGAGACTAGATGTATAAATGCAACGCGTTTAACCACTTCTACATAGTGTTTATGAAACTGATGACGCATCATATCAGGTACTAACGTGACTTCCCAGTTTGTTGCAAATACACTGTCAGGTGTCAAAGGGACTATGTATAACGTATGCAACAGGTATGCGTTCGCGAGAACCAATAGATTTCCACCACTATTTCGGACCGCGGAAAACAATGTACTGGTCACTTAAACCGGGTTAGGACCTCACATTTTGTCCTTTGCGTGTAATTTTAGTATACGCAAAATACGTTAACTGTTATATATTGATGTGGTCTCTTGGTTGTTGGCTGTCTCCTTACCGCTGGTTATATATTTGCCCTAAGTTGACCTCAGCTGACCTTTAGGTCAGCCCAAAATGGTATGGTTGGGTCCGGGATACTGTTGTAACAGCTGCACGTAATAAAATAAACTCAATCTGACACACACTGTGGAAGAAAACAAAAGGTATCGTTCTTTTATGCTACTGGTAGACCATTTTTGAACGATGACCTGACCTGACCTGACATTTTGTAATAAAACAGTTTAAATTTAAACGGACTTCACAGGTATTTACGCTTACTTCTGTGTTCTCAATATTCGTCTTGATATGATAACATGTGTGTTATTTGCATCTACCAGAACGGCCGTTTTTTGCATTGATTGGCCTATGGTGACCTTCAATTTGATCTAAAGTCAAACATATGGCGTGCATTGTTCATGATTTGACGAGACCTTAACAATGGTATTTGTGTTATTCTCCTACGACCTTTGGGAGTTTGAGATGCTAGGGGGGGGGGGGGGGGAAGTCAGCTTACCACCGGCCGGGAGAGGTTGTCGAAGATCCCGACCAGGCGCAAGTTAAGCATGTAAATCACACTTCGGAGTCAATTAAGTCTGGGTCGAAGGGTCTGTGTCATGCCATCCATTCGTAGCGAACTACGAACCTCCACGGTGACCACCTGCACAGTGTGCGCTGCCGCCCTGTCACAACCATGACGAAGCTGATAGTGAGCCGCATTCTGCGCCGTGGGAGGAGCGAATTATGACAAACGTGGCCGTCTGGATGATACCAGAGCCAAAGCGAATGAAGCTATTCACTTCCGGGGACACATCCTGTATTTTGCAACAATACTGATCGAATTAGGCCGTAGGGACGTAGCCTACTGGGGCAAGTTTGTTCTAGACCAATCTTCCAAAACGTGGCATTGGTCACTTTCTGGCCTACTACGTCACCTCTACCGGTCGGACAGCGCTGAGCTAGCCCGGTGATCTGTAGACGCTACATCCGCGCATCGCTATGTAACAGGCTTCATGTCCACATCTTTTCTGATTGCTAATATCTGAAAACATGCTTCAAACGTGCTACATGATTCGCTGACCAATGACTGGCACTGGAGTGCGTAAGCTTAATTGTGCAAACCATTGCACACTTGGCCACTGCGATTGTCCGTCTGGAGTGGAGGTGCTTCCAAACTGGCCATACGAAATTGCCATCGTAGCACTTATTGTAGTACTTCAGTCTCCTAACGGGAGGTCGGACGGTGCTGGAACTGTTGCGGATCCACATATTGTTACGTGTTCCGTGCTCAGTCTCGTTGTTGTGGTGTTCCTGCATATTCAGCCATGTGTTTTACCTGTTGACTTGTGTTCACATACTCGGCTATCGCGCTGTTTTCAAGTTTTTTATTCTATTTTATATTGTCGTAATAACTGGTAAGAACGTCGACGCCCTCATATGATGGAGAACCAAGCGTGATATGCGATCGAAAATTTCGCAGATGTTGGCAGAGATGATTTTGAGATAAAGCAGTCCTGTACCGGGCAGCGAGGTTGCATCTTGTCGACTCACACCAGAATTTACAAGTTTCTGGCACAAAAAAAACATCATACTGGCGAAATGTTCACGACCCCAGCGAGTTCATATTTCAATATAATCCAACTTGTATTCCCCCGTCGAAATTTTATTCGTAGTCTGCAATGTAGTTTTTTTCTTCACTTACCAACAGCGCAAAAATGGCTGATGTCTCTCTCTCTCTACTCTCTCTCTCTCTCTCTCTCTCCCTCTCTCATCTCTCTCCATCGCTCTCTCTTCTCCTCTCTCTCTCTCTCTCTCATCTCTCTCTATCTCTCTCTCTATCTATCTCTCTCTCTCTCTCTCTCTCTCTCTCTTTCTCTCTTTCTCTTC
>NW_023596448.1:17114831-17138229 GCF_011947565.3 Pollicipes pollicipes | reverse complement strand
TGGGTATCATTGCAGCAGATTTTCTCTGCGAGTGACACTTTCATACGTGTGGCAATATGTACGCGTACACTATCTTTCGCTGCGCCTAGATGTCGGTGCCTCTGGAATTATGACGTGTGGATGTTTGTGTTGTGTCTGAACGGTGACGCCTTTTAAAAGTTAAGATAACGTGATGTCAAAAGAGGATATTCGTGCCGCTTCAACATTGGATGTTGGAGCCCCTTCGCCCCAAGGGAGGGAAGCATGGCTCCAGGTCCCCTCTCTCTCGATCCAACACTGCGCCTGCGCGGTTTTGTCTGGTTTGGGCAATGCTGTCAACGAGCAGCGTGGAGCTGATAGGTTTCACGCCCCTCCAGAACGCAAGGCCGTGATGCTCTCGCTCCGTCTTTCAGCGCACTTAAAACTTTCACCTTGAATTATGCGCAATATGGCTACTTGTGTCATGCTCTGTGCTGTCTCGTAAAGCGATGCTAAATGCTTGAAATGCACTCTTTGATATCACACATATCTGATGCATATCTTCGGTTCCCAATGAAAATCATCGATCTCACCAGAGCATGTCACTAGAGGTCCAGTCCAGGATGCCAAATGTAATTTTTCACATTTTCTTGGTGGGATGATCCCATCCTCGTTGAGGATGGGAAGTGGGATGCGTCCCGACTTCAGTTTACCCATGCTTGTGCGCTTCACATGCCGTATCATGCCTTATCATAGCCAGTGATATGGTTACGCACATGGCCTATGCCAGATCCTCTGGACACCTGAAGTAATCTGAGCCCCGTTGCTCTCCGAGACCTCCAACCTTGCCTGAGAGGGCATGTCCCTCTCAGTTCCAGCTACATGTGCTGGCAGCGGCGCACATGTGGCGGCGCCCTAGATGGATTCAGCCAATGTTGGGACCCCACAGCGCTTAGGCCTGTGGCAATGATGCGCAACGAATTGGAAGCTTCGAATGCGCAGTGTAGCCTTCATCAATTTCTTCATTACATTCTAATGTTCCATAGATTCTAGGCCGTCTAAGCCCGCGTGAAGGAAACCGTACGCCATTCAACCATTGCTAATTTCCAACGCAAAATCGGCTAAAAATAAAGTTAAATGAACCGGCATAACATCACCTTGCTTTTTACTCTTTCGGTGGAGAATATTCCTTGGGTGCATAATAGTAAATGAGCATATCTGTTCTTGATTTTTAGACACCAAGTGTCTTTCAAAACCACACTCATTTAAACGCCAGGAAATTTCGTTATGATTGGTTTTACGATAACCCTGGCGTGGCATCACTAATACTGCTCTTATCTCTTTAAGCATTGTATACAACGTGAGCTGTATCGACACCAGTGTATTGATTGATGCCAAATGCGAATGGACGATCACAAAACAGGACGCTTAATGGTAGTAGCCAGAGCGGTATCCGTAGGCACGGGGGGCGTACCCGTAGCTGCGGGCAGCGTGTCCGTATCCGTAGCTGCGGGGCGCGTATCCGTATCCGTGGCTGGCGTATCCGAATCCGTGGGGATGGTAGCTACGGTATGCGCTGTGGCCCAGGGAGCGGCGGTGGCGGTAGCCGGGGTGGCCGTAGCTGCGGAGTCCGTAGCCGTAGCCGTGGTATGCGCCTCTGTAGCCTCCGTAGAAGGGGCCGGCGTATGAGCGGTAACCGTGATAACCACTGTATCCCTGGCTGGCAGAGACAACAGCCACCAGGGCAGCCAGAAGCAGCAGCTGGAAGCAACGGAGGCGACATGAGTAGTGTAGACACCCTGTGTGAATGATACATTAACAGGCTTATTGGAATGGATAAACGAGTATTTTGTGCGGTGTCGATATAGCGTGCTTTGTACAGGCCAGTGTTCGACCCCGACGAATCGGCTGGTACCTGAAAATATGATCAGCATATCGAAGTCTGTCGTAACGAATGATGCAGTTACTGTTGCTGGTGGTTTAAGAACTAAAACAAAATATAGTCGAAGTTCAGCTATATTGTAAACAAAATTCACTAGAGCTTATTTGTTCAGCCATATCGAACCATTTAGTTTCATAGTGGGCTAAATCGCGCTGCATTAGAACCCGCTTCCTTCTCGTTATCAAGGTGTACTAGGCCTCGCACACTTAACAATGCTATCAGAAATAAGCAAGACGGGTAACAATGAACCAAAGCACCACAGCAACACTCACCGCAAGCTTGGCGTTCATCTCTGCGGTTTGTTCGACCTCCGACTGCTAGGAGAGTAGACCAGTGTGTGTGTGTCTGCGGTAGGTGGGCTGGCACTTTTATATGTCGAGGCGGCTGTCCTGACCTTGGCGGCCACGCTGCGGTACTTCCAGCGTTGAATGTCCGGTAGACACTCCGGAAGGGTGTGGTTCATCTGGTTAGGACATTAGTCAGGTTTGTCTGATGTGTTGACGTACGTACGTTTTGCATGATGCTAAGTGACACGGAATACCACACTGACATCGAAAATTGTTCTGACAACAAGTTTACCAAAAGGACTGTCACTTGCGGAATTACGTGGCTAAATCATGCCGTATAGCTTTTCGCATTGCGTGAACCTGATGCAGGAAGGGCCATGTTCAAACATCATTGCCACCAGTATGATGCCTTTTGTGACGCGAGAGGAGTCGTGTGATGGAAATATTATCGTTTTCATAATACATGTCTTACCAAAGCCGGTCGCCTTGTAGCTCACACACATGTGATTTACAAATGCACTTAAAACTATTACCTTGATACGCTCAGCGGACGGAGGTGCGCTAATGCTGCCGGTACATTATTTCACAAATAGTGCCTTGAAACTAGTTGCCTATTGCTGTGGAATGGCCAGACAATTTCAAGCAAGGGCATCGAAAATTTGCAATGATTTGCAGCGTTCCAAACGTGACCAAACAGCACACCTTTGGGAGTTGTATGATCCAATCTCTCTCGATTTACCCAACAGTATCTTATATTCATGACTGATTACACATTCTAACTATGGGGGTGAAGTTTTGAATGCAATACGGCAATTTCTTAACCAGGAAATTCGGTTTGTGTTTATGTCTCATTGTCCGCATGAGCGGCGACAATTTACGCCCAACATCAGTAATTTAATGACGACGCCAGCAAATAGCCGACGGGATGTGCACCGTATGCATAGGTGTGAAGCTTCTTAAAGAAACGGTGTTGATGTTTCTAGGATCTTGCGTGGTCAAAATGCAGTTTGAACTGACGGGGGGAATAATACGTGGCAAGGGAAAAAAGAAACTAGACATTCTTCCGCTGGATACGACTTACCACTGAGGCTGCCCACACCTTACCAAAAAACTTTGTTCTCCGGTAGTTTTGGTGGTTTGTAGGAAAACCGGTCCACTAAATGTCGCATATCTACTGCGT
This sequence comes from Pollicipes pollicipes, assembly GCF_011947565.3. Classification (NCBI taxonomy): domain Eukaryota; kingdom Metazoa; phylum Arthropoda; class Thecostraca; order Pollicipedomorpha; family Pollicipedidae; genus Pollicipes; species Pollicipes pollicipes. Next base: position 17,134,862 of record NW_023596448.1, on the reverse strand, counting down.
CGGGACGATCCTTGCGTATTTGACAAAGTGTTACCTCGCACGTGCATGACTGATTTCTACGGTAAGCGAAATTCTACCGCTTAAATCCCTTGCACTCACTATTGAGGGGCTAGGTCCTAGTTTGTCAGCCAGCTCTTACAAATAGCGCGTTCAGCAAGAATGGGTAGGGCTCTTACTCATGTCTAGGAGCCAACCCCTTCGCTCACGTTCGCTGTTCTTACGAAGCCTCTATGGGTATCATATATTGTGTAGCTTTTGACTGTCTTGGTTTTGAATCGATGACCACAGATGTGGTCACAGCCCCGTGTAGCAAGTAGAATGATATACAATTGTTAATGTTAATTCTGCTCGCGCTTGCACGATGCTACCGACGAGCAGTGTTTGGACCCTATCCAGATAGGGTTCACGCCTCTCTAGACCCCATCTCTGTGTTCTTCGTTTTCTGATCTCCAGTGGAATCAAATCACTTCCAAATTGAAGAATATACAAGATAATTATCTCTACTGTTTGCCGCCTTGTCTCATAATGTGATGCAAAATTCCTTCAAACGCGTTTTTCAATGCATTTCTGGGGGTGCATAACGAATTTAGTGAGGCACATCGAGGCACATCGGATTTATGTTTGGAATATCGAGCATTGTCGGTCGTCGTTCTGTACGCTACACTGTGATACTCACAAAACTTTGAAACGGCAAAGGCTACGTGAAGGACTTGGTGCGCCATTGAACTACCGCCAATTTCGAACGCAAAACCCTTATTAAGGTAAAATGAAGCGGCAAAACATCGCCATTACTTTTACCCTCAAGTTGTACAATGATCCCAAAATGCATCATGGTAGAAATAATAACCAGGTCATTTCTGTATTTGTTCTACACCAGCAGTGTCTTTCAAAAACAACTCCATCTGAGCGCGACGGAAGTTTCATTTTTGTTGGCTTTACGCTCACCGTTGCACAGATTTGGCATTGGCTGAAGTATTGGAGGATTGAAGCAAAACTACAACAAGAACATAGCATTTAGTCAAAATGGAACACTTCACTAGTTCACTTCACTGATTACAACACGCAACAGGGCAGCGCCACTGTTCGAACATCTGAGGATCCACTTGTTATCACGAGCGTTGACGCTCATCTGTTGGGACGCCTGGACAAGCATGCCGATTTTGCCGACTATACCGGATTTTTGGCTCCTAATATAATCACCGCTTGCAACAAATTAATTTCATTCGTAATTAAAAGGTATTCGGTCCTGCGATGAGAGTTAGCACTAGTCCAGCTGGTTCAAGGTTCAGAGGCGCGCGTCGGCGGGTGAATTTCATACCAACGCGGGCACCGCAGACAGCTGGAATCATAATTACAGTCGACCACTAGAACACTAGTCAAACACTTCGGCTTCGTATGGAGGCATCAAGTGGGCAGACTTTCAGCGTAGACCATCAATAATTTACGCAAATCGATACTTGTGACCTGAAAAGCACAAAACCTTGCAATGTTAAGTAGATGAATTAAGTCACAAAGCTGAGCCAATTTATGATGTGACGTGACTTCCTCTAAAACGTGGGGGCTGACAATGCCCTGGGTAAAAATCACAACAAGCATGTGCATTACATAACAGTTACACAGTTACATAACAGTTACACAGTTACATAATAATTACATGGTTGGTTACATAGTACACTTAGCTACCAATATTTCCAATATTTTAAGTTGGTAGTTGTCAATGAGAGGATCGTATGTGATCATACAACCATGCCTAATTAATATAATTGCTGCCTGACCCATTTTTCTGGTGGCAACACCAGTGCAGGTAATGGTGTAATGCTATTTTCGGATGTGTTGAATAATCAAACACCAATTGAACCACAACCTTAGTCTTCCCTTATAGGAAAAGTACAAAATTATCATCTCTAGCATTCATATACCTAAGAACACCTGGGACCAGCCACTTATCATAAAGCACTCAACAGCCGGTAGCCCGCCACATTATTCACAACTGATTCACTGTGCAGTAGCTGAATCGTTACGCGATCAATTGTGATGCAGAGTGCCTGAAATGACTCACGTGTAGGCTGAGACATAAAATAATTAAAGACGGACCGAAATAGATCAGTTAAGCCGACATGCGTGGGAAATTACTTTGAAACCACTCATCCCTACAGCCCCTACTCCTATCATTACACCAAACTTCAATCGTCCTACCACTAGCGAGCGTTATTACACTTCTTTGCCATAACCACACTAAAAATTCCCTCAGGTCAGCACTGCCGATGTTTGGTACAGCAGTACAAACCGGATCTTAATTACTATTAGGTGATACTTGTAGTGTTTTAATACGCACTAGGCAAGACGTTGGAGCACCCAGTGTTCTACCATCATGCGTTATCCATTTGTAACCCGGTTATCATGGTACACCGCAGGCAATAGGTTAGCCAGGAAATTACCCAGGCCCTGTGTGTTTGTTTTTTATCTTGGTAAGTCAGCATGATACGCAATGTTAACGGAGGGAAGTAGACAGAATGCAGTACAGTAAAGGCAGTAGCTTAGGCAGAGACTCGCCCAAGCTCTGTGAGAATCAAGGTTAACGGTTTTCCTCATGGTGGTAAACATATGTAATATTGACATATGACAGTGAACTTAGTCTTCAACACCAGCCATATCTTTCACAACAAACGGAAACGGATTCAACGAGGGTTTCATCAATTGGTCGTATCACTCTCCGCTCTCGGGATTTCACTGCTCAGCACAGGTTTCTTAAACCACCGTAAGAAACATAAAAGATATCTAGAGCAATTTATTGGAGAATGCCAAATGCGAACAGACAATCACAAAACGGGACGATTAATGATAGTAGCCAGAGCGGTATCCATAGGCACGGGGGGCGTATCCGTAGCTGCGGGCAGCGTATCCGTATCCATAGCTGCGGGGCGCGTATCCGTATCCGTGGCTGGTGTATCCGTATCCGCGGGGCTGGTAGCCATGGTAGGCGCTGTGGCCCAGAGAGCGGCGGTGACGGTAGCCGTGGCCGCCGTAGCTGCGGAGTCCGTAGCCGTAGCCGTGGTTTCCGCTCCTGTAGCCTCCGTAGTAGGGGCCGGCGTATGAGCGGTAGCCGTGATAACCACTGTATCCGTGGCTGGCAGAGACAACAGCCACCAGGGCAGCCAGAAGCAGCAGCTGGAAGAGAGGGAAGCGACATAAGCGTCGAGAGCATCCTGTGTAAACAAGAGTTATAAACAACACACGTATTGGATGTAATCAATTCTCTCCTGATTTTTGTCCGTATTTTTATTGAATGATGTTACGCGGCACAGATAAATCGGTAGCTCCGCTTGAAGTTTTCTTTGAAACTCGAAGCCTCTAATTACACGTTTTTCAACAGTTGCTGGTGGTTTGAAAACTACAACAAAAATATCATATTTGATCTCCAACGCTAAGACACGCCCGTGGCCTCTAGTTTGCTAGCACTGAAGTCATTTGTGTTCTAGCCTGATACATCAAAACCTATAAATACTGTCTTACTGATGTCACCGATAACTGCGAGTCCCCACACACTAAACAAGAGAACTACTCAGTGGGCATAGCCAGCTACCAAGATGCCACATCAACACTCACCGCAAGCTTGGCGTTCATCTCTGCGGTTTGTTGGACCTCTGTCTGCTGGGAGAGTAGACCGGTGTATGTGCCTACGGGAGGTGTGCTGGCTCTTTTATACGGTGAGGCGTGCGTCCCGACCTTGGGGCCCACGCTGCGGGACGTGGAAGGCCCAGCACTTTGGAAGGGTGTGGTTCGGCCGCCGGGGGGCACTGTGCAAGGGCGGCTCTGCTGCATTCGCATGGTATTCACTGTGTGCGTGTCATGACGTCTTGGGATGGGATGCCAAGTTCGCCCGAAGTGCCACCACTGTGGCAGCATTATGATTTTCAACCGCGTCCGGCTGGTGGTGGGATTTGACTTTCCCCTTGTTACGTCGGGAACAGCTCAAAAAGAAACGCCCACAGTAACATCAAATTCTCTATTATGTGGTCTAATCATGTGTGGTTTGTTTGCCCTTGGGCAAGCGTTCAGTACTAATAGAACATAATATGCATACAGTGGTACCATTTCAATTTTTCGAAACAGGTAATTTCGAAAACAAACAGTAATAACAAACAAAAGTAACAAACAGGTAATTTTTCGAAACAAACAGATAATTGGTTGCTGTTTTTCGTAACTCTTGCTATTTTTGCAAGTATTTCTGCGTAGTTTTCGTGTTAATATGGCAGGAAAGGAGTACTTACTCTGATGCACAGTCATTATGTAAACACAGAGAACACGACCCTAGCCCAGATTATGACCTACCTATGTGGACGCCTCGTGCAGATATTGTTTGGTAATTTTAGGCGCGGAATTACAACATTTCACTGAAAATATGTCGTAATCTCATTCCAATACGTAATGGTGATACAGCGGGTCATGTGAGAACATGGGAGGTCATATGGGGTTATCCAGGTTCTTTGACCTATGTTGTCAGCTGCGGTAAGGCTAGATGAATAGATGCAACGCGTGTAACCACTTCTACATAGTGTTTATGAAACTGATGACGCATCATATCAGGTACTAACGTGACTTCCCAGTTTGTTGCAAATACACTGTCAGGTGTCTAAGGGACTATGTAAAACGTATGCAACATGTATGCGTTCGTGAGGACCAATAGATTTCCACCGCTATTTCGGACCGCGGAAAACAATGTACTGGTCACTTAAACCGGGTTAGGACCTCACATTTTGTCCTTTGCGTGTAATTTTAGTATACGCAAAATACGTTAACTGTTATATATTGATGTGGTCTCTTGGTTGTTGGCTGTCTCCTTACCGCTGGTTATATATTTGCCCTAAGTTGACCTCAGCTGACCTTTAGGTCAGCCCAAAATGGTATGGTTGGGTCCGGGATACTGTTGTAGCAGCTGCACGTAATAAAATAAACTCAATCTGAAGCACGCTGTGGAAGAAAACAAAAGGCATCGTTCTTTTATGCTACTGGTAGACCATTTTTGAACGATGACCTGACCTGACCTGACATTTTGTAATGAAACAGTTTAAATTTAAATGGGCTTCACAAGTATTTACGCTTACTTCTGTGTTCTCAATATTCGTCTTGATATGTTAACATGTGTGTTATCTGCATTTACCAGAACAGCCGTTTTTTGGCATTGATTGGCCTATGGTGACCTTCAATTTGATCTAAAGTCAAACATATGGCGTGCATTGTTCATGATTTGACGAGACCTTAACAATGGTATTTGTGTTATTCTCGTACGACCTTTGGGAGTTTGAGATGCTGGGGGGGGGGGGGGGAGTCAGCTTACCACCGGCCGGGAGAGGTTGTCGAAGATCCCGACCAGGCGCAAGTTAAGCATGTAAATCACACTTCGGAGTCAATTAAGTCTGGGTCGAAGGGTCTGTGTCATGCCATCCATTCGTAGCGAACTACAAACCTCCACGGTGACCACCTGCACAGTGTGCGCTGCCGACCTGTCACAACCATGACGAAGCTGATAGTGAGCCGCATTCTGCGCCGTGGGAGGAGCGAATTATGACAAACGTGGCCATCTGGATGACACCAGAGCCAAAGCGAATGAAGCTATTCACTTCCGGGGACACATCCTGTATTTTGCAACAATACTGATCGAATTAGGCCGTAGGGACGTAGCCTACTGGGGCAAGTTTGTTCTAGACCAATCTTCCAAAACGTGGCATTGGTCACTTTCTGGCCTACTACGTCACCTCTACCGGTCGGACAGCGCTGAGCTAGCCCGGTGATCTGTAGACGCTACATCCGCGCATCGCTATGTAACAGGCTTCATGTCCACATCTTTTCTGATTGCTAATATCTGACAACATGCTTCAAACGTGCTACATGATTCGCTGACCAATGACTGGCACTGGAGTGCGTAAGCTTAATTGTGCAAACCATTGCACACTTGGCCACTGCGATTGTCCGTCTGGAGTGGAGGTGCTTCCAAACTGGTGATACGAAATTATCATCGTAGCACTTATTGTAGTACTTCATTCTCCTAACGGCAGGTCGGACGGTGCTGGAATTGTTGCGGATCCACATATTGTTATGTGTTCCGTGTTCAGTCTCGTTTTTGTTGTGTTCCTGCATATTCAGCCATGAGTTTTACCTGTTGACTTGTGTTCACATACTCGGCTATCGCGCTGTTTTCAAGTTTTTTTTTATTCTATTTTATATCGTCGTAATAACTGGTAAGAACGTCGACGCTCTCATATGATGGAGAACCAAGCGTGATATGCGATCGAAAATTTTGCAGATGTTGGTAGAGATGATTTTGAGATAAGCAGTCCTGTACCGGGCAGCGAGGTTGCATCTTGTCGACTCACACCAGAATTTACAAGTTTCTGGCAAAAAAAAAAACATCATATTGGCGCAATGCTCACGACCACAGCGAGTCGATATTTCATTACATTCAATTGTATTCCCCCGTCGAAATTTATTCGTAGTCTGCAATGCAGTTTTTTGCTCTCTCTCTCTCTCTCTCTCTTCTCTCTCTCTCCTCTCTCTCTCTCTCTCTCCTTCTCTCTCTCTCTCTCTCTCTCTCTATCTCTCTCTCTCTCTCTCTCTCTCTCTCTCTCTCTCTCTCTCTCTCCTCTCTCTCTCTCTCTCTCTCTCTCTCTCTCTCTCTCTCTCTCTCTCTCTCTCTCTCTCTCTCTCTCTCTCTCTCTCTCTCTCTCTCTCTCTCTCTCTCTCTCTCTCTCTCTCTCTCTCTCTCTCTCTCTCTCTCTCTCTCTCTCTCTCTCTCTCTCTCTCTCTCTCTCTCTCTCTCTCTCTCTCTCTCTCTCTCTCTCTCTCTCTCTCTCTCTCTCTCTCTCTCTCTCTCTCTCTCTCTCTCTCTCTCTCTCTCTCTCTCTCTCTCTCTCTCTCTCTCCTCTCTCTCTCTCTCTCTCTCTCTCTCTCTCTCTCTCTCTCTCTCTCTCTCTCTCTCTCTCTCTCTCTCTCTCTCTCTCTCTCTCTCTCTCTCTCTCTCTCTCTCTCTCTCTCTCTCTCTCTCTCTCTCTCTCTCTCTCTCTCTCTCTCTCTCTCTCTCTCTCTCTCTCTCTCTCTCTCTCTCTCTCTCTCTCTCTCTCTCTCTCTCTCTCTCTCTCTCTCTCTCTCTCTCTCTCTCTCTCTCTCTCTCTCTCTCTCTCTCTCTCTCTCTCTCTCTCTCTCTCTCTCTCTCTCTCTCTCTCTCTCTCTCTCTCTCTCTCTCTCTCTCTCCTCTCTCTCTTTAAACGGCAGCGCAGGACTGATGCAGTTGTTTCTTCTTTGCCCTCTGTATTCACCTGCAGGGCTATTGCACACGTTATTCAGTAATATTACTGCTGTGGTGGTATACTGAAGGGAATAGCTTAGCCAACAACTTGTCAAGGACGGAGCCAACGTTGATAAAAGGGGCCCTGTGTCGTTTGGAAATGTTAGGGGCCTTACGCTTGGATTCAAAGGACCTTTATAGTTTAGATCCTATTTACTTACCTCGGAGCCTTTTGTTTTCACCATGGGTGTTTTAAACGGCCAAGTATACTGACCCTTGGATCCAGCGCCAATATGTATTTTTTACGGAGATGGGGGGGGGGAGTGGCCAAAAAGCCCCCTTCTGGCTTTGTGTGGTTATGCTTGATCCTTTTAAGTCGACATGAGAGGTAATATTTATGAACACGGATTACAACGCGTGTTTGTGTTCTGCACGTTTTGCTACGGCTAAGATTTTTAACGACCAAGTTCAGATATTTGGTAGGATCATTGAGGGACGCTTGTTTTCATCATCGGTTTCAAGGCAAAGCAAGTGTCCCACATTAGTATGGAATTTTGACCTCAAATAGCCATCTTGATGATCATTCGGTACAGTTCACAGTCCCGCCCCTCTTAGCACCAACATTCGTCTAGTTTCTGAGCTACACGTCCGCGAAGATGCGCAGACTATTCTGTGGAGACTATCTCGAGGTCACTTAAGCACCCATGAGATCATGATAACATCGTTCAAATCCCTCCATTCCCTAGGCATGCGGCGATCAAGGCTAAAACACGCAATTGTCGAGTTATTCCTATCTGTTGTTCGTAAGCACAATTTCCAGAAAAAACGGCCGTCGACTGGTTTTCAATCAATGTTGTCCAAGAGACGATGATGTCATCACGCAAAGACTCATTGAGGGACATTTTTACTAAACAGAAGTGATGTTTTCTAGAACATTATTTTCCTTCTAAAGTGTGCCAAAAGTTATCAGTGGGTGTATTTAATCACATATAATGTTTCCTTTAATACCAACTGTGGAACAACCAACAACCCTTCAAACGAGAGCAGTGACCAGGGTAACTTTGTTTCTTAATCTTGTTTCTCGACACCAGCACACGATGGCGTTGATACACATAGAGACCGGGGAAAATATTACGTTTCCCTTCCTGTAATTTTCATGGAGTTTCCACCATTAGGGGCATGACACAGCAGCCAGAAGATTCGACATGGAGAATAGGGGGCAATAGGACAGAATAAGACGGGCTAACAACCGGGGACAGGATAAAAGGACAAGGTTGAGGAGGATAGAGATTAAGGTAATAGCACAGGGTATATGGCAGGGAGAACAGGAGGCAATATAAGTCAGGACAGGGCTTAAGATGAAATGACGGGGCAGGATAACAGATAAGAGCGCACCACAGCACAGCACAGCACGTAATGAGAATTGGCAACACGAAGTTCGCCAAAATAAATCGAAAAGACACGTTTCTTTCAGCTTTCCCTCACCACAGTATGAACCTTGGCTCTTGTATGCGGCTACTTTTGCCTGCTCTTTGCACCCACCACTGGCCTGTGTCGTCATCGCTCCACATATAACACCAGTGGTCACCAGGCTGTGAACCATTGCCCGGCGGTCTAAGGCCGGCGCGCGCGACGGGCGGCAGCCGACGATTTCACGGGCCGCGCACGGTGGGCCGACATTGCGACATTAACGGCGCTATATTTCATAAATATCCTAAAAACCCTTAAGACTACAGGCCAATGCACTCTGAGCTGAACAATGAACACGTCATTTTAGGTTTCGTATCACTACAGGGCATGGGCTAATAAAATACGAGCATGTAACGCAGAAAAGTTTGATTTTCACGAGAACTTGACCTTCGACCAGGCATAATAGGGTCAATAATGATCTAACAACAAAAAAGTATTCACAGTCGCCAAAAAAATTGTAGAGACAAACCCACACTGGTGTTTCTCCATCCCCCCTCCCCCAACCCCCACCCACACACACTTGGACACCAGCCTCCCGCGCTTTGCGAAGGAATTGACCAAATCCGTCCAAAAACCCGCTTGGTTAGTATGTGCTGAACAACGGGCACTCCATGGGCATCACTGAATTAACACGAGCGCTAGGTCGCCTACCTGCGGCAGTTACAGGGCAGAAAGAGATGCAGCATGCAGTAACAGAGTGAAATACTGTAGCGGCCCACCCTCCCTTCCCAACTTGCGTCCCTCGAACTTTGAGAAGAGAGTCTGATATTTCGCGCACCTAGAAGCCCAGAAAGAAAACTTTTCTGATTGGGTATCATTGCAGCAGATTTTCTCTGCGAGTGACACTTTCATACGTGTGGTAATATGTACGCGTACACTATCTCTCGCTGCGCCTAGATGTCGGTGCCTCTGGAATTATGACGTGTGGATGTTTGTGTTGTGTCTGAACGGTGACGCCTTTTAAAAGTTAAGATAACGTGATGTCAAAAGAGGATATTCGTGCCGCTTCAACATTGGATGTTGGAGCCCCTTCGCCCCAAGGGAGGGAAGCATGGCTCCAGGTCCCCTCTCTCTCGATCCAACACTGCGCCTGCGCGGTTTTGTCTGGTTTGGGCAATGCTGTCAACGAGCAGCGTGGAGCTGATAGGTTTCACGCCCCTCCAGAACGCAAGGCCGTGATGCTCTCGCTCCGTCTTTCAGCGCACTTAAAACTTTCACCTTGAATTATGCGCAATATGGCTACTTGTGTCATGCTCTGTGCTGTCTCGTAAAGCGATGCTAAATGCTTGAAATGCACTCTTTGATATCACACATATCTGATGCATATCTTCGGTTCCCAATGAAAATCATCGATCTCACCAGAGCATGTCACTAGAGGTCCAGTCCAGGATGCCAAATGTAATTTTTCACATTTTCTTGGTGGGATGATCCCATCCTCGTTGAGGATGGGAAGTGGGATGCGTCCCGACTTCAGTTTACCCATGCTTGTGCGCTTCACATGCCGTATCATGCCTTATCATAGCCAGTGATATGGTTACGCACATGGCCTATGCCAGATACTCTGGACACCTGAAGTAATCTGAGCCCCGTTGATCTCCGAGACCTCCAACCTTGCCTGAGAGGGCATGTCCCTCTCAGTTTCAGCTACATGTGCTGGCAGCGACGCACATGTGGCGGCGCCCTAGATGGATTCAGCCATTGTTGGGACCTCATAGCGCTCAGGCCTGTGGCAATGATGCGCAACGAATTGGAAGCTTCGAATGCGCAGTGTAGCCTTCATCAATTTCTTCATTACATTCTAATGTTCCATAGATTCTAGGCCGTCTAAGCCCGCGTGAAGGAAACCGTACGCCATTCAACCATTGCTAATTTCCAACGCAAAATCGGCTAAAAATAATGTTAAATGAACCGGCATAACATCACCTTGCTTTTTACTCTTTCGGTGGAGAATATTCCTTGGGTGCATAATAGTAAATGAGCATATCTGTTCTTGATTTTTAGACACCAAGTGTCTTTCAAAACCACACTCATTTAAACGCCAGGAAATTTCGTTATGATTGGTTTTACGATAACCCTGGCGTGGCATCACTAATACTGCTCTTATCTCTTTAAGCATTGTATACAACGTGAGCTGTATCGACACCAGTGTATTGATTGATGCCAAATGCGAATGGACGATCACAAAACAGGACGCTTAATGGTAGTAGCCAGAGCGGTATCCGTATGCACGGGGGGCGTACCCGTAGCTGCGGGCAGCGTGTCCGTATCCGTAGCTGCGGGGCGCGTATCCGTATCCGTGGCTGGCGTATCCGAATCCGTGGGGATGGTAGCTACGGTATGCGCTGTGGCCCAGGGAGCGGCGGTGGCGGTAGCCGGGGTGGCCGTAGCTGCGGAGTCCGTAGCCGTAGCCGTGGTATGCGCCTCTGTAGCCTCCGTAGAAGGGGCCGGCGTATGAGCGGTAACCGTGATAACCACTGTATCCCTGGCTGGCAGAGACAACAGCCACCAGGGCAGCCAGAAGCAGCAGCTGGAAGCAACGGAGGCGACATGAGTAGTGTAGACACCCTGTGTGAATGATACATTAACAGGCTCATTGGAATGGATAAACGAGTATTTTGTGCGGTGTCGATATAGCGTGCTTTGTACAGGCCAGTGTTCGACCCCGACGAATCGGCTGGTACCTGAAAATATGATCAGCATATCGAAGTCTGTCGTAACGAATGATGCAGTTACTGTTGCTGGTGGTTTAAGAACTAAAACAAAATATAGTCGAAGTTCAGCTATATTGTAAACAAAATTCACTAGAGCTTATTTGTTCAGCCATATCGAACCATTTAGTTTCATAGTGGGCTAAATCGCGCTGCATTAGAACCCGCTTCCTTCTCGTTATCAAGGTGTACTAGGCCTCGCACACTTAACAATGCTATCAGAAATAAGCAAGACGGGTAACAATGAACCAAAGCACCACAGCAACACTCACCGCAAGCTTGGCGTTCATCTCTGCGGTTTGTTCGACCTCCGACTGCTAGGAGAGTAGACCAGTGTGTGTGTGTCTGCGGTAGGTGGGCTGGCACTTTTATATGTCGAGGCGGCTGTCCTGACCTTGGCGGCCACGCTGCGGTACTTCCAGCGTTGAATGTCCGGTAGACACTCCGGAAGGGTGTGGTTCATCTGGTTAGGACATTAGTCAGGTTTGTCTGATGTGTTGACGTACGTACGTTTTGCATGATGCTAAGTGACACGGAATACCACACTGACATCGAAAATTGTTCTGACAACAAGTTTACCAAAAGGACTGTCACTTGCGGAATTACGTGGCTAAATCATGCCGTATAGCTTTTCGCATTGCGTGAACCTGATGCAGGAAGGGCCATGTTCAAACATCATTGCCACCAGTATGATGCCTTTTGTGACGCGAGAGGAGTCGTGTGATGGAAATATTATCGTTTTCATAATACATGTCTTACCAAAGCCGGTCGCCTTGTAGCTCACACACATGTGATTTACAAATGCACTTAAAACTATTACCTTGATACGCTCAGCGGACGGAGGTGCGCTAATGCTGCCGGTACATTAGTTCACAAATAGTGCCTTGAAACTAGTTGCCTATTGCTGTGGAATGGCCAGACAATTTCAAGCAAGGGCATCGAAAATTTGCAATGATTTGCAGCGTTCCAAACGTGACCAAACAGCACACCTTTGGGAGTTGTATGATCCAATCTCTCTCGATTTACCCAACAGTATCTTATATTCATGACTGATTACACATTCTAACTATGGGGGTGAAGTTTTGAATGCAATACGGCAATTTCTTAACCAGGAAATTCGGTTTGTGTTTATGTCTCATTGTCCGCATGAGCGGCGACAATTTACGCCCAACATCAGTAATTTAATGACGACGCCAGCAAATAGCCGACGGGATGTGCACCGTATGCATAGGTGTGAAGCTTCTTAAAGAAACGGTGTTGATGTTTCTAGGATCTTGCGTGGTCAAAATGCAGTTTGAACTGACGGGGGGAATAATACGTGGCAAGGGAAAAAAGAAACTAGACATTCTTCCGCTGGATACGACTTACCACTGAGGCTGCCCACACCTTACCAAAAAACTTTGTTCTCCGGTAGTTTTGGTGGTTTGTAGGAAAACCGGTCCACTAAATGTCGCATATCTACTGCGTCGGGACGATCCTTGCGTATTTGACAAAGTGTAACCTCGCATATGCATGACTCATTTCTACGGTAAGCGAAATTCTACCGCTTAAATCCCTTGCACTCACTATTGAGGGGCTAGGTCCTAGTTTGTCAGCCAGCTCTTACAAATAGCGCGTTCAGCAAGAATGGGTAGGGCTCTTACTCATGTCTAGGAGCCAACCCCTTCGCTCACGTTCGCTGTTCTTACGAAGCCTCTATGGGTATCATATATTGTGTAGCTTTTGACTGTCTTGGTTTTGAATCGATGACCACAGATGTGGTCACAGCCCCGTGTAGCAAGTAGAATGATATACAATTGTTAATGTTAATTCTGCTCGCGCTTGCACGATGCTACCGACGAGCAGTGTTTGGACCCTATCCAGATAGGGTTCACGCCTCTCTAGACCCCATCTCTGTGTTCTTCGTTTTCTGATCTCCAGTGGAATCAAATCACTTCCAAATTGAAGAATATACAAGATAATTATCTCTACTGTTTGCCGCCTTGTCTCATAATGTGATGCAAAATTCCTTCAAACGCGTTTTTCAATGCATTTCTGGGGGTGCATAACGAATTTAGTGAGGCACATAGAGGCACATCGGATTTATGTTTGGAATATCGAGCATTGTCGGTCGTCGTTCTGTACGCTACACTGTGATACTCACAACACTTTGAAACGTCAAAGGCTACGTGGAGGACTTGGTGCGCCATTGAACTACCGCCAATTTCGAACGCAAACCCTTATTAAGGTAAAATGAAGCGGCAACACATCGCCATTTCTTTTGCCTTCAAGTTGTACAATGATCCCAAAATGCATCATGGTAGAAATAAAAACCAGGTCATTTCTGTATTTGTTCTACACCAGCAGTGTCTTTCAAAAACACCCTCATCTGAGCGACGGAAGTTTCATTTTTGTTGGCTTTACGCTCACCGTTGAAAAGATTCAGGGGTCATGCTCCGACCTCTCAAGCCATCGTACACGACATGAGCTTTATCGACAACAATGTATTGATTGATGCCAAATCCGAACGGACGACCACAACACAGGACGCTTAATGGTAGTAGCCAGAGCGGTGTCCGTAGGCACGGGGGGCGTATCCGAAGCTACGGGCAGCGTATCCGTATCCGTAGCTGCGAGGCGCGTATCCGTATCCGTGGCTGGCGTATCCATATCCGTGGGGATGGTAGCTATGGTAGACTCTGTGGCCAAGAGAGCGGCGGTGACGGTAGCCGTGGTGGCCGTAGCTGCGGAGTCCGTAGCCGTAGCCGTGGTATCCGCTCCTGTAGCCTCCGTAGTAGGGGCCGGCGTATGAGCGGTAGCCGTGATAACCACTGTATCCGTTGCTGGCAGAGACAACAGCCATCAGGGCAGCCAGAAGCAGCAGCTGGAAGCAACGGGGGTGACATGAGTGGTGTTAATATCCTGTGTGAAGAGCATAGTAACATGCGTATTAAAGTGAAAACACAACTCTTCTCTCTCTGTGTCTTCGTTGTTTGCTTTTGCACCGGCTTGTTTTGAGCCCAGATGAATCGACTGCTACCTGATAATGTGATAAGCATTTCGAGGTATGCATTCTGAAATCACTGTTGCTACTGGTTTGAAAATTCAACAGAAACTATTGTAGTTCATCTCTTATAGAAACAAATGCATTGTAGTTCATTTGGGGTATCGTAATATATTCTAAAACCGCAGCAGCCAGAAGACCATATCAGCACTCACCGCAAGCTTGGCGTTCATCTCTGCGGTTTGTTGGAGCTCCGACTGCTGGGAGAGTGGACCAGTGTGTGTGTCTGCGGTATGTGCGCTGGCATTTATATATGTCGAAGTGGATGTCCTGACCTTGGCGGTCACGCTGCTGTGTTTCCAGCGTTCAATGTCCGACCGACACTTCGGAAGGGTGTGGTTCAGCTGCTCATATGTAGATATTATTCAGGTGTGTCTGATGTTTTAACGTTGTAGGTAAGCCTTGCGCGACACAAGGTAATATAAAGCATCATATCGATAGGGACAACGGCATGGACACCGAGTTTACCCTGAGGTCTGCCACTCTTGTGGAATTATATGGTTGAAACACGCGGTAAAGGCTTTTGCATTGCGTGACCTGGTTGACGTTCGTACCCTAACCATTCTTGTGGAACATTTTTTTGTGGAAACTTGCCGACAAACTAGGATCTAGCCCCGCTTTAGTGAATGCAAGTGATGTATGCGGTAAAATTCCGCCAACCATGGACCAATCACGCCTGTACCAGGTTACACCTTGTGATACACGCAAGGATCGTCCGAACGCAGTAGATCTGCGAGATGTAGTGGATCGGTATTTCTACAATCCGCTAAAACCACCGGAGGACAAAGTTCTTTGATAATATCTGGGCAGCGCCAGTGGTAGGTCGTACCCAGCGGAGAAGGATGTCTGATTTCACTTTGTCCTTCGTCGCGGATGCTCCCCATTCATTAAAGCAGCATTTTAACACGCATGATGCTAGACATCGCAACACTATTTTTGAAAGAAGCTGAACACATGCATATGGTGCACGTTTGCTCTGGTATATGTTGGCCTTGTTATTGAATTACTGACGTAGGGCGCAAATTGCCACTGGTGATGCAATGAATAATCAAGGCAAACTATTTTTCCTAATAACGAGTTCCCGAATTGCATCGAAATCTTAACACAATTTTGAAGTCTGAAATCAATCATAGATATAAGATACTGCTGGGTAAGCTGAGAAAGATCGGATCATAATGGTCCAAAAGTTGTGCGGTCCTTTTCACCGAGACCAAGGTATCGTGAAATGCTCGCGTAGTGAGCAAGTATGTGGTTGCATTTGTGACGCTTTATATCTTTGCTATTTTTCGAATTCATTGCCAACAATTGTCAACCATTCGACAGCCATAGCCAACTAGTTCCCGGAGTGATTCCACAAGTAAATGTAAAACAAGAGAGTCGTTCTGTTAAACTCGGTGCCCATGAAGCTGTCGACGTCAGTGTGGTGTTTCGCATTCCTTACATTGGTGCGAAATATTTCACTCACGGTAGCAACAAATACGGCTCGAAATCTTGCCCGTGACAGAAACACCTTTTTCATCCCTGTGTACCTGTATCACTGTGAAAAGGACCATACAACTAATGAGAGTTTTATTATTCGACCTCCTTCGGTTTAGGAGACGTCATCTGATGTTCGTCATTAAGTTCACATTTTGGCAATACCTTTAGATTTCCAATGCAATTCGGCAATATTACGATCAGTAAATCTGTGTTGACAAAGCGTTCACGCCCATCCAAAAAGCAAGGTGTTATTGCTCTTGCTCTGATGTTCAATGCAATCAAGACACTTTCACATTGAATCATATGCAACATATATGTTTCTGTGGTATCCGTACTGCCTTGTAAAAAAACGCCAAATGCTTTAGGTGCTTTTTGGATGCAGGTGTGGGAGTCTTAACCAATTTGGGGCATGTTTTGTCTTGCCAGGGATAATGATCGGGGATTTCACGATACGTCAAGTAGAACATACCAATTAGTGTAGTTTCTTATTTTGCATCAGATAGGTAGGACAGTAACACACTCTTAAAATGGGGAATGAGATGCATCCCCGACCTCCGTTTACACATGCCTATAGCTTTGCATGTGGCCTATGCCAGGTAATCTGGCAAAGTGATAAGAGCCACCTTTCGCTGCCAGTTTTCCAACCTTTACGGAGGAGGTACGTGAACTCAACGACCTTTTTATTTTTACTACGACTTCCAGTAACCTGTGCCTGCATACAGTGTGACAGTGGGCTGGTGGAATTCAGTCACTACTCAGGGCTTCCCAACGCTCACGTTTGTGATTTAGGAACATAATTAATTCAAGTCTGGGATGTCGAAATTGGCCTTTTGTCGTATTTGTGACAGTCTTATGCTTACAAAACTTGAAGCGTCGAAGACTGTGAAGAAATTGGTAATCCGTTTAACTACCACCAACTTTACTACGTAAAAGCGCCAAGAAGTTAGGTTAAATGAAGGGGCAACGCACCACCTTCCTTTTTGTTCTCATGCCACAGAATGATTCCTAAGTTTAGGCATAGCAACAAGCGTAGTTGTTTTTTCTACACCAATGGTGTCTTTCAAAAGCAAACTGATGTGAACGCAATAAAAGTTCCATCATTGTTGTCTGTATGCTCTTCCCTGTATGCAATCGCCATTATTGCTTTTTCGCTTAAAACAACACATACGACATGAGCTGTATCGAAAACAGTGTATTGATTGATGCCAAATGCGAACGGACGATCACAAAACAGGACGCTTAATGGTAGTATCCAGAGCGGCATCCATGGGCACGGGGGGCGTATCCGTAGCTGCGGGGCGCGTATCCGTATCCGTGGCTGGCGTATCCGTATCCGTGGGCCTGGTAGTTATGGTAGGCGCTGTGACCCAGAGAGCGGCGGTGGCGGTAGCCGTGGTGGCCGTAGCTGCGGAGTCCGTAGCCGTAGCCGTGGTATCCGCCCCTGTAGCCTCCGTAGTAGGGGCCGGCGTATGAGCGGTAGCCGTGATAACCACTGTATCCGTGGCTGGCAGAGACAACAGCCACCAGGGCAGCCAGGAGCAGCAGCTGGAAGCAACGTAGGCCACATAAGCGGCGAGAACATCTTGTGCGAATAATACAATAACAGGTGTATTTGAATGTGAATACAAGTCTTCTCTACCTGTGTTTGCGTTGTTTGTTTTGTACCGGCTTATTTTAGGTCCATATGAAATGGCTGCTACCTGCTAATATAATAAGCATTTTGAAGTATTTCGTGATGCACACTGAAATTACTGTTGCTACTGGTTCTAACACTCAACGGACATAGTTGTAGTTCATCTATCAGGTATGCAAATGCACTGCAGTTCGTTTCTGCCGCTGTCGACGTATTCGGCTTTATAGGCGGTCTTCATCGTAGCGTATTTTCACCCTGCTTAATTCTAGTCATTATGATGCACCAGACATCGCGAACTTAATGCTATCAGAGAAAGCGATCTAGCAGCCAGCAACCAAAGCACTACAGCAACACTCACCGCAAGCTTGGCGTTCATCTCTGCAGTTTGTTGGAACTCCGACTGCTGTGGGAGTAGACCAGTGTGTGTGTCTGCGGTAGGTGCGCTGGCATTTATATATGTCGAGGCGGTTGTCCTGACCTTGACAGTCACGCTGCTGTGCTTCCAGCGTTGAATGTTCGGCAGACACTCCGGAAGGGTGTGGGTCAACTGCTCATATGAAGATATTATTCAGGTGTATCTGATGTTTTAGCGTTGTAGGTAAGCTTTCATTACACTAGATGCCGTAAAACATTTCATCGACATCGACAACGGCATGGACACAGAGTTTACCTGGAGGTCTGCCACCCTTGTGGAATTACATGGTTGAAACACGCGGCATTAGCTTTTGCCTCGCGTGTGCCTGGTAGAGACAGGGCCATTTTTAAACACTGTGATTACCAGTAAGACCGCTTTTGTGATGCGTCGAGTGATGTGATTAGAGGCATGATCGCTATCACTCTACAGATCATACCCGTTGGCGGGGAGCCGGTGACCATGTGGAGTACAATCGCACTGGAACACTCTACGTTGATGTGCTTGGCGTAGAAATATGCGCTGATGGTGTCACCAAATCAATTTGTTGGGTGCTTGCAAACTGGTTGCTCATCGCCATGCTGTAACTACACATTTTCAAATGATGAAATCGAATGTTTTAAATGTCTTGCAGCCCCCTTCCCCCCCCCCCCCCCCATTGTAATAGCAACATTGCTATCTTCGCACTTGTGTGAATGACCATTTGTTACGGTGAATAGGGCTGTACGCCGAATGAAGTGTTATTACCAGTTCTGTGTCGTTTTGGCGACAGCATCTTGTGTTGGAGATTGATTTCAAACGTAAGGAGAATAAGGTCACATTTTGATAGGTCAATTTAATCTTCTGATTGATATTCCGCGATCTCGTGAATAGAAGTATTAGTTGGGATGTATGTTTCAGTGACGTTCTCGGCCGTGACCAGAGCCGAGTGAATGTGTATGCAGCGTTTTAAGGCGTTGTGTCATTTGAGTTAGATGAACTCGAATGCTCGCCTCGCGGTAATGCATCGGGTTTGGTGCGAGGCGGTGGGCTCATGCTATTGACGTTCATGTCGTGAGAAGCTTACTGGCTAGGAAAAAGTAGCTAATTGTCAGCTTTTTAAAACAATGGCGTTATGAAGCCCTACCAGTCAAAGAGTGTTTTTGCTTGAGGATGTCTCTGTAGCTTGTAAGTTTGTTAGCTGTAGCTTTAGAAGTAAACGGGGGTCGTTGCAGCGACACATGTCAATAATTCATTCTGGGCTTCCTGCTACTGAAGCGGACAGCGGCATTGAGGTAAGAGGTCGCTTATTGCTGGTTGTAGGTCCCTCACATTCCTCGTTACATCCCGGGTTTTAGCGCACTGATCGGTGGACAAGGTTGACATAAACGCCTCTAAATTATCATCATATTACACCTAAAGCAAAATGAGCATGGTAAAAGTATGCAAAAGTGTTGTTTGCCTCTGCTGATTGCAATCTGGTAGGGGTTCTGCTCTAAATAATTGGGATAATTTTAGGAAGCGCGAGTTCTGCACCGGAAATGTTTATGCAAAGATAATGAAGGTCTTTAACTCTTCCACCTGGTTGAACGACGATGTCAAGAAAGCAAAAGTGATATCATGTCAGGGGCTGATAGAACCATGCTATCGCTAGTTATACGGCCACAGGGATCCAGTTCTGCAAAAGGCAGGGGGTGAGGGGTTAAAGGGCAAGGGGGAGGTGTGCAGGGAGAAACATTTCTAAGTCTGCCCCCCGAAATGAACTTAAAACACTTTTCTCTCTAGGTCTGGCACACCTTTTCCCAGTTGGTGGCAGGGTGTATTTTCTTATCGCTAGGTTGTGGCAAGCTAAAATCCCACTAAATTATGATTAAATCAAATGATGCGAATCAAAATTAAATTAAACACTAAAATGGAAGGCCTTTAACCCTGGTTAGGAGGCAACAATACTGCTAATCTTCCCCAACACCCCCCCCCCATCCCCCCACCCCCCCCACACCCCCCCCCCACTCACCCCCCCCCCCA
>NW_023596448.1:17105777-17113831 GCF_011947565.3 Pollicipes pollicipes | reverse complement strand
CTCTCTCTCTCTCTCTATCTCTCTTCTCTCTCTCTCTCTCTCTCTCTCTCTCTCCTCTCTCTTCTCTCTCTCTCTCTCTCTCTCTCTCTCTTCTCTCTCTCTCTTCTCTCTCTCTCTCTCTCTCTCTCTCTCTCTCTCCTCTCTCTCTCTCTCTCTCTCTCTCTCTCTCTCTCTCTCTCTCTCTCTCTCTCTCTCTCTCCTCTCTCTCTCTCTCTATCTCTCTCTCTCTTCTCTCTCTCTTTCTCTCTCTCTCTCTCTCTCTCTCTCTCTCTCTCTCTATCTCTCTCTCTCTCTCTCTCTCTCTCTCTCTCTCTCTCTCTCTATCTCTCTCTCCTCTCTCTCTCTCTCTCTCTCTCTCTCTCTCTCTCTCTCTCTCTCTCTCTCCTCTCTCTCCTCTCTCTCTCTCTCGCTCTCTCTCTCTCTCTCTCTCTCTCTCTCTCTCTCTCTCTATCTCTCTCTCTCTCTTCTCTCTCTCTCTCTCTCTCTCTCTCTCTCTCTCTCTCTCTCTCTCTCTCTATCTCTCTCTCTCTCTCTCTCTCTCTTCTCTCTCTCTCTCTCTCTCTCTCTCTCTCTCTCTCTCTCTCTCTCTCTCTCTCTCTCTCTCTCTCTCTCTCTCTCTCTCTCTTTCTCTTTCAACGGCAGCACAGGATTGATGCAGTTGTTTTTTCTGTGTCCTCTGCATTCACCTGCAAGGCTATTGCACACGTTATTCATTTATATTACTGCTGTGGTGGTAAACTGAAGGCAATAGATTAGCCAACAACTTGTCAAGCAGGGAGCCAACGTTGGTAAAATGGGTCCTGTGTTGTTTGGAAATGTTAGGGGCCTTGCGTTTGGATTCGAAGGAACTTTATAAGTTTAGATCCTATTTAATTACCTCGGAGCCTTTTCCTATCACCACAGGTGTTTTAAACGGCCAATTATACTGACCCTCGGACCCAGCGCCAATATGTCTTTCTCTACGGAAGGGAGGGGGGGGGGAGTTGCCATAAAAGCCCCCTTCTGGCTTGGTGTGCTTATGCTTGATCCTATTAAGTCGACATGAGAGGTAATTTTTATGAACACAGATCACAATGCGTGTTTGTGTTCTGCATGTTTTGCTACGGCTAAGATTTTTAACGACCAAGTTCATATATCTGGTCTGAATCATTGAGGGACACTTGTTTTCATCATCGGTTTCAAGGTAAAGCAAGTGTCCCACATCAGAATGGTATTTCGAACTCAAATAGCCACCTTGAAGATCATTCGATACAGTTCACAGTCCCGCCCTTCTAAGCACCAACATCCCTCCAGATTCTGAGCTACACGCCCGCGAAGATGCGCAGACAATTTTGTGGAGACTATCTCGAGGTCACCTAGGCACCCATGGTTCCATGATAATATCATTCAAATCCCTCCATTCCATTAGTCATGCTTCGATCCAGGCTAAAACACATAATTGTCGAGTTATTCCTGTCTGTTGTTCGTAAGCACAATTTCCAGATAAAACGGTCGTCGACTGGCTTTCAATCAATGTTGTGCAAGGAACGATGATGTCATCACGCAAAGACGCATTGAGGAACATTTTTACTAAACAGAAATGATGTTTTCTAGAACAGTATTTTCCATTTAAAAGTGTACCAAATGTTATAAATGAGAGTATTTTATCACATCAACTGTGGAACATTCCCTTCAAACGAGAGCAGTGACCAGGGTAACTTTGTTGTTTAACCTTGTTTCTCGATACCAGCACACGTTAGCATGAATACACATAAAGACAAGGGAAAATACTACGTTTTCCTTCCTGTAATTTTCATGGAGTTTCCACCATTAGGGGCATGACACAGCAGCCAGAAGATTGGACGTGGAGAATAGGAGGCAATAGGACAGAATAAGACGGGCTAACAACCGGGGGCAGGATAAAAGGACAAGGTTGAGGAGGATAGAGAATAAGGTAATAGCACAGGGTATATGGCAGGGAGAACAGGAGGCAAAATAATTCAGGACAGGGCTTAAGATGAAATGACAGGGCAGGATAAAAGATGAGAGTGTAGCACAGCACAGCACAGCACATAATGAGGATTGGCAACACGAAGTATGCCAAAATAAATCGAAAAGACACATTTCTTTCAGCTTTCCCTCATCACAGTATGAACCTTGGCTCTTGTATGCGGCTACTTTTGCCTGCTCTTTGCACCCACCACTGGCCTGTGTCGTCACCGCTCCACATATAACACCAGTGCTCACCAGGCTGTGAACCATTGCGCGGCGGTCTAAGGCCGGCGCGCGCGACGGGCGGCAGCCGACGATTTCACGGGCCGCGCACGGTGGGCCGACATTGCGACAGTAACGGCCCTATATTTCATAAATATCCTAAAATCCTTGAGACTACAGGCCAATGCACTCTGAGCTGGACAATGAACACGTCATTTTAGGTTTTGTATCACTACAGGGCATGGGCTAATAAAACACGAGCATGTAACACAGAAAAGTCTGATTTTCACGAGAACTTGACCTTCGACCGAGGCATAATAGGGTCAATAATGACCTAACAACAAAAAATTATTCACAATCGCAAAAATATTGTAGAGACAAACCCACACTGGTATTTCTCCATCCCCCCCCCCCCTCCAAACCCCCACCCACACGCACTTGGACACCAGCCTCCCGCGCTTTGCGAAGGAAATTGACCAAATCCGTCCAAAAACCCGCTTGGTCAGTATGTACTGAACAACGGGCACTCCATGGGCGTCACCGAATTAACACGAGCGCTAGGTCGCCTGCCTGCGGCAGTCACAGGGCAGAAAGAGATGCAGCATGCAGGTACAGAGCGAAATACTGTAACGGCCCACCCTCCCTCCCCTCCCTTCCCAACTTGCGTCCCTCGAACTTTGAGAAGAGAGTCTGATATTTCGCGCAACTAGAAGCCCAGAAAGAAAACTTGTCTGATTGGGTATCATTGCAGCAGATTTTCTCTGCGAGTGACACTTTCATACATGTGGTAATATGTACGCGTACACTATCTTTCGCTGCGCCTAGATGTCGGTGCCTCTGGAATTATGACGTGTGGATGTTTGTGTTGTGTCTGAACGGTGACGCCTTTTAAAAGTTAAGATAACGTGATGTCAAAAGAGGATATTCGTGCCGCTTCAACATTGGATGTTGGAGCCCCTTCGCCCCAAGGGAGGGAAGCATGGCTCCAGGTCCCCTCTCTCTCGATCCAACACTGCGCCTGCGCGGTTTTGTCTGGTTTGGGCAATGCTGTCAACGAGCAGCGTGGAGCTGATAGGTTTCACGCCCCTCCAGAACGCAAGGCCGTGATGCTCTCCCTCCGTCTTTCAGCGCACTTAAAACTTTCACCTTGAATTATGCGCAATATGGCTACTTGTGTCATGCTCTGTGCTGTCTCGTAAAGCGATGCTAAATGCTTGAAATGCACTCTTTGATATCACACATATCTGATGCATATCTTCGGTTCCCAATGAAAATCATCGATCTCACCAGAGCATGTCACTAGAGGTCCAGTCCAGGATGCCAAATGTAATTTTTCACATTTTCTTGGTGGGATGATCCCATCCTCGTTGAGGATGGGAAGTGGGATGCGTCCCGACTTCAGTTTACCCATGCTTGTGCGCTTCACATGCCGTATCATGCCTTATCATAGCCAGTGATATGGTTACGCACATGGCCTATGCCAGATACTCTGGACACCTGGAGTAATCTGAGCACCGTTGCTCTCCGAGACCTCCAACCTTGCCTGAGAGGGCATGTCCCTCTCAGTTTCAGCTACATGTGCTGGCAGCGGCGCACATGTGGCGGCGCCCTAGATGGATTCAGCCCATGTTGGGACCTCACAGCGCTCAGGCCTGTGGCAATGATGCGCAACGAATTGGAAGCTTCGAATGCGCAGTGTAGCCTTCATCAATTTCTTCATTACGTTCTAATGTTCCATAGATTCTAGGCCGTCTAAGCCCGCGTGAAGGAAACCGTACGCCATTCAACCATTGCTAATTTTCCAACGCAAAATCGGCTTAAAAATAAAGTTAAATGAACCGGCATAACATCACCTTGCTTTTACTCTTCGGTGGAGAATATTCCTTGGGTGCATAATAGTAAATGAGCATATATGTTCTTGATTTTTAGACACCAAGGTCCTTCAAAACCACACTCATTTAAACGCCAGGGAATTTCGTTATGATTGGTTTTTTACGATAACCCTGGCGTGGCATCACTAATACTGACTCTTATCTCTTTAAGCATTGTATACAACGTGAGCTGTATCGACACCAGTGTATTGCTTGATGCCAACTGCGAATGGACGATCACAAAACAGGACGCTTAATGGTAGTAGCCAGAGCGGTATCGTATGCACGGGGGGCGTACCCGTAGATGCGGGCAGCGTGTCCGTATCCGTAGCCTGCGGGGCGCGTACCGTATCCGGGCTGGCGTATCCGAATCCGTGGGGATGGTAGCTACGGTATGCGCTGTGGCCCAGGGAGCGGCGGTGGCGGTAGCCGGGGTGGCCGTAGCTGCGGAAGTCCGTAGCCGTAGCCGTGGTATGCGCTCTTAGCCTCGTAGAAGGGGCCGGCGTATGAGCGGTAACCGTGATAACCACTGTATCCCTGGCTGGCAGAGACAACAGCCACCAGGGCAGCCAGAAGCAGCAGCTGGAAGCAACGGAGGCGACATGAGTAGTGTAGACACCCTGTGTGAATGATACATTAACAGGCTTATTGGAATGGATAAACGAAGTATTTTGTGCGGTTGTCGATTATAGCGTTGCTTTGTACAGGCCAGTGTTCGACCCCGGACGAATCGGCTGGTACCTGAAAATATGATCAGCATATCGAAGTCTGTCGTAACGAATGATGCAGTTACTGTTGCTTGGTGGTTTAAAAACCTAAAACAAAATATAGGTCGAAGTTCAGCTATATTGTAAACAAAATTCACTAGAGCTTATTTGTTCAGCCATATCGACACCATTTAGTTTCATAGGGCTAAATCGCGCTGCATTAGAACCCGCTTCCTTCTCGTTATCAAGGTGTACTAGGCCTCGCACACTTAACAATGGTATCAGAAATAAGCAAGACGGGTGGTAACAATGAACCAAAGCACCACAGCAACACTCACCGCAAGCTTGGCGTTCATCTCTGCGGGTTGTTCGACCTCCGACTGACTAGGAGAGTAGACCAGTGTGTGTGTGTCCTGCGGTTACGTGGGCTGGCACTATTATATGTGGAGGCGGCTGTCCTGACCTTGGCGGCCACGCTGCGGTAATTCCAGCGTTGAATGTCCGGTAGACACTCCGGAAAGGTGTGTGGTTCATCTGGTTAGGACATTAGTAGGTTTGTCTGACTGTGTGACGTACGTACGTTTTGCATGATGCTAAGTGACAACGGGAATACCACACTGACATCGAAACTTGTTCTGACAACAAGTTTACCAAAAGGATGTCACTTGCGGAATTACCTGGCTTAAATCATGCCGTTATAGCTTTTCGCATTGCGTGAACCCCTGGATGCAGGAAGGGCCATGTTCAAACATCATTGCCACCAGTATGATGCCTTTGTGACGCGAGGCAGAGGAGTCGTGTGATGGAAATATATCCTTTTTTTTCATTAATACATGTCTTACCAAAGCCGGTCGCCTTGTAGCTCACACACATGTGATTACCAATGCACCTTAAAACTATTACCTTGATACGCTCAGCGGACGGAGGTGCGCTAATGCTGACCGGTACTACATTATTTCACAAATCGTGCCTTGCAACTAGTTGGCCTATGTGTGGAATGGCCAGACAATTCCAAGCAAGGGCAACGAAAATTTGCAATGATGGCAGCGTTCACAACGTGTACAAACAGCACACCTTGGGAGTTGTATGATCCAATCTCTCTCGATTTACCAATCAGTATCTTATATTCATGACCGATTACACATTTAAACTATGGGGGTGAAGTTTTGATGCAACTACGGGCAATTTCTTAACCAGGAAATTCGGTTTGTGTTTAGTCTCATTATCCGCATGAGCGGCGACAATTTACGCCCACACAGTCAGTAATTTAATGACGACGCCAGCAAATAGCCGACGGGATGTGCACGTATGCATATGTGGTAGCCTTCTTAAAGAAACAGTGTTGATGTTTCTAGGATCTTGCGTGGTCAAAATGCAGTTTGAACTGACGGGGGGAAATAATACGTGGCAAGGGAAAAAGAAACTAGACATTCTTCCGCTGGATACGACCTTACCACTGAGGCTGCCCACAACGTTACCAACAAACTTTGTCTCCGGTAGTTTTGGTGGTTTGTAGGAAAACCGGTCAATAATGTCGCTATATACCTCGTCGGGACGATCATTGCGTATTTGACAAAGTGTACCTCGCCGTGCATGAATGATTTATACGGTAAGCGAAATTCTACCGCTTAAATCCCTTGCACTCACTATTGAGGGCTAGGTCCTAGTTTGTCAGGTCCAGCTCTTACAAATAGCGCGTTTCAGCCAAGAATGGGTAGGGCTCTCTACTCATGTCTAGGAGCAAACCCCTTCGCTCACGTCGCTCGTTCTTACGAAGCCTCTATGGGTATCATATTTTGTGTAGCTTTGGACGTCTTGGTTTTGAATCGATGACCACAGATGTGGTCAAGCCCGTGTAGCAAGTAGAATGATATACAATTGTTAATGTTAATTCTGCTCGCGCTTGCACGATGCTACCGACGAGCAGTGTTTGGACCCTATCCAGATAGGGTTCACGCCTCTCTAGACCCCATCTCTGTGTTCTTCGTTTTCTGATCTCCAGTGGAATCAAATCACTTCCAAATTGAAGAATATACAAGATAATTATCTCTACTGTTTGCCGCCTTGTCTCATAATGTGATGCAAAATTCCTTCAAACGCGTTTTTCAATGCATTTCTGGGGGTGCATAACGAATTTAGTGAGGCACATCGAGGCACATCGGATTTATGTTTGGAATATCGAGCATTGTCGGTCGTCGTTCTGTACGCCACACTGTGATACTCACAAAACTTTGAAACGGCAAAGGCTACGTGAAGGACTTGGTGCGCCATTGAACTACCGCCAATTTCGAACGCAAAACCCTTATTAAGGTAAAATGAAGCGGCAAAACATCGCCATTACTTTTACCCTCAAGTTGTACAATGATCCCAAAATGCATCATGGTAGAAATAGAAGCCAGGACATTTCTGTATTTGTTCTACACCAGCAGTGTCTTTCAAAAACAACCCCATCTGAGCGCGACGGAAGTTTCATTTTTGTTGGCTTTACGCTCACCGTTGCACAGATTCAGGGGTCATGCTCCGACCTCTTAAACCATCGTACACGACATGAGCTTTATCGAACACAATGTATTGATTGATGCCAAATCCGAACGGACGACCACAATACAGGACGCTTAATGATAGTAGCCAGAGCGGTGTCCGTAGGCACGGGGGGCGTATCCGAAGCTACGGGCAGCGTATCCGTATCCGTAGCTGCGGGGCGCGCATCCGTATCCGTGGCTGGCGTATCCATATCCGTGGGGATGGTAGCTATGGTAGGCACTGTCGTCCAGAGAGCGGCGGTGACGGTAGCCGTGGTGGCCGTAGCTGCGGAGTCCGTAGCCGTAGCCGTGGTTTCCGCTCCTGTAGCCTCCGTAGTAGGGGCCGGCGTATGAGCGGTAGCCGTGATAACCACTGTATCCGTGGCTGGCAGAGACAACAGCCACCAGGGCAGCCAGAAGCAGCAGCTGGAAGAGAGGGAAGCGACATAAGCGTCGAGAGCATCCTGTGTAAACAAGAGTTATAAACAACACACGTATTGGATGTAATCAATTCTCTCCTGATTTTTGTCCGTATTTTTATTGAATGATGTTACGCGGCACAGATAAATCGGTAGCTCCGCTTGAAGTTTTCTTTGAAACTCGAAGCCTCTAATTACACGTTTTTCAACAGTTGCTGGTGGTTTGAAAACTACAACAAAAATATCATATTTGATCTCCAACGCTAAGACACGCCCGTGGCCTCTAGTTTGCTAGCACTGAAGTCATTTGTGTTCTAGCCTGATACATCAAAACCTATAAAT
>NW_023596448.1:17082632-17105104 GCF_011947565.3 Pollicipes pollicipes | reverse complement strand
AGCAGAGCCGCCCTTGCACAGTGCCCCCCGGCGGCCGAACCACACCCTTCCAAAGTGCTGAGCCTTCCACGTCCCGCAGCGTGGGCCCCAAGGTCGGGACGCACGCCTCACCGTATAAAAGGGCCAGCACACCTACCGTAGGCACATACACCGGTCTACTCTCCCAGCAGGCAGAGGTCCAACAAACCGCAGAGATGAACGCCAAGCTTGCGGTGAGTGTTGATGTGACATCTTGGTAGCTGGCTATGCCCACTGAGTAGTTCTCTTGTTTAGTATGTGGGGACTCGCAGTTATTGGTGACATCAGTAAGACAGTATATTTATAGGTTTTGATGTATCAGGCTAGAACACAAATGACTTCAGTGCTAGCAAACTAGAGGCCACGGGCGTGTCTTAGCGTTAGAGATCAAATATGATATTTTTGTTGTAGTTTTCAAACCACCAGCAACTGTGGAAAAACGTGTGATTAGGGGCTTCGAGTTTCAAAGAAAACTTCAAGCGGGGCTACCGATTTATCTGTGCCGCGTAACACCATTCAATAAAAATATGGACAAAAATCAGGAGAGAATTGATTACATCCAATACGTGTGTTGTTTATAACTATTGTTTACACAGGATGCTCTCGACGCTTATGTCGCTTCCCTCTCTTCCAGCTGCTGCTTCTGGCTGCCCTGGTGGCTGTTGTCTCTGCCAGCCACGGATACAGTGGTTATCACGGCTACCGCTCATACGCCGGCCCCTACTACGGAGGCTACAGGAGCGGAAACCACGGCTACGGCTACGGACTCCGCAGCTACGGCGGCCACGGCTACCGTCACCGTCGCTCTCTGGGACACAGCGCCTACCATGGCTACCAGCCCCACGGATATGGATACGCCAGCCACGGATACGGATACGCGCCCCGCAGTTACGGATACGGATACGCTGCCCGCAGCTACGGATACGCCCCCCGTGCCTATGGATACCGCTCTGGCTACTATCATTAATCGTCCCGTTTTGTGATTGTCTGTTCGCATTTGGCATTCTCCAATAAATTGCTCTAGATATCTTTTATGTTTCTTACGGTGGTTTAAGAAACGTATGCTGAGTAGTGAAATCCCGTGAGCGGAGAGTGATACGAGCAATTTATGGAACCCTCGTTGAATCCGTTTCCGTTTGTTGTGAAAGATATGGCTGGTGTTGAAGAATAAGTTCACTGTCATATGTCAATATTACATACGTTTACCACCATGAGGAAAAAAGTTAACCTTGATTCTCACAGAGATTGGGCGAGTCTCTGCCTGAGCTACTGCCTTTACTGCACTGCATTCTGTCTACTTCCCTCCGTTAACATTGCGTATCATGCTGACTTACCAAGATAAAAAACAAACACACAGGGCCTGGGTAATTTCCTGGCTAACCTATTGCCTGCGGTGTACCATGATAACCGGGTTACAAATGGATAACGCATGATGGTAGAACACTGGGTGCTCCAACGCCTTGCCTAGTGCGTATTGAAACACCACAATTATCGCCTAATAGTAATTAAGATCCGGTTTGTACTGCTGTACCAAACATCGGCAGTGCTGACCTGGCGAAATTTTTGGTGTGGTTATAGCAAGGAAGGGTAATAACGCTCGCTAGTGGTAGGACGATTGAAGTTTGGTGTAATAATAGGAGTAGGGGCTGTAGGGATGAGTGGTTTCAAAGTAATTTCCCACGCATGTCGGCTTAACTGATCTATTTCGGTCCGTCTTTAATTATTTTATGTCTCAGCCTACACGTGAGTCATTTCAAGCATTCTGCATCACAATTGATCGCGTAACAGCTACTGCACAGTGAATCAGTTATGAATAATGTGGCGGACTACCGGCTGTTGAGTGCTTTATGATAAGTGGCTGGTCCCAGGTGTTCTAAGGTGTATGAATGCTAGAGCTGATCATTTTGTACTTTTCCTATAAGGGAACACTTAGGTTGTGGTTCAATTGGTGTTTGATTATTCAA
This sequence comes from Pollicipes pollicipes, assembly GCF_011947565.3. Classification (NCBI taxonomy): domain Eukaryota; kingdom Metazoa; phylum Arthropoda; class Thecostraca; order Pollicipedomorpha; family Pollicipedidae; genus Pollicipes; species Pollicipes pollicipes. The sequence continues at coordinate 17,103,122 of NW_023596448.1, read as the reverse complement.
CACATCCAAGAATAGCATTACACCATTACCTGCACTGGTGTTACCACCAGAAAAATGGGTCAGGCAGCAATTATATTAATTCGGCATGGTTGTATGATCACATACGATCCTTTCATTGACAACTACCAACTTAGAATATTGGAAATATTGGTTACTATGTGTACTATGTATCCAACTATGTAACTATTATGTAACTATGTAACTATTATGTAACTGTGTAACTGTTATGTAATGCACATGCCTGTTGTGATATTTACCCAGGGCATTGTCAGCCCCCACGTTTTAGAGGAAGTCACGTCACATCATAAACTGGCTCAGCTTTGTGACTTAATTCATCTACTTAACATTGCGAGGTTTTGTGCTTTTCAGGTCACAAGTATCGATTTGCGTAAATTATTGATGGTGTACGCTGAGAGTCTGCCCACTTGATGCCTCCATACCAAGCCGAAGTGTTCCTTATTACATCTGATACACTCCATTTTGACTAAATGCTATGTTCTTGTTGTAGTTTTGCTTCAATCCTCCAACACTTCAGCCAATGCCATTAAAATGATGTCTCAAGTAGGTGATCATCGCGTGATATTGAACTTTCTCCTTAGTTTTTGGAACATTCCAGCCCCAATATTGGAATGGCAAACCACCGTTTACTGATGCATGTTAACAGTGTGTGGGGGGGGGGGGGAGGGGAGAGTGGGGTGCAGGGCTCCGTCACATAATGCAAATCCCTCATGCAATCCATGCAAGGGTGCCGATGGCGCAGCGGTTAACGCGCCTGCATAAACCACAGCACGGCTGAGAAACAAGAGGTACGGGGTTCTATTCCCCACGTTGCTCGCCCTCCCTGCCAGGGTGAGAGGAAGGCGACGCCATATAACCTGAGCCACTGAGTGCATCGTAAAGGCCCAATGACGACGACAACCTCATGCATTCGTCTGCAATCCAAATTCTGCACTGTGTAGCGACCTTTGCTTGACAACTAGACCCAAGATTAGCAGCAAATATTGTAGTTACTGAAAGCAATAGTTGGTATTGCCTGCATTATATAGCTGACTTTTCTACACTGTTACGTGAGAACAGGTAACCAGGAGTGCCTCGCCCTCTATCCCAGTGCGCCAATGAACCGTGCGTCAACACCAGAAACCATAAATTCAAGACGCGACACTCCCAACTAACCGGAAGAAACAAACAAAGAAGCAGGCGAAGTGGTGGTGAAGATCCGGCAGGGATCTTATTATACAAAAGACCAGGATAAATGGTGCATGAGAAGGCTTGAAGTAGTCATAGCCCAAATTAGCTAATGACAGCCAGCCCGCTAGAACGACCCATTAAACTGCTAGCACTCATTCACAGTGTCAGTAAAGGTTTTCAGTCACACAAGTCAGTGGGACAATCACCTGGTCATCTTCATGCAGGTTTATGAACAGGATCTCCAGGGAGTAGAACTAGCTAAGCGGAGCTTGTTGCCAAGAGAACTCCCGGAGCAAGCGCCATGAATTCGGGTACAAGTGAAAAATATATGGCTAAATCACAGCGTAATTATGGATTATGTGAGAGGACAAGTGTCGAGTGAGCTGCGTACCCACAGGGCAAGAAACAACAGTAATGTATTTTTAAAAAAACCTCCGGCACGTTGTGCAATCGCGCCCACATTTCCAGCGGCCTTTGGGGCATCAAATGCACCTGTTTTGACAAAAACACGTGTTCCTAGTTTTCTGCTTTCGTAGCGGAGACGGTTTTTAATGGACACTGCTCTGCGATATACGGCTTGGCGCAGCCGGCGGGCGGCAACCGACGATACCGTGCATATCGTGCGGCGGATCGATGAGTCACATTATAGGGAGTGTTCCATATTTATGTAGGGTTTTGAACTGAAATAGCCTTCCTAAGGATAATTCGGTGCAGTTCACAGCCCTGCCGTTCTTAAAACCTAAACCGCTCTAGTTTCTGAGCTACACGCCCGCGAAAACGTGCAGCCTTTTTCGGGGGAATATTTCAAGGTCACCCAGGAAGCCATGACGCAATAATATCGTCATTACAAATCCTGCCCTTCCATCAGCCAGGCCAGGCCAAAGCCAAGAAAAATATCGTCGAATCTGACGTTCGTGAGCACGCTTTCCAAATGCAACGGCAGTCAACTGCCTCTCAATCTGTGCTGTGGAAGCTACGATAACGTAATGAAATGACGAAATATTGAGGAACATTCTGTACGGAACAATTATGTTGTCTACAGCAGACATTTCCAGTTAAATGCACACCAAAAGTCATCATTGAGCTTCTTTCGTCATATCTGATGCTTGCTTCAATGCCTTCAAGCGAAGAACATTCACTTTAATCTGGGTTGGAATACTGACGGCTGTAATTTGTGGAGTGTGGCCCGCATCGTTTACACAATTTTCACATATCGGCCTTGGCCGAATGAGTGAAATTGCTGACAAGTTGAGACTGCATGGGTTTTTGCAGTGGACATAATAACGGACATAATTTTCTTTAAGAGGAAGTTTTTCATCGCTTTTAAGTGTTGTTGTGTGACACTAATGTCACCTATATAAATCGTTGTAAATGAAGTAATTTAGCGTATAGATAAAAACTGCATATGTCTGCTGTAAAAGTAGTGACCGGTTTATATTTTACAGCATAAACTTTGTCGTGTAGTACTCATACTTGCAAGAAGTTTTACAGTCGAAGTAATGCTGCGTATAGGTCAAAGCAGCATGGGTGTATGCTGCACAAGTAGTGACGGGAATAAGTTTTTGCAGCATAAGTTCTTCGTGTAGCACTTCTGGCTTGTTTAAGTTTTTGCAGTGGCGATAATTTCGCGCATAAATCAGTTAAGACCACAATTTTTTGCAGTAGATGCAATGACATGTGGAACTTTTTTGAGCATAGTTTTGTCGTGTAGAACTTATGTCGCGTACAAGGTATCGTAGCAAAAGTAATGTCTCGTATAACTGATGCAGCGCTCCGCGTAGTGATGCAACGCTCCGCGTAACTAATGTAGCCCTCCTGTCGGTAGTAATGTAGCACACCTTACAACTGATGTGGCGCTACACTCCTGTTTTTGCCGTGCGCTGTCGGGACACGCGCAGCCTGTCTCCGTAAACGACGCAACGCGGGTCGACGCCACTAGTGTCATCTATACTGAAATTGTACTGTAAGTGCTGCCACCTGCACCCCAGGTGCCACGTCTCAAGTGAATATCGCCAATGACGGTGGGCCCGGCGGCCACCAACTAGGCAGGCCGCGGACGATGCACCCGCAGTGGCGGATCAGGATTTTGGCACAAGGAGGAAGGGGGGAGGGGGAGAGGCACGCAACGTTGTGGGGCCCCTCTGGAGTTTGTGGTCCGCTCCAAACAGAAAAGTTACCGCATTCCAGGCATTAACTTTCTAAGCTTGTTATAAATGCTATGCGTTGCACAAGTACCCATCTTCGTGCGCGCAGCCCGAGAAAGCTAGGTGTTGTGCGCATGTACACACATGAAGCATGTTCATTTTCTCGATGGCGAAGAATCATAAACATAGTGAGTCTCGTCATTTTCAAGAAAAAAACATTTAGGATAATATATGACAAAATGAGCTAAAGTCAGCTGCTAAATACCCTGAAAACCAATCATGACAATTTAATGAGTCAGCGGAAACAACCTTTACGCCGTCAGTAACACTTAAAATTACGTCTGGCAAATGTGCGGAAAGTGCATAGGCACATATATGACATGCTATTCTAAGACTACGGCGCCAAGATAAATCGTCATCACATAGATCTCAGAATTGTGTGCTTGGAAGCAACTTAGCCAGGTCCGTACACACGAGCAGGAGAAGCACCCGAACGCTTGCAAGCACATGTCGGGCCTTCAGCAACAGAGTGAGATTCTTGTGCTCTCGTCGGAACAGCCCACGATCAATGTGGAGGGTCAGGAGCGAGCAAGATTGCCCCGGTCGGTTATCGCTCACGTTCCCCATCAACGGCATAAACCCTCCGGTAAAATGGGAGACCCAACTAACAATAGGGCCGGCACCTGAGCGATCGACGGTGCCGCGGCAGGCCAACAAAAAGACTCCCGTCAACGGTGTTGGGTCCTTGGAGCAGCTGAGAAGAACCCAAGAACAATGGTGGGCCCTGAACGGTCGAGAGTGCCTTGGCAGGTTGACATATCGCGCCCCGGCTAGAGCGCAGGGTCTTCTAGCCAAACGGGAGAACGCAGCAACAGCGTGCATGAATGAATACCTTTAGGTGATCGAGAGTCGCTTGGCAATATGCTCCCGTAGAACAGTGCAGGGTCCTCTGAGGAAATATGAAGTGCCCAAGGTCGTTGCAGCTGGCCTCTGTCTGATCAAGATTTCCGGGCAGGTTAACAGGAACGGCTCCGACGAGAGAGGAGGATCCTCCGCAAAGGAGATCAGCGGAAAAGACCCTGGATCAATACAGAGGGCCCCTGAGCATCGGGCGTCTCAGTGCGTTAACTTATATCGGCCCCAGAAACAGTAAAAGGCCATACAAGCGAGTGGAAGGAGCCCAAAATCAATGCGAAAGACCCCTGAACAACCGAGTGTCCCCGGGCAAGTGAGCACGTGGAGCTCCGACAAAAAGATATAGAGCCATTCGTGCGAGTGGAAGGAATCCGTGGAGAGCCCCTGATCAGTCAAAAGTGCCCCCGCATGTTAACAAATAGTCCCCTAACAGCAGCACAGGGTCCTCTGAGCAAACGCAAAGAGCACAAGGACAACGTGGAAGGCCTCCATCAACAACGTAGGGCCTCTGGACACCGCAATTAGCCTCAGATTGTTTATCATTCACCACCCTCTTAACCAGCGAACAATTAGTATTGTGTGCTCACGGACCTTTCACTTTCGCTTGCGATTGTTTTCGGTCGCCTGGAGGCCCAAAGGCTGGTTTTGTGTGTTTTGTGTTAGAAATCTGCGTTCGTTTGGCCGGTTGCAGGCCATTTCGGAGCCCAAGAGAGAGGGGCGGGGGATGGTCGCATGGCCCATTCTCTAGATATGCTGCTGGCCCTAGCAGCTTAACAGATTAGGGCCCCAGAGAAGAGGGTGGGACTCTCCAAGCAAACACAAGCATCCAATACACAACGTAGAGGGCCCCCGAGCGATCGAACGCGCCCGAGCAGGTTTACCGATGGGGCGCCCAACGAGGGCGTAGTAAATCCCCCTTCCACTTGGAAGGATCCAAGACCCAACGTAGAGGACCGCCGAGTGATGGAGTGCAGCTGAGCAAGCTAACCGATCGGATGCCCGAAAAGTGCGTGTGGGCAGGGGCGAGTCAATTTCATAATTCAGGAGCTGCTGCCTCAGCCTAACTACGTGTGCATAACAGAGCGTCCGCAGAGGGGTCCAAAACACTCCTCGGGGTCCACGAGTAGGGGAACGATTCGAGGTCCCAAAGGGCTGACGGCAGATCGCATCCAGTGGCCCTGATCTCCAGGGCCGGGCCGTCAAATGCCAGTCAGAGGTAGTTTGATGCCGATCGTCCCCCTTCCTCCTGAGTCGATGCGAGCCTCTATGTGGGACAGGCACACCAGCATCAAACAGCCAACACCATTTCGGCCTGAAACTTAAGGACCAATTTCTCAAGCAGGTTCAATGTCGGGACCCGCAATTTGCATGTTGTTGCAGTTAGGGGCCCGCGATTACATTGGAGAGTGACTTTTATCTGCAAAGAGCCCCGAGTCGGCCGGCAGAACAATTGCTGAATAGGGACACGGAGGAGACCTTGAGGACTTCATGCGTTGGTCGTGGTTCTTCAACAATTAAAGGAGATATAAGTACTTAAGATGAGTGTCCACAATGGGACACTGGAAGGGTCCTGTGCCAGTCTGGGGTCCGTACGGAACGCAGGTCCTACACTCGATTTCAGCGAGCGGTGTGTTAATCCGAACTGGAATATCCGCCAATTGTAGGACCTCCATCGGCGATCAGGAATCTGGTTGTGTCAACGCGGTCACTCGTGTCCATCCAGGGCTAAATTCAGAGGGTTTTCCCACTTCTAAACGGGACCAATATATGAGGAATCCGTCTAAGGGCCTCCATATCGACCAGGGAATCCCGCTCCCATGTCTCTAGAATGACAGCCGGTCGGCACCCCGCGCTGGGACAGAATGGCTCCTCAACCCATGACCGGGAACGATAATGCAATCCTTGTGGTCTACCAAGGCGCCCTTTTGCTCGGAAAAGGTAAGGGGTCTGCTCTGCGTGCACTTAAGTGGACCAAAAAGAGGTGAAGCATGAAAGAGTCAGCCCATGCATGTGGACAGTTCCTAAAGACTTCCATTTTTCTTTCACACAAGAGACAAGTGAAACAAATTTCATAAAATGGCTTGAAGTGTGCGGACTCGCAATTTTAAGAGCAGGGACGCTGATGGTCGCGGTTGGAGTTTCCGTAAAGCCAAGCGGCGATTGGCCCTGCTTCTAACACCCGGCGGCGGGTGCCGGGCGCACATGGACCGCCGTTATCAAATAATGCAGCCGAAAATCTGTCATAATTCATTCATACCGCTTAAATATTGCACTGGCTTACTTATTTTACCTGCGCAATGTTCCGGTTGCCCTTTAAAGATCTGTAGTGTTACAGCAACATCAAAACAAGGCTTCGCCTTTACCTCTCCAGTTCCAGCACCAGCTTTCAGCACCAGTTTGTTCCACTGTAAATGCTCATCCGTTTCTGTTTGGGAAAAGTAAGGTGAGCTTCACCAGTTCCTACCCGGAGCTCTCTCTATCAGTAGGTCCCTGCACCCTGCTCCTAACTCCCTGCTATAGGCAGTGAGGATACGACTGATATTGTGACATCTGCAAAAAGCTATAACCTTCAGCTTCATATGCAGCGGTAAATTTTCGGAGAGCACGACTATGTTTTTGGCTTTTTGGTAAATGAGGTTTGCAAAACCTCCTTTTAAATGAAGCTTTTTGTCTCACCTTTTGGTGAATTGTATCACACGGTGTTGGAAGTTATGCTTATGTAATTGTTTGCCATCGAGTATACTGTATCGCGAGCAAGCCCAATGTATGACATGTAGGCTCAATGCTCGCGTCTATGCTATTTTGCAATTCAGCGTGATTGCGACATGACCTTTTTGCCCTTTTTGTCAGTCAGAGCTCGTTTTACGACTACTGCCACCTCGGTTTCGGTTCCTCAAGCAAAACTTATGAATTTCCATAGGTAACGTAAACGTCAGCTTTTTGTCTGTTCGACAATAATTCATCGCAATCATGACAGTCATTGCATCACTGATACAACTACTTTTTCAGGCACATCAACGTCTCTCCGCCTGTTAGCCGCCGCCTAATATCAGACATGAAGGCGACGACGCGATGCCTGCGGAGACTGCAACGCCGGACGCCGGGTTTTGTTTTCTACACTAGCGGGCGTGCATGTTCATAACTATGACTTATATCCTATGTAATGAAACATTAACATAACTAACATCTTAAATAATTTTTCAGAACTTAAATATGAGTAAAAGTTGAATATCAACAGAGGAACTACGGCTGGCCATATTGATAGAAAATTGACGCCATTTCGATCTAAATGAACGCTCAAAATGTTCTCAATATGTCTGAGGAAACCAGAAAATCCCAGCAAAGCCCCTGAGCGTGTTAGGCTTGGAAAGAATTCAGCGATCATTTCCAAATGAATAGCGCCGGTGGTTTACTCAATGCAGTCATTTAACGCTTGGTCTGATCTATGGCCCCTAGTCATTTGCATTGTCGTTTGGTTGTCTCTCAATATAGTGCGCTCCTTCGATCAGCACTATGTTCTACCCAGACATGATAATGGACGTCCCAAAGGTCGACGCAGGTCATTGCATCAGTTCAAAACGAAAGTTAGGGTATATTCAAACCAACTATCACACCAAACAAGGCTGTTTTCTGACAAAAACGAGCAGAATTAGGTGGAATGACTGCACAGGCTATCGTTCTCACCCGAGGCGTCTATAACGGCAAATCCCTCACTTCGCAGATCTAAGTGACTCACAAGGTTCAATGCTCATCAAGGCTCAAAATCACCGTAGGACAGTCGGAGCATTAAGTTACCCACACCTGCGTAAATACTAACAACAGACAACAATATCCCGAGCGATTAATCCACTCGTCATACTAAATATCGTCTCAACCTTTTTGTAAAACTGAAACATGGCTAATGGGCAAAGATGAATCCCGTTCAAACAGAACAAAAATCGACTTATACGACCTAATTGACCCGTTGCAAGCACCGCAAATGCTAATTATAGTCAGTAATTGCTCGTATGCAGTCGTTACAGCAAAGCAGATAGACAACTTCACACAAAGTTTCGCTCAAGAGCCGTTAATTGGAGAACATTCACATCAAAACAGAAAAAAATGGATTTGCTTATACTTTACCTTGACTCTGACCTCAGACACCAAAGCACGTGAGTTCATTTTTTAAAGATTTTGCATGAACCATCCAATGGCGCTCCTTTCGTCTAGCACTAGGATCTAGCGTTATCGTAGTTCGTGTATATAGCACTGGCACTGTGTTTAACTTCGTTTTTCTACCTCTCCAATCCGAAGACACCAGTAGAAGAGGGCTACCGCCCTGCCCTGCCCCCAGTGCCAACTTGGCGGGGGCCGCAGCCGAGGCGGGTCATAAGAAAGACTACCGCCTTGCCCTGCCCCCAGTGCCAACTTGGCGAGGGCCGCAGCCGAGGCGAGTGATAAATAAGGCTCTCAATCGGTGGTTTCCACAATGATCTCCGTAAATCGTTAGGGCAGTGCACCATATATTGGAAGAGCCACATCAACCTGACACGTAAAACCATGGACGTAGGAGCAAGAGTGCCAGCGAGCTGTGACCAAACTTCACGGTATGTTCAGTATTAATCCTATTGTGATGCGTCCTATTGTATTGCCTATCCCCAAGACATAGAAATAGTCGACTTCAAAGCCAGCACTGACCCCACTTTCTGACATGTTCGTGCACCTGTGCATATTAAGCGGAGCGCTTTGATCGGCGGCTCGGGTGGGTGCGTCCGGCGCGCCATCCAAGCACCACAGGACGAGGTCAGCCGCAAAGGCACGGGCCCCAGCGAAAGGAAAACGCCCAGTCACCTGCGCCGCTCCAGCATCGTTGATATACGCCGCAGAGCGCATGACGGCCAGTGGTTATGAGCGTCAGCGTACATATACTGGCGACAAAGGACCAGCAGAAGCCCCCGATACTGCCGTCCTTTCCCACCTGATCCCGCTCCCCGGCGCTGTGTCTGGCGCCGCCTCTGCCCTTTTCGGAGGGTCTGTGACGTCACGTGAAGGCGTTCCCCGCCTCGGGGTCACCTCATCTCGGGCTGCGCGTGTACGTCAGGCCGGGCAGACGAGAGCTGCGACCACACCGGTGGGTCACCATCAAAACAGGGCGCGTCTGGCAGGTACGTGGCAGGCCATGATGTCCAGGAAGTGGCTGCGGGGGAGGGGGGGGGGGGGGGAGGAAAGGGTTCGTTGATGACACCACGACTGAGAGACGGTCAAATACACAGACCAACAGACCCATGGGACTTGAGCTGCTACAGTCTCAGAAAGCGTGGCTTTGACCTTAGAAATATTGTGGAATTTCATTCAGAAGATTGAATCGACCTCTCCAAATGTGACCTTCATCCCCTAACGTTTGAAATCAATCTCCAATATAAGATGCTGTCGCCAAAACCGAGACAGAACTGGTCAAAACACTTCAATCGACGTGCAGCACTATTCACGGTAACAAACGGCCAATCACACAAGTGCAAAGATAGCAATGATGCTTTTAAAATATGGGGGGGGGGGAGCTGCAAGACATTTAAAACATTCGACTTCCTCTTTTGAAATTGTGTAGCTACAGCATGGCGATGGGCAGCCAGTTCGCAAGCAGCCATCGTAAATTGATTTGGTGGCACCATCAGCGCATTTTTCTACGCCAAGCGCATCAACGTAGAGTGTTTCAGTGCGTTTGTACGCCACATGGTCATCGGCTCCCCGCCAACGGGTATGATCTGTATAGTGATAGCGATCATGCCTCTAATCACATCACCCGATACATATCACAAAAGCAGTCTTACTGGTAATTACAGTATTTGAAAATGTCCATGTCTCTACCAGGCGCACGCGAGGCAAAAACTAATGCCGCGTGCTTCAACCATATAATTCTAAAGGTGGCAGACCTCTAGGTAAACTCTGTGCCCATGCCGTTGTCGATGTCGATGAGATGTTTTACGGCGTCTAATGTAATGAAAGCTTACCTACAACGTTAAAACATCAGAAACACCTGAATAATATCTACATATGACCAGGTGAACCACACCCCTCCGGAGTGTCTGTCGGACATTCAACGCTGGAAGCACCGCAGCGTGGCCGCCAAGGTCAGGACAGCCGCCTCCACATATATAAATGCCAGCGCACCTACTGCAGACACACACACTGGTCTACTCCCACAGCAATCGGAGGTCCAACAAACCGCAGAGATGAACGCCAAGCTTGCGGTGAGTGTTGCTGTGGTGCTTTGGTTGCTGGCTGCCAGATCGCTTTCTCTGATACCATTAAGTGCGCGATGTCTGCAACATCATAATGACTAGAAATAAGCGGGGTGAAAATACCCTACGATGAAGACCGGCTATAAAGCCGAATGGGTCGACAGCACCAGAAGCAAACTGCAGTGCATTTGTTTACCTGATAGATGAACTACAACTATGTCAGTTGAGTGTTGGAACCAGTAGCAGCAGTAATTTCAGTGTGCATCACGAAATACTTCAAGATGCTGATTATATAAGCAGGCAGCAGCTATTTCATCTGGGCCCAAAATAAGCCGGTACAAAGCAAACAACGCAGACATTGAGAAAGAAGACTTGTATTTCCATTCAAAAACACCTGTTGTATTATTCCCGCAAGATGTTCTCGCCGCTTATGTCGCCTCGGTTGCCTCCAGCTGCTGCTTCTGGCTGCCCTGGTGCCTGTTGTCTCTCCCAGCCACGGATACAGTGGTTATCACGGCTACCGCTCATACGCCGGCCCCTACTACGGAGGCTACAGGGGCGGATACCACGGCTACGGCTACGGACTCCGCAGCTACGGCCACCCCGGCTACCGCCACCGCCGCTCTCTGGGCCACAGCGCATACCGTAGCTACTATCCTCACGGATACGGATACGCCAGCCACGGATACGGCTACGCGCCCCACAGCTACGGATACGGATACGCCGCCCACAGCTACGGATACGCCCCCCGTGCTTATGGATACCGCTCCAGCTACTACCATTAAACGTCCTGTTTTGTGATCGTCCGTTCGCATTTGGCATAAATCATTACACTGGTTTCGATGCAGCTCATGTCGTTTACGATGCTTTAAGCGAAAGAGCATTACTAGTGAACGCATACAGGGGTAAGCATGAGGCCAACAATAATGAAACTTGTATTGCGTTCACATAAGTCTGTTTTTGAAAGACACTTGGGGGGCAATGTATCTGGATCACTTTCTCTTCATACAGGGAAAGTGATGCAGGGATTTGGCAGCCCGTTGTTTTGGTATTTGTGTGGCAGCACAGAAATACATTTGCCGTCAAGACTCCGTGTCGTGCGGGTGTGGGGTTTCAAACATAAGCATCAAATATGTTTGTTTATAGCGGGGCGAACCCGAGTGACACTCGCCCGCGCGGACATAACATGGCCCAGTGGGCGGGACACGATCGGGAAATCCTGATCGATCCTGATCCTGAAAAACTCCATTACGGAGGTACGGCATCCGCCAGGCGCCGAGCCGGCAGCAGCGCATGTGACGGCGGCGGCGGGCGGCGGCGGCGGCAGCGCAGGCACCGCCAGCGGTTTTACAGCCCATGCAGGCTGCCGCGGAGGAACACAAGACGTCCACAGTTGATGTGCTGACACAGCTGGTCATGCAGCAGCCAGCGAGCCAGGTGACTCAACGCGCCACAAATGAAACAGCCAGCGGTGGTCCGCCGCGCCGGCGATCGACTGTTTCTGTGCCGCGGCTGCCGTCCTCTGCATCCTGCGGGACTTTGATGCATGGCGCTACCGGTTCCAGGAGTTCCGCGTCTCCGAGCGCCTGTCGGAGCTGCCGCCCGCCAGGGAGCGGGCTACGCTGCTGACACCGCTGGACGACGAGTGGCTGAGAGTCGTGCGTTTCAGTCTGCCCATATCCACGACCGAGGAGGACATTTATGTGATTTTCACCACAATGCCCGCGCATCGGAGACGGCAACAAAATCCTGTGTTGGACCGCCGGGATTTCGATACCCGGGTACAGGAGCGCGGAGAGGCGGTTGACAAATATCTGCGCGCCCTCCGTGAGATCGCTGCGTTTTGTGATTTGTGCAGAGCCTGCTACGACGATAGTCTGCGCGACCGGCTGGTGGTCGGCACGGACGACGAGGAAGCAGAACGAGATGCCAGTCACCAGATCGCCAGCATGGTCGCCAGGCTCGTCAGCGACGACACCGACACGGACGGTGGCGCCAGCCCGCTCCGGGACGTCGCGCTGTCAGAACTCCGCGCCGCCACTGAGAAGGACCCGGAGATGATCGCGCTGAAAGATGCCATCTTGACCGGTTTTCCAGAGCATCGGACGCAGCTAGAGCCGCTGCTGGGCCCCTACTGGGGCCTCCGAGACTGTCTGGTGGTGGATGACGGCCTGGTGGTGTGCGGCCGGCGGTTGGTAATACCGCAGTGCCTCCGTTGCGCCACTCTCCAGAAACTTCACGCCAGCCACCAGGGAGTCGAGCGGACGAAGAGGCGTGCACGGCAGGCGGTGTACTGGCCCCGGGTGGACCAGGACCTGACGAACTTCATCGGCGCCTGCAGCAAATGTCAACTGCACCTGCACAGTCAGCAGAAAGAACCCATGATGACAAAGAAGGCACCCTCGCGAGTGTTCGAAGCCGTCTCCGTGGACTACTTCGCCTGGGCCGGACGGACCTTCCTGGTCTACGTTGACCGCCTCTCTGGCTGGCCATTCGTGTCACGGGTAACTGGAGAGGCGTCAGCCAGATACCTGGTGAGCAGCCTACGCGGCATGTTCGCCGCCACCGGCGTACCGGCCTTCATCAGGACCGACGGAGGGCCCCAGTTCAGCGCCCGGCTCACCCGTGAGTTCTTCCGCCGGTGGGGTGTGGACCATCAACAGTCGACACCTCACTACCCGCAGTCCAATGGGCACGCAGAGGCGGCCGTCAAGGCCGTCAAGCGGCTCGTGCAGAAAACCACCGCCGGCGGAGACCTGAACACGGACGACTTCACAGCCGGTCTGCAGGAGCTGAGAAACACCCCGCGGACGGACGGCCGATCTCCAGCGCAGATCTTGTACGGTCACCCGCTGCGTTCAGCGGTCCCGGTGCACCACCGTACGTTCGCTCAACGCTGGCGGGAGGCCGCGGACGACTGCGATACCAAGGCGGCAGAACTTCTGGAGCGCTCCGTAGAGCGGTGTGACGAGTCGGCGAGGTGTCACTGCCCGCTGCGGGTCAGACAGCGCGTCCTCATCCAGGATCCGACCTCTCATCTGTGGGACAGCACCGGCACCGTCACCGGCGTCGGATGGCGGCGTGACTACCTCGTCTGGCTACCGAGCGGCCGCATCTTCTGGCGGAACCGTCGGTTCCTCCGCCCGTTTCAACCCCTGATCGCCAGCGCCAACAGTCAGGAGGACAGCGCGACGACCAGCGACAGTCAGAATCACGGAGTGGATGGACCAGATGACGGCGCCGCCGGTGCCGTGCCCAGTGAGCACCTGACCTGCCCCGATGACGCCGGAGACACGTCGCTCAGCGCCGGGCACCGCCGAGCCAGAGATCGCCAATGACAGCACGCCGCCCAGCTTGACCGGCGGCCTGCCACGACCCGCGGCTGGCACACCCGCCAACACCGCGCCGGTGCCTATGTTGTCTCCATCACCTCCGCTCCGATCCCCTCGACCCACTCGGCGGCTGTCTGTCCGGAGGTCAGACCCGGTGTCGAGCACGGCTGGGTTCCCAGACGTCGCCGCCGACTCGCCGCCCAGCCTGGCCGGCGACCAGACGCGCGTTGCGTCTGACATTACGTTAATCACGGTCCCGACGCCTGTGGCGTCACCGCCGCCCCCGCCCCCGTCCCAGCGAGAGCCGAGGATCCGCCGCCGACCAAGGCGTCTGTTAATCAGGTGGTCAGACCCGACATGGACGTATGTGTGAACGACCACCTTCTCCTCCCCCTCAACGGGTCAGCCGGGGGCCCTCGTGTGTTTCTTGTTTTGCCGCAGTCTGAGCTCGTTCAGCCTAGAGTTATCTTAACCTTGGACCTATGTTAAGACGCGTCGCGTCATCCCTTTCCGCAAGCGTCTTGGGGGAGGTGATGGGAGGCAATGTATCTGCATCACTTTCCCTTCATACAGGGAAAGTGACGCAGGGATTTGGCAGCCCGTTGTTTTGTTATATTGCGTGGCAGCACAGAAGTACAGTTGCCATCCAGACCCCGAGTCGTGCGCGCATGGGGTTTGTAACATAAGCATCAACCGTATTTGTCGATAGCGAGTCGAACCCGAGACACTCTTCCGCGCAGACAAAACAGACAACTCTGGTGTAAAAACAACAACAAATACGCTCGTTTCTATGACGGATCTTGGGAATCATTCTATACCATGAGAACAAAAAGAAAGGTGGTATTTTGCCGCTTCATTTAACGATATTTATTTGCGCTTTTGCGTAGTAAAGTCGGTAATAGTTGAATGGAGCACCAATTTCTTCACAGTCTTCGACCCTTAAAATTTTTGTAAAGATTACAGTACTACAGATTTCACAAAAGGCCAATCTCCGCATCCCAAACTTGAATTCATTGTGTTTCTATATCTATTTCACAAACGTGAGCGTCGGGAAATCCTCAGTAGTGACTGAATTCCACCAGCCCACTGTCACACTGTATGCAGGCACAGGTTACTGGAAGTCGTAGTAAAAATAAAAAAGTAGTTGAGGGCATCTACCCCTTCCGTGACGGTGGGAGAAACTCGTAGAGAAAGGTGCCACATATTGCTCCAGATTACCTGGCATAGGCAACACACAAAGCTATAGGCATGTATAAACGGAGGTCAGGGACGCATCTCATTCCCCATTTTTAGTCAGTGTTATTGTTCTACCTATATGATGCACACTAAGAAACTGCACTTATTGGTACGCTCTACCTGACTTATCGTAAAAACGCCTTTCATTATCCCTGGCAACAGAAAACATCCACCAACTTGGTAAATACTCCAATACCAGCATCCAAAAAGCATCTGAAGCATTTGGCGTTGCTTTACAAGGCAGTGCGGAATATAACCAAAACATACATGTTGCATATGATTCAATGTGAAAGTGTTTTGATTGCACTGGAGATCAGAGCAAGAGCAATAAACCTTGCGTTCTGGATGGGCGTAAACCGTTTGTCAACATACATTTACTGATCACAAGATTACCAAATTGCTTTGAAAATCTGAAGTTATTGCCGAGATATGAAATTAATCACGAACATCCGATGCTGTCTCCCAAGCCGATGGAGGTTGAATAATAAAAAACCCCATAGGTGTACGGTCCTTTTCACAGTGACACAGGTGTACAGAGATGAAAAAGTTTGTTTTCTGTCACCGACAAGATTTCGAACCGATTTGTGTCTACCTTGAGTAAAATGTTTCAGATACCGTTGCAATCATGGATACCATGCATACGGCAAACCGCAAAAACAAAGACAAACTAAATGCAACTCGGTATAGCCACCAAACATTTTCTTTCCGGGAGCTCATGCGCACGAAAGTTATATTTGCTAGCAATCGAGCCATACGTAATGGATGAGACTAACCTTCTAGAGTTATCAGGTAAAGGCATACTTACATACCCAGCATAAACGCGTATGGTTTCCTTTCCAACTGAGGGAGGTGGGTGTGGAGGCGGGATTCAGCCTCCTAACCAAGAATGCATTTTTCCCATGTCTGGGGACAAGTTTTATCCATCAATCCTCATTTTTCATACCTTCGCGGTTCAACCTCCCAAAAAACTAAGTTAGAGAAACTACACCCCTGCTTCCTTCTCTTAAAGGAAGTGCTTTGAAGTTGGTGAGAAGCTACTGTAAGGGTGCTTGAAGCAGTTCCAGCCATTATTTCCTCTTGCACTTCCCAACGGAGAATAACTATCAAATAAGGCCCCTACTTAACATAACCAGCCTAACGACGCGTCCTTTCCTGTTTCAGTTGGAAGACGGGATAGGGGGGGGGGGAGGGGTGGTGAGGAGTGGCATTGTGATTCCTAACCACGGTTTAAGTTCTCTATTTTTAGTTTTCATTTTCATCCATCATTTTTCATTTATCATAATTTAGTGGGTTTTAGCTCCCCACAACCTAACATTAGAAAACAAACCCTGTCCCCATCTGCCAAAAAGCCTGTCAGGCCTAAAGAGAAAACTGTTTAAAGTTCATTCCGGGGCTCACTTAGAAATGTTTCTCCCTGCACTGCTCCCCCTTGCCCTCTAATCCTCACTCCCCTGTATTTTGCAGAACTGGATCCCTGTAGCCGTATATTTAGCGATAACATGGCTCTATCAGCCTCTGAAATGAAACCACTTTTGGTTTCGTGACATCGTCGTACAACCAGCTGGAAGAGTTACGGAGCTTCATTAACTTTGCATAAACATTTCCGGCGCACAACTCGCACTTCCTAAAATGATCCCAATTATTTAGAGCAGAACCCATACAAGATTGCAATCAACAGACGCAAACGACACTTTTGAATGCTTTTAGCACCTTCATTTTGCTGTACGTGCAACATGATGATAATTAAAAGCGTTTTATCTCATACCTGTCCACCGATCAGTGCGCTAAGTCCGAGATGTAACGGGGAATGTGAGAGACCTACACCAGCAATACGCGGCCTCTTACATCAAAACCGCCGTCCCTTTCAGTAGCAGGAAGCCCCGGATGAGTTCTTGACATGTTTCGCTCCAACAACCTCCGTTTTCCTTTAAAGCTACAGCTTACAAACTTACAAGCTACAGCGACATCCTTAAGCAAAAAGTTCTTAGATTGAAAGAACTTCATAACGCCATTGTTTTAAAAATCGGACAATTAGCTACGTTCTTCTAGCCAGTACGCTTCTCATGACAAGAACACAAAAAGCATGAGCCCACCGCCTTACACCGAATCCAAAGCATTATCGCGTGGCGAGCGTTCGAGCTCATCTGTCTCAAATGACACGACGCTTTAAAACGCTGCATCCACATTCACTCGGCTATTGTCACAGTCGATGACGTCACTGAAACATAGAGCCCAACTAATACAGTCCACAAGAGTCCACAAGTCCACAAGATTGCGGGATTTCATTGAGAAGATTGAATGATCTCTCAAAATCTGACCCTAATCTCCCAACGTTTGAAATCAATCCCCAATACAAGATGCTGTCGCCAAAACCGAGGCACAACTGGTGATAACACCTCCATCGGCGTGCAGCCCTATTCACCGCGACAAATGGCTTTCCACACAAGTGCGAAAATAGCAATGATGCTATTACAATGGGGGGGGGGGGGGGCTGCAAGCCATTTAAAACATTCGACTTCCTCATTTGAAATTGTGCAGCTACAGCATGGCGATGGGCAGCCAGTTTGCCAGCCGCCATACTAAATTGATTTGGTGGCACCACCAGCGCATTTTGCTACACCAAGCACATCAACGTAGAGTGTTCCAGTGCGATTGTACGTCACATGGTCCATCGGCTCCCCGCCAACGGGTATGATCTGTAGAGTGATAGCGAATCATGCCTCTAATCACGTCACCCGACACATCACAAAAGCGGTCTTACTGGTAATCACAGTATTTGAAAATGTCCCTGTCTCTACCAGGCGCACGCGAGACAAAAGCTAATACCACGTGTTTCAACCATGCAATTCCACAAGGCTGGCAGACCTCCAGGTAAACTCTGCGTCCATGCCGTTGTCGATGTCGTGACGTTTTACATCATGTAGTGTAATGCAAAGTTTACCTACAACATTAAAACATCAGATACACCTGAATAATATCTACATATTAGCAGTTGAACCACACCCTTCTGGAGTGTCTTTCGGACGTTCAATGCTGGAAGTACCGCAGCGTGGCCGCCAAGGTCAGGACAGCCGCCTCAACATATAAAAGTGCCAGCGCACCTACCGCAGAGACACACACTGGTCTACTCTCCCAGCAGTCGGTGGTCCGACAAACCGCAGAGATGAACGCCAAGCTTGCGGTGAGTGTTGCTGTAGTGCTTTGGTGGCTGGCTGCTAGAGCACTTTCTCTGATACAATTGTTAAGAGCGCGAGGTGTGGTACATCATAATGACTAGAAGGAAGGCGGTTTAAACTATCCTACGAGGAAAACCGATCATAAAGCCCAATAGGTCGACATCACCAAAAACAAACTGCAATGCATTTGTTTACCTTATAGAGGAACTATAACTATTTCAATTAAGTGCTAAAGCCAGTAGCAACAGTAATTGCAGAATGTGTTACGAAATAATTTGAGATGCTGATTACATTAGCAAGTGGCAGCCAATTCATCTCGGTCAAAACAAGTCGATGCAAAGCAACAGCGAGGACACAAAGAAAGAAGACTTGTCTCCATTCAAATACGCCTGTTCTTGTGTTGTTCACGCAGGATGTTCATGCCACTCATGTTGCACCCACTTGCTTCCAGCTGCTGCTTCTGGCTGCCCTGGTGGCTGTTGTCTCTGCTAGCCACGGATACAGTGGTTATCACGGCTACCGCTCATACGCCGGCCCCTACTACGGAGGCTACAGGAGCGGATACCAAGGCTACGGTTACGGACTCCGCAGCTACGGCCACCACGGCTACCGCCACCGCCGCTCTCTGGGCCACAGCGCCTACCATAGCTACCAGCCTCGCGGATACGGATACGCCAGCCACGGATATGGATACGCGCCCCGCAGCTACGGATACGGATATGCTTCCCGCAGCTACGGATACGCCCCCCGTGCCTATGGATACCGCTCTGGCTACTACCATTAAGCGTCCTGTTTTGTGATCGTCCGTTCGCATTTGGCATCAATCAATACACTGGTTTCGATACAGCTCATGTCGTATGCGATGCTTTAAGCGAAAGAGCGATAGTGGTGAGTGGATACAGGGAAGAGCATACAGACAACAATGGTGGGACTTTTATTGTGCCCACATCAGTTTATTTTTGAAACCCACCATTTGTGTAACCAAAAAAGCAAATACGCTCGCTGCTATACCTGAACTTAGGAATCATTCTGTGCCATGAGAACAAAAAGGAAGGTGGCATTTTGCCCCTTCATTTAACCTATCTTCTTGGCGCTTTTGCGTAGTAAAGTTTGTAATAGTTAAACGGAGTACCAATTTCTTCTCACATTCTTCGACGCCCTAAGTTTTGTAAACATTAGGGTGTCACGAATAAGACATAAGGCCAATTCCGACATCCCAGACTTGAATTGATTATGTTCCTAAATCACAAACGTGAGCGTTGGGAAGCCCGTAGTAGTGATTCAATTCCACCATCCCACTGTCACACTGTATGCAGGCACAGGTCACTGGAAGTCGTAGCAAAAATGACAAGGTCGTTGAGGGCACGTAACCCTTCCGTGAAGATTGGAGAACTCGCAGAGAAAGGTGGCTCATATCACTTGGTGTCCAGATTACCTGGCGTAGGCCTCGTGCAAAGCTATAGGCATGTGTAAACGGAGGTCGGGGACGCATCTCATTCCCCATTTTTAGGGTGTGTTATTGTCCTACCTATACGATGGAAAATCAGAAACTACACTAATTGGTATGTTCGAGTTGACCTATCGTGGAATCGCCGACCATTATCCCTGGCAAGAGAAAACATGCACCAAATTGGCTAAGACTCCCACACCTGCATCCAAAAACCATCTACAGCATTTGGCGTTGCCTTACAAGGCAGTACGGATACAACAGAAACGTATGTGTTGCATATGATTCACTGTGAAAGTGTCTTTATTGCATTGAACATCAGAACAAGAGCAATAAAGCCCTGCTTTTTGGAAGGGCGTGAACCCTTTGTCAACATAGATTTACTGATCACAATTGCGTTGAAAATCTAAAGTTATTGTCAGTATGTGAAATTAATCACAAACATCCGATGCGTCTCCTAAACCGATGGAGGTGGAATAATAAAACTCTCATTGGTTGTATGGTCCTTTTCAGTGGCCCAGGTGTACAGGGATAAAACAATTTTTTTCTGTCACGGGCAAGATTTCGAACCGTGTTTGTTGCTACCGTGAGTGAAATATTTCAGAAACCGTTGCAGTCATACATACCATGCACACGAAACCGCAAAAACAAAGACAAACTAAATGCGATGCGGTATAACCACAAAACATTTCCGTTCCGGCAGCTCACTTGCACTACAGTTATATTCGCTAGCCATCAAACGATGCATAATAGATGAGACTAGCCTAATAATAAATAATAACCAGGTAAATGCATACTTACCTACCCAGCCTGAACGCATATGGTTTCCTTTTC
>NW_023596448.1:17069603-17081632 GCF_011947565.3 Pollicipes pollicipes | reverse complement strand
CTCCCAAAGGTCGTACGAGAATAACACAAAACCATTGTTAAGGTCTCGCAAATCATGAACAATGCACGCCATATGTTTGACTTTAGATCAAATTGAAGGTCACCATAGGCCAATCAATGCAAAAAACGGCCGTTCTGGTAGATGCAATAACACACATGTTATCATATCAAGACGAATATTGAGAACACAGAAGTAAGCGTAAATACCTGTGAAGTCCGTTTAAATTTAAACTGTTCATTACAAAATGTCAGGTCAGGTCAGGTCATCGTTCAAAAATGGTCTACCAGTAGCATAAAAGAGCGATACTTTTGTTTTATTCCACAGCGTGCTTCAGATTGAGTTATTTTATTACGTGCCGCTGTTACAACAGTATCCCGGACCCAACCATTGCCATTTTGGGCTGACCTAAGGTCAGCTGAGGTCAACTTAGGGCAAATATATAACCAAAGGTAAGGAGACAGCCAACAACCAAGAGACCACATCAATATATAACAGTTAACGTATTCCGCGTATACTACAATTACACGCAAAGACAAAATGTGAGGTCCTAACCCGGTTTAAGAGACCAGTACATTGTTTTCCGCGGTCCGAAATAGTGGTGGGAAATCTATTGGTTCTCCCGAACGCATACCTGTTGCATACGTTATACATAGTCCCTTTGACACCTGACAGTGTATTTGCAACAAACTGGGAAGTCACGTTAGTACCTGATATGATGCGTCATCAGTTTCATAAACACTATGTAGAAGTGGTTAAACGCGTTGCATTTATACATCTAGTCTCACCGCAGCTGACAACATAGGTCAAAGAACCTGGATAACCCCATATGACCTCCCATGTCCTCACATGACCCGCTGTATCACCACTTACGTATTGGAATGACATTACGACATATTTTCAGTGAAATGTAATTCCGCGCCTAAAATTACCAAATAATATCTGCACGAGGCATCCACATAGGTAGGCATGATCTGGGCTGGGGTCGTGTTCTCTGTGTTTACATAATGACTGTGCATAAGAGTAAGTACTCCTTTTCCCGCCATATTAACACGAAAAACTACACAGAAATACTTCCAAAAATAGCAAGAGTTACGAAAACAGTAAGCAATTATCTGACTTCCGGTTACTGGGTTGGCCTGTTTTGAAAAATTGAAATGGTACCACTGTATGCATATTATGTTCTATTAGTACTGAACGCTTGCCCAAGGGCAAACAACCCACACATGATTAGACCAAATAATAGAGAATTTGGCGCTACTGTGGGCGTTTCTTTTTGAGCTGTTCCCAAAGTAGCAAGGGAAACTCAAATCCCACCACCAGCCGGACGCGGTTGAAAATCATAATGCTGCCACAGTGATGGCCATTCGAACTTGGCATCCCATCCCAACACGTCATGACACGCACACAGTGAATACCATGCGAATGTAGCAGAGCCGCCCTTGCACAGTGCCCCCCGGCGGCCGAACCACACCCTTCCAAAGTGCTGAGCCTTCCACGTCCCGCAGCGTGGGCCCCAAGGTCGGGACGCACGCCTCACCGTATAAAAGGGCCAGCACACCTACCGTAGGCACATACACCGGTCTACTCTCCCAGCAGGCAGAGGTCCAACAAACCGCAGAGATGAACGCCAAGCTTGCGGTGAGTGTTGCTGTGGTGCTTTGGTTGCTGATTGCCAGATCGCTTGCTCTGATACCATTAAGTGCGCGATGTCTGCAACATCATAATGACTAGAAATAAGCGGGGTGAAAATACCCTACGATGAAGACCGGCTATAAAGCCGAATGGGTCGACAGCACCAGAAGCAAATTGCAGTGCATTTGTTTACCTGATAGATGAACAACAACTATGTCAGTTGAGTGTTGGAACCAGTAGCAGCAGTAATTTCAGTGTGCATCACGAAATACTTCAAGATGCTGATTATATAAGCAGGCAGCAGCTATTTCATCTGGGCCCAAAATAAGCCGGTACAAAGCAAACAACGCAGACATTGAGAAAGAAGATTTGTATTTCCATTCAAAAACACCTGTTGTATTATTCCCGCAAGATGTTCTCGCCGCTTATGTCGCCTCCGTTGCCTCCAGCTGCTGCTTCTGGCTGCCCTGGTGCCTGTTGTCTCTCCCAGCCACGGATACAGTGGTTATCACGGCTACCGCTCATACGCCGGCCCCTACTACGGAGGCTACAGGAGCGGAAACCACGGCTACGGCTACGGACTCCGCAGCTACGGCGGCCACGGCTACCGTCACCGTCGCTCTCTGGGACACAGCGCCTACCATGGCTACCAGCCCCACGGATATGGATACGCCAGCCACGGATACGGATACGCGCCCCGCAGTTACGGATACGGATACGCTGCCCGCAGCTACGGATACGCCCCCCGTGCCTATGGATACCGCTCTGGCTACTATCATTAATCGTCCCTTTTTGTGATTGTCTGTTCGCATTTGGCATTCTCCAATAAATTGCTCTAGATATCTTTTATGTTTCTTACGGTGGTTTAAGAAACGTGTGTTGAGCAGTGAAATCCCGTGAGCGGAGAGTGATACGAGCAATTTATGAAACCCTCGTTGAATCCGTTTTCGTTTGTTGTGAAAGATATGGCTGGTGTTGAAGACCAAGTTCACTGTCATATGTCAATATTACATATGTTTACCACCATGAGGAAAAAAGTTAACCTTGATTCTCACAGAGCTTGGGCGAGTCTCTGCCTAAGCTACTGCCTTTACTGTACTGCATTCTGTCTACTTCCCTCCGTTAACACTGCGTATCATGCTGAATTACCAAGATAAAAAACAAACACACAGGGCCTGGGTAATTTCCTGGCTAACCTATTGCCTGCGGTGTACCATGATAACCGTGTTGCAAATGGATAACGCATGATGGTAGAACACTGGGTGCTCCAACGTCTTGCCTAGTGCGTATTAAAACACTACAATTATCGCCTAATAGTATTTAAGACCCGGTTTGTAATGCTGTACCAAACATCGGCAGTGCTGACCTGGCGGAATTTTTGGTGTGGTTATAGCAAGGAAGGGTAATAACGCTCGCTAGTGGTAGGACGATTGAAGTTTGGTGTAATAATAGGAGTAGGGGCTGTAGGGATGAGTGGTTTCAAAGTAATTTCCCACGCATGTCGGCTTAACTGATCTATTTCGGTCCGTCTTTAATTATTTTATGTCTCAGCCTACACGTGAGTCATTTCAAGCATTCTGCATCACAATTGATCGCGTAACAGCTACTGCACAGTGAATCAGTTATGAATAATGTGGCGGACTACCGGCTGTTGAGTGCTTTATGATAAGTGGCTGGTCCCAGGTGTTCTAAGGTGTATGAATGCTAGAGCTGATCATTTTGTACTTTTCCTATAAGGGAACACTTAGGTTGTGGTTCAATTGGTGTTTGATTATTCAACACATCCAAGAATAGCATTACACCATTACCTGCACTGGTGTTACCACGTGAAAAATGGGTTAGGCAGCAATTATATTAATTCGGCATGGTTGTATGATCACATACGATCCTTTCATTGACAACTGCCAACTAAAAATATTGGAAATATTGGTAACTATGTGTACTATGTATCCAACTATGTAACTATTATGTAACTATGTAACTATTATGTAACTGTGTAACTGTTATGTAATGCACATGCCTGTTGTGATATTTACCCAGGGCATTGTCAGCCCCCACGTTTTAGAGGAAGTCACGTCACATCATAAATTGGCTCAGCTTTGTGACTTAATTCATCTACTTAACATTGCGAGGTTTTGTGCTTTTCAGGTCACAAGTATCGATTTCCGTAAATTATTCATGGTCTACGCTGAAAGTCTGCCCACTTGATGCCTCCATACGAAGCCGAAGTGTTCCTTATGACATCTGAAACACTCCATTTTGATTTATTGCCATGTTCTTATTGTAGTTTTGTTTCAATCCTCCAATACTTCAGCCAATGCCATTAAAATGATGCCTCAAGTAGGCGATCATCGCGTGATATTGAACTTCCTACTTAGTTTTTGAAACATTCTAGCCCCAGTATTGGAATGGCAAACCAACGTTTACTGGTGCATGTTAACATTGTGCGTGTGTGTGGGAGGGGGGGGGGGGGGGGGGGGGGGATCAGTGGGGAGTGGTGCAGAGCTCCGTCACATAATGCAAATCCCTCATGCAATCAATGCAATGGTGCCGATGGCGCGGCGGTTAACGCTCCTGAGTAAACCACTGCACGGCTGAGAAACCAGAGGTGCGGGGTTCTATTCTCCACGTTACTCGCCCTCCCTGCCAGGGTGAGAGGAAAGCGACGCCATATAACCTGAGCCACTGAGTGCATCGTAAGCCCCCAATGACGACGACAACGTCATGCAATCGTCTACAATCCGAACTCTGCATTGTGTAGTGACCGCCAAGTAACTAGACCCAAGATTAGCAGCAAATATTGTAGTTACTGAAAGCAATAGTTGGTATTGCCTGCATTTTATAGCTGACTTTTCTACACTGTTACGTGAAAACAGGTAACCAGGAGTGCCTCGCCCTCTATCCCAGTGCGCCAATGAACCGTGCGTCAACACCAGAAACCATAAATTCAAGACGCGACACTCCCAACTAAGCGGAAGAAACAAACAAAGAAGCAGGCGAAGTGGTGGTGAAGATCCGGCAGGGATCTTATTATACAAAAGACCAGGATAAATGGTGCATGAGAAGGCTTGAAGTAGTCGTAGCCCAAATTAGCTAATGACAGCCAGCCCGCTAGAACGACCCATTAAACTGCTAACACTCATTCACAGTGTTAGTAAAGGTTTTCAGTCACACAAGTCAGTGGGGCAGTCACCTGGTCCTCTTCATGCAGGTTTATGAACAGGATCTCCACGGAGTAGAATTAGCTGAACAGGCACTAGCTTGTTGCCAAGAGAACTCCCGGAGCAAGCGCTATGAATTCGGGTACAAGTGAAAAATATATGGCTAAATCAGAGCGTAATTATGGATTATGTGAGAGGACAAGTATCGAGTGAGTTGCGTACCCACAGGGCAAGAAACAACAATAATGTCCTTAAAAAGTTGGGAACGTTAGTACATGTTGACGAAATGCTTGCGGATGATGTTCTTAACGGTGGTTTCGATCCAGGTACATCAGCTCTGATGTCAGCTGTTAATTTGTACGCTTAGTTGGAAATGCAAATAAAGTGTAGTGTAATGCTGTCTAAATTGGTTTTAATACTTTGAGCGATAAAAGGTTGGCACGAAACCATTAAGTCATTCCAAAAAATACACATTGAAGTTGTTTTGAAGCTCCACAACACTTTAATGTCTTAAAAATAATCACAGTACCATCATCAGATGTCATCAATAATCACAGTGTCGCAAAGGAGGCTAATCATGTCACTGCTTGATTTGAGCCAGAGTACATACTGCAAAAACTGGGTCCAAAATCGTTCCTTGGGTTGAAAATTGATCAAAATTGATTCAACCCACTGCTACGTGTTTAGTGGTGATAGTTCAAGTTCTTATTTTCACACGCCAAGTTCTGGCAGACAAATAAGAAGAGAGAATTTCATGAGAGCTTTGTCGAATACCATAGTTATAAAGTTCATGGAAAAGAAGATAATCTTTAAGGCAGCAATGCTTTTGCAACTCTAAGGACAAATCTAGCTTGTATTCGCAGTTTTCAAAAGCCTTATGATGGTGTATTGAAGAAGAATCGGGATGCCCGTGCATTTGTGCCTGGGAAGTCTCATTTGATTTGGTAAATTAGCTGAGTTTGGTCTAGATGAAAAATGAGCATGAAATGTAAGTTCCTCGAGAACTTTGGACATAGGTGGCGGAATAAAAAGTCTCAATTGATTCATAAGTCAACAGTTCCTTCTTTCAAAACATTAGTTTGATCATAGCTTTAAAGAAAATGCCTGGAAACATCCCCGATGATAAACATATTTTGAAAAGATGAATAATTGCTTTGTCTATTACCCCATAAAATAGGCTGAATATTTCCGCAGTTATATTGTTCACTCCAGCTCAGACATTGTTCAATCCAGTCATAACAAAAAATAATTCCTCTTTACCAATAGATGATAGGCCCATTTCATTTGAACATCGGAGATGAGATGAAATTGATTGCATGATGATTCAGGACTACGTAATAGAAGGAGAGTTCCACAATGATATGCTGTTTAACTGATCTAGCCTTTTTAAAGATCATCCATTGCAGTTCGCAGCCATGTCCCCTTGAAGATTTCAAGTCGTCTTGTCTCTGAGCTTGACGCACGTCAACTTTATGCAGACTGTTTCGTGCAGCCTATTCCAGGGCCACCCAGACATGCATGACAACAACTAAATTCACGAAAATAACGTCATCGTACTATTGGGTGGAATGCGACCCTCTTAAAGTTTTTCAAAGAAACCTATCCGGCACGTTGTGCAAACGCGCTCACATTTCCAGCGGCCTTTGGGGCATCAGTTGCACTTGTTTTGACAAAAACGTGTTCCTAGCTTTCTGCTTTCGGAGCAGCGGCGGTTTTTAAGGAACACTGCTCTGCGATATGCGGCTCGGCACAGCCGGCGGGCGGCAACCGACGATACCGCGCAGCTCGTGCGGCGGATCGAGGAGTCACATTACAGTGAGTGTTCCATATTTGTATGGGGTTTTGAACTGAAAGAGCCTTCCTAAAGACCATTCGGTACAGTTCACAGCCCTGCCCTTCTTAAAACCTAAACCGCTCTAATTTCTGAGCTACACGCCAGCGACAAAGGTGCAGTTTTTTCGGGGGAATATTTCAAGGTCACCCAGGAAGCCATGCGCAATAACATCGTCATTATAACTCTGTCCTTCCATCAGCCAGGCCAGGCCAACGCCAAGAAAAATATCGTCGAATCGTTCGTATCTGACGTTCGTGAGCACGCTTTCCAAATGCAACGGCAGTCAACTGCCTCTCAGTCTGTGCTGTGGAAGCTACGATAACGTAATGAAATGACGAAATATTGAGGAACATTCTGTACGGAACAATTATGTTGTCTACAGCAGACATTTCCAGTTAAATGTGCACCAAAAGTTATCATTGAGCTTCTTTCGTCATATCTGATGCTTGCTTCAATGCCTTCAAGTGAGGAGCATTCACTTTAACCTGGGTTGGAGTACTGACGGTTGTAATTTGTGGAGTGTGGCATGCATCGTTTACACAACTTTCACATATGGACTCTGGCCGAATGAGTGAAATTGCTGACAAGTTAAGACTGCATGGGTTTGTGTAGTGGACATAATGACGGACGTAATTTTCTTTAAGGGGAAGTTTTTCATTACTTTTCAGTGTTGTTGTGTGACACTAATGCCACCTATAAAGCGTTGTAACTGAAGTAATTTAGCGCATAGATAAAAGCTGCATAAATATGCTGTAGAAGTAGCGACCGGTTTATATTTTACAGCATAAGCTTTTTCGTGTAGTGCTCGTACTTGCAAGAGGTTCTACAGTCGAAGTAATGTTGCGTATAGGTAAAAGCAGCATGAGTATATGCTGCACAAGTAGTGACGTATAAGTTTTTGCAGCATAAGTTTTCGTATAGCACTTGTGGCTTGTTTGAGTTTTTGCAGTGGTGATAATTTCACGTATAAGTAAGTACGACTACAAGTTTTTGCAGTAGATGCAAGGACGTGGGAAACTTTTTTGAGCATAGTTTTGCCGTGTAAAATTTCTGTCACGTATAAGGCATTGTAGTAGAAGTGATGTCTCGTATAACTGTTGTAGCGCGCCTGTCGGTAGCGACACAACGCTCCGCGTAACTAATGTAGCACTCCCGTCGGTAGTAATGTAGCACACCTTACAACTGATGTGGCGCTACACTCCTGTTTTTGCCGTGCGCTGTCGGGACACGCGCAGCCTGTCTCCGTAAACGACGCAACGCGGGTCGACGCCACTAGTGTCATCTATACTGAAATTGTACTGTAAGTGCTGCCACCTGCACCCCAGGTGCCACGTCTCAAGTGAATATCGCCAATGACGGTGGGCCCGGCGGCCACCAGCTAGGCAGGCCGCGGACGATGCACCCGCAGCGGCGGATCAGGATTGTGTCACAAGGAGGAAGCGGGGTGGAGGGGGGGGGGGGGGGAGAGGCACGCAACGTTGTGGGGCCCCTCTGGAGCTTATGATCCGCTCCAAACAGAAAGTTATCGCATTCCAGGCATTAACTTTCTAAACCTGTTATAAATGCTATGCGTTATACGAGTACCCATCTTCGTGCGCGCAGCCCGAGAAAGCTAGGTGTTGTCCGCATGTACACACATGAAGCATGTTCATTTTCTCGATGGCGAAGGATCATAATCATAGTGAGTCCCGTCATTTTCAAGAAAAACATTTCGGAGAATATATGACAAAATGGACTAAAGTCAGCTGCTACGTACCCTGAAAACCAATCATGACATTTGATTCTAAGGCTATTTATAGCTAGCCGGCTTCCAGCAGGCCTGCTGGCTAGTCAATGTGATACACCCATGGCTAATGAGTGACAAATGCAGAGTTATTGCTTTGACTGCAATTAGGGAGTACAGAATATCGCAGCATTTAAAATGTCTTAAGAACGTGATGTCACAAACAACAGGGAGTAGTTAACATCCCGGCATTCAGATTGTCTCCAGAGCGCGTTGCACAAACATTACTGAGTACTTAATATACCAGGCTTCAAAATGTCTAATATCGTGATAAACAAGCATAAGTGTCACGAATTAATGAATCAACGGAAACAACCTATACGCCGTCAGTAGCACTTAAAATTACGTCTGGAAAATGTGCGGAAAGTTTATGGGCGCATTTCTGACGTGCTATTCTAAGGCTACGGCGCCAAGATAAATCGTCATCGCATAGACCTCAGAATCGTGTGCTTGGAAGCAACTTAGCCATGGTCCGTACACACGAGCAGGTGAAGCGCCCGAACGCTTGCAAGCACATGTCGAGCTTTCAGCAACAGAGTGAGATCCTTCTGGCCTCGTCGGAACAGCCCACGACCAATGTGGAGGGCCAGGAGCGAGCAAGAGTGCCCCGGCCGGTTATCGCTCACGTTCCCCATCAACGACATAAACCCTCCGGTAAAATGGGAAACCCAACTAACAATAGGGCCAGCACCTGAGCGATCGAGGGTGCCGCGGCTGGCCTACAAAAAGACTCCCGTCAACGGTGTTGGGTCCTTAGAGCAGCTGAGAAGAACCCAAGAACAATGGCGGGCCCTAAACGATCGAGAGTGCCTTGGCAGGTTGACATATCGCGCCCCGGCCAGAGCGCAGGGTCTTCTAGCCAAACGGGAAGAACGCAAGCACCAGCGTGCATGAATGAATGCCTTTAGGCGATCGAGGGTCGCTTGGCAATATGTTCCCGGAGAACAGTGCAGGGCCTTCTGAGGAAATATGAAGTGCCTAAGGTCGTTGCAGCTGGCCTCTGTCCGATCAAGATTCCCAGGAGGTTAACAGGAACGGCTCCGACGAGAGTGGAGGATCCCTCCGCAAAGGAGATCAGCCGGAAAGACCCTGGATCAATGGAGAGGGCCTCTGGGCATCGAGTATATCGATACGTTAATTTATATCGGCCCCAGAAATAGTGAAAGGCCATACAAGCGAGTGGGAATAACCCAAGATCAATGTGACGGACCCCTGAACAACCGAGTGTTCCCAGGCAAGTGAGCACGTGAAGCCCCGGTAAAAACGTATAGAGCCTTTCGGGCGAATGGGAAAAATCCGTGTAAAGCCCTTGATCAATCAAAAGTGTCCCCGAATGCTAGCGAATAGTTCCCAACAGCAGCGCAGGGCCCTCGGAGCAAACGCAAAAAGCACAAGGGCAACATGGATGGCCCCAGCAACAGCGTATGGCCTGGCGTGGCCCGATATCTAAATCCGCCTCTGGCCCCAGCAGCGTAACAGATGGGGCCCCCGAGGGGAGCGTAGGACCCTCCAAACAGACACAAGTATCCCGAACACAACGTAGAGGGCCCCCGAGCGATCGAATGGGCCCGAGCAGGTTTACAAATGGGGCACCCAACGATAGCGTAGGATCCCCATTCAACTTGGAAGTACCCAACGTGAAGGACCTCCGAATGATCGAGTGCAGCTGAGCAAGCTAACATATGGGGTGCCCAAAAGCGCGTGTGGCCAGGGGTGAGACAATGCTTAAATTCAGGAAGTTGCTGGCTCAGCCCTAATCAAGCGTGCCTAACAGGGGGTCCGCAGAGGGGTCCAAAAGGTCCCTCGGGACCGACGATTAGGACAACGATGCGAGCTCCCTTTAGGCTGGCCGGAGATCGCATCAAGTGGCCCCGATCTACAGACCGGGGCCCTCAAATCCCAAACAGAGGGACCTTATCGCTGCACCCTGAGTAGATACGAGCCTCTATGTCGAACAGGCACACCAGTATCGAACAGTCGTCTTCTGTCAGTCTGATTCTTGGGGGTCAATTTCCCAGGCAGGGTCAAGGCTTTGGTCCGCGATTTGCACAGGTCGGGCTCCCTGAAAAGAAAGAGGGGACCCTGTGTCAGTGAGAGGTTCGTACTTGCCTTACAGCGTGTTCTGTATCTGCGTGGAATCCCGAGTCGGCCAGTAGAACATTTGTTGAACGGGGACGCGGAGGAGACCCTGAAACCCAGTGGGCTTCATGCGTTGGTCGAGTTTCTCTGGCAATGAAAGGATACATAAGTGCTTACGATGAGCGTCCACAATGAGGCGGTGGAGCGGCCCTGTGTCAGTCTGGGGCCCCGTACCGAACGCGGGGTCCCCGCTAGATTTTAGCGAGTGGCCCGCTGGTACGAACTGGAATATCTGCCAATTGCAGGACCCCCTGCGACGATACGGAATCCGTTTGCGTCAATGAGGGCAACTGCGTCGATCCAACGCCAACTTTAGAGGGCCTTCCACTTCGTGAAGGGGATCAATAATATAAGAAACCCGTCTAAGGGCCTCTGAATCGGCCAGGGAATCCCGCTCCCATGTCGCCAGAATGGCAGCCAGTAGGTACCCCACGCTGAGACCGAATGGCCTCTCAACCCGTGACCGGGAACGATTATGTGGTCCTAATGTTCTACCATGGCGACCTTTTGCCCGGAAAAGGTAAATGATCTCCTCAACGTGCAGTAGGGTGGACCTAAATGACATAAAAAATTCAATTCATGCCTGGAGACATTTCCCTGAGGGTGCTCATTCTTTCACACAAGCGACGAGTAAAACACATTTGATAAATTGCTTAAAGCATGCGCTCTCGCAATTTTAAGAGCAAGGACGCTGATGGTGGCGGTTGAGTTTCCGTAAGCCAAGCGGCGATTGGCCCTGCATTAACACCCGGCGGCGGGTGCCGGGCGCACATGCACCGCCGTTATCAAATAATGCAGCGAAAATCTGTCATAATTCGTTCATACCGCTCAAATATTGCACTGGTTCACACATTTTCCCTGCGCAATGTTCCGGTTGCCCTTTAAAGATCTGTAGAGTCAGCAACATCAAAACAAGGTTTCGCCTTTACCTCTCCAGTTCCAGCACCAGCTTCCAGCACCAGCTTTCAGCACCAGTTTGCGCCACGGTAAATGCTCATCCGTTTCTGTTAGGGAAAAGTAAGGTGAGCTTCATCAGTTCCTACCCGAGCTCTCTCTATCAGTGGCTCCCTGCACCCTGCTCCTAAACTCCCTGCTATAAGCAGTGAGGATACGACTGATATTATGATATCTGCAAAAGCTATAACCTCAGCTTCATATGCAGTGGTATTACATTTTCGGAGAGCACGACTGTGTTTTTTCTTTTTGGTAAATGAGGTTTTGCAAAACCTCCTTTTAAATGAAGCTTTTTTTGTCTCACCTTTCGGTGAATTGTATCACATGGTGTTGGGAGTTATGCTTATGTCATTGTTTGTCATCGAGTATGCTGTATCGCGCGCAGCCGCAGTATGAAATGTAGGCTCAATGCGCGGTCGTTTGTTGCTATTTTGCAATCAGCGTGATTGCGACATGACCTTTTTGCCCTTGTTGTCAGTCATAGCTCGTTTTACGGCTACCGCCACCTCGGTTTCGGTTCCTCAAG
>NW_023596448.1:17066365-17068603 GCF_011947565.3 Pollicipes pollicipes | reverse complement strand
CACTGGTTCACACACATTTCCCTGCGCAATGTTCCGGTTGCCCTTTAAAGATCTGTAGAGTCAGCAACATCAAAACAAGGTTTCGCCTTTACCTCTCCAGTTCCAGCACCAGCTTCCAGCACCAGCTTTCAGCACCAGTTTGCGCCACGGTAAATGCTCATCGGTTTCTGTTAGGGAAAAGTAAGGTGAGCTTCATCAGTTCCTACCCGGAGCTCTCTCTATCAGTGGCTCCCTGCACCCTGCTCCTAACTCCCTGCTATAAGCAGTGAGGATACGACTGATATTATGATATCTGCAAAAGCTATAACCTTCAGCTTCATATGCAGTGGTAAATTTTCGGAGAGCACGACTGTGTTTTTTCTTTTTGGTAAATGAGGTTTGCAAAACCTCCTTTTAAATGAAGCTTTTTGTCTCACCTTTCGGTGAATTGTATCACATGGTGTTGGGAGTTATGCTCATGTCATTGTTTGTCATCGAGTATGCTGTATCGCGAGCAAGCCCAATGTATGACATGTAGGCTCAATGCGCGCGTTTGTGCTATTTTGCAATTCAGCGTGATTGCGACATGACCTTTTTGCCCTTGCTGTCAGTCATAGCTCGTTTTACGGCTACCGCCACCTCGGTTTCGGTTCCTCAAGCAAAACTTATGAATTTCCATAGGTAAGGTAAACGTCAGCTTGTTGTCTGTTCGACAATGAGTCATCGCAATCATGACAGTCATTGCATCACTGATACAACTACTTTTTCAAGCACATCAACGTCTCTTCGCCTGTTAGCCGCCGCCTAATATCAGACATGAAGGCGACGACGCGATGCCTGCGGAGACTGCAACGCCGGGCGACGGGGTTTTGTTTTCTACACTAGCGAGGGTGCATGTTCATAACTATGGCTTCTATCCCATGTAATTAAACATGAACATAACTATATAGCTATAACATCATAAATTATTTTTCAAAACTCGATTATGAATGAAAGTTGAATATCAACAGAGGAACAAGTGCTGGTCATATTAATAGAAAATAGACGCCATTTCGATCTAAATGGACGCTTACAATGTTCTCAATATGTCTGAGGAAACCAGAAAATCCCAGCGATGCCCCTGACCGTGTTAGGCTTGGAAAGAATTCAGCGATCATTTCCAAATGAATAGCGCCGGTGGTTTACTCAATGCAGTCATTTAACGCTTGGTCTGATCTATGGCCCCTAGTCATTTGCATTGTCTTTTGGTTGTTTCTCAATGTAGTGCGCTCCTTCGATCAGCACTATGTTCTAACCCAGACATGATAATGGACGTCCGAAAGGTCAACGCAGGTCATTGCATCAGTTCAAAACGAAAGTTAGGGTATATTCAAACCAACTATCACACCAAACAAGGCTGTTTTCTGACAAAAACGAGCAGAATTAGGTGGAATAACTGCACAGGCTATCGTCCTCACCCCGGGCGTTTGTAACTGCAAATCCCTCACTTCGCAGGTCTAAGTGGCTCACAAGGTTCAATGCTCATCAACGCTCAAAATCACTGTAAGACAGTCGGAGAATTAGGTTACCAAGACGTGTGTAAATACTAACAACGGACAACAACAATACCCCGAGCGATTAATCCACCCGTCATATTAAATCTCGTCTCAGCCTTTTTGTAAAACTGAAACATGACTGATAAGCAAAGACGCATCCCGTTCAGGCAGAACAGCAATTGACTTCTATGAACTAATTGACCTGTGGCAAGCGCCCCAAATGCCAATTACAGTCAGTAATTACCCGTATACAGTCATTGCAGCAAAGCAGAAAGATAACTTCACACAAATTTTTGCCCAAGAGGCGTTATTTGGAGAACATTCAAACGTAAAAAATGGCATTTGCTTACACTTTACCTTGACTCTGACCTCAGACACCACAGGACGTGAGCTCGTTTTTTGAAGCTTTTGCATGAACTATCGAATGACGTTCCGTTCGTCCAGCACTAGCATCTGACGTTATCGTAGTTCGTCTATATAGCACTAGCATTGTGTTTAACTTCGTTTTTCTACCTCTCCAATCCGAAGACACCACTGGAAGAGAAGGCTACCGCCCTGCCCTGCCCCCAGTGCCAACTTGGCGAGGGCCGCAGCCGAGGCAGGTGATAAGAAAGGCTACCGCACTGTTCTGCCCCCAGTGCCAACTTGGCGAGGGCCGCAGCCAAGGCGAGTGATAAGTAAGGCTCTTAATCGGTGGCTTGCACAGGGATCTCCGTAAATCGTT
>NW_023596448.1:17018865-17061365 GCF_011947565.3 Pollicipes pollicipes | reverse complement strand
TTGAATTGATAATGTGGCGGATCATCAGGGACAGATGGCGTGGTGACCAAGTGCTCAGGTAGGCATCCCCTGGGCTTAGGAACCGGTGCGCAGTATATCATGACAGGTATCGCGCTAGCCCACGCATTCGGGGTGATATGTTCGGCTGCGGAACCGACAGCTTAACACATGGCTGGTTATGAACAGCCGGTTGAACGTACGCAAGTTTCTTGCGATTCTGCGTGTTGTTATCGTTGGACGCTGTTGTAATCATTGAGCAACCCAAGTCCGCTCTAAACGCGCGGCTTTTGATTTTGGTATGGTAGCCGGTCTGTCAGCAGGGATGTCGTAAGTGCTTCGGTGTTCGCCAGCCTCTGTGGATGCCCTACAGATGCCAGACCGCCTAAGGCGATTTTCCGTCCAAGACGATGGCTCTATGCTCAAATACTGTGCATCCACGAGTATCTCTACCAATTAGGCCGGAGCCAATTGAGTGGATTCGAGCATGCATACATTGCACACTGCACTGCGGAGCCAATGATACCTACGCAGTCTGAGGAATCTAGCCAAATACTCCGAGGCGTAATACATTCATAAGCAAGATATCATCACCTCCATCATCCGAATGTTTAGTAGAAGCATGTTTAGCGTATTGATGAGCAATTCTCTATTGTCCTTTTAACAATGACGTTCTTTTCAGCAGCTGCTCCTGGTTGCCCGGTGGCTGTCATTGCCTGCTTGCTGTTGGCAGCTGGCACCATGGAAACCGCGGAACCGCCGACGCCCACCGGCGTGGACAAGGCCACAATCTTGGAAAGCACAGAGAAGGTGGTTAGAGAGCTGATAACCTCCCCCAGACCAGACGTGGGCATCTCCAATCTGTGTCCATGCCCTGCTATTGTGGCCATGCTTCCAACTGGTGTGGCTACAGAAGTCTTGCCGGTGGAGGCTCCAGATGTGCGCGCCGTAACGCCACCGCCGCCCACCTCTGCGCTCTGCGCCACGGTCGCTTTGGTGGCTTCGGTCCCCACGGGCATTGCTTTGGCAGACGAAGACCCGGAGACCGCACCAGCAGAACCGGTAGCCGTCCCGCACCCGCCCACTGCCACTTCCGCGCTCTGCACCACAGCGGCCATCGTGGCCTTGGCGCCGACAGCTGTACACGCCGAGGCTTTGGACGCGGCTGCTGTCTCCGAGGCCCCGGATACCCTCGCGTCGCGTTCGACTCCTTACCCCAATGGTGATGGGGATGATAGGCTCGCCACAGAGGCCTCACCGTCAGCGGTGGCTCGTCAGGTGCCGCCGGCGGAGGGTTCTGCACGCCGCTTCTTGACATGCCAACTGCTCTGAAACTTCAGCATCTGATTTCTGACAGCCATTACCTGAACTGAGATGCGTTGCGAGCGATTTTTAATCATGTTTTTACTATTGGGAAGTCCTACGTCATCGATTTGGTAAGCACTTTGATATTGAAACCCTCTTGGGAGTGTTAAATAAATGTATTGATTCATAAATTAAACTCGAAGGAACAATTGTCCATGTCAAGAAGGCATGAATGAACGATCATAAACATGTATATGCTTCCATGTTCTCAGAACCGTCGCTGCGGTAGGAGACGTGTCCAGCACATTTTTTATGAAGTCTATCATGGTGAGTGGCGTTATGTAGAACATGCTGCATCGCCAGCAAGAGCGATGAGCAACGCGTGGAGTCTTACACTTTGTATGGTTGTGGAACGAATCGTTATACTGTGTAATCGAATGACTTCATTTTCTGGCAGCTTGAAAAACCAACAGCATATTGCCCAATGATGTCATACACCCGATTAACTGAAGATCAGTAACAGCTACATGCAGCCTCTATCAATAATAAGATAGTTTTTCAGAACAGTGATACCATTCAATAAAAGAATGGCGAACCGAAAAATCGTGTCAGACCGATTCTCTTTCCGTCGGTTGACGCTCAAATGCTTGGTTCTTTGTCGGATAAACAAATTTTGTTGCCAGATTGTCATGTCCTGTCCTTTGTCAATGTTATGCTAATAGCTCAGAACTCAACAGTGACTTCTGAATTTTATGTTTGTGGCTTTATGATTATAGGAAGGGTTCCCCAATTACATGGGGTATTGAACTGAAATAGTCATCTTGAAGAGCTTTCGGTGCTGTTTACAATTATGCCCTTTGAGACCTAAGCCCCTCTTAGCTATACGCCCGCGAAAATGGGGGCAAGTATATCGGGGAGAGCATTTCAAAATCTCCGTGGCCTTCATGACTTCATAAAAACGTCATTCAAATCCTGCTATTCCTTGAGCCATGCGGCGATCAATGCCAATAAAAATACAGATGTAATTGTCGAGGCGAGCGCAATCACATATCTGGTGTGCATAAGCACGATTTCCAGAGATAACGGCCGTCAATGGCTCTCAATCAAGGCTGTGCAGGGCGCGATGAGGTAGTCAGACCATGTCGGCTTGAGGAGCATGTTTACTAAGCAGAGCATTGTACTGCCTAGAGCAGCCTTGTCCACTTCAAAATTCACAAATACTTATAAGTGAGCTTGTTTCATCATATCCCATGCTTGATTTAATATCTTCAAATGTGAAATATTTGTTTGAAGTATGCGTTTAGAAAACATTGAAAGCTGACAAGGTTCAGGGAAACGATTATCATAATGTCCGCATCAATTCAGATCAGTGTAGCATTCAGAGCCGCTGCCTTCCGACTCATCCGCTAGTGGAGGGGTGGGTTCCAGTCGCTTTAGGCGCTTGCTATTATTTGCCCCCTGACCGGAATGAACTTAGACTGATGGCAGCTGTGGGGCTATGTAAATAAGCAGAACGCTAAGTTCCTCGGCGAACAATAAAAAACGTAGACGACAGCGGCCACTCAGTTCGAGGAAACTAGGTAGGCAAAAGGAGAGGGCATTCACAACATCAATAGACCGTGTGCTAGGCACATGATGTTGAATACACAGTGTCCGATACAACTTCGTTGAACTAAGTCCGTCATTGCAACAAAAAAGTTAGCTGCGTTGCAGAGGCGTCAGTAAGACGTCTTTGAAGTACGGATGGCAGGATTTTAAAGCACCGGCGTGTTATAGGTTGTATATTGAAAGATGATACCAGAAAAGGAGATGGGCCAAGGTACTGTTTGGCCCGGCTGATTCCAATGCTTTTACGTGAAAAGAATGCTACAGGCATCACAACTTTTGTGCTTGGTAAATGTGCTCTTCAGGCGCCGCTGTTTGGGTACGTCATCGCATCTTGCGTTATATTGTTTTAGAGTCAACTGAAAGCCGAATCTGAAAATTGTACTTGCAAACGCTAGATATGGGGTACTGGACAATTACATTTTGGTTGGCCTTGGTCGCTGCATGGTCAATGGAATGACAGGATTTACGTGTCGTTATTATGGCGTCAAGGATACCTGGGTTACGCCGAAAGAGCCTCTCCCGAAATATTTTGCTCACCTTTGTTGGCGTGTAGCTCAAAAGCTAGAGGGTTTAGGCCTTAAAGAGAGCAGGGCTGTAAACTGCACCGAATGATCTACAATATGGCTAGTTCAGTTCAAAACCGCATAAAATGTGTAACATCCAATTTAAGAGCATATCCTGTCTTTGCATATTTGAATCCTTCTTATTTTTGGTTGACTGTTGCTGTGTTTAGAAAACAAATCGGTTTTCAGGATCTAGCTACCAATCTACAAGTGAAGCATGCTCAAACCAAGTGTTTTCTGATATCTGACATTATGACAGCATCTGGCGAATGCTGGGAGCACAGATGGTGCCCCATGTTGGTGATAATCCAAGAACTTGATTGTTTTGTATTACTATTATTTCCTGTTGTACGCCGTTCCCCTTCTCGTTGAAACATTCCGTTGGCTGCTATTTTTACATCACTTCGCCAGGGCGTCCGGTGTGACGTAAACCAAAAACGGTTGCAATTAGCGTTATATTAGCTTATGTAAGATTATGCGGGCTGCCCCATGTTTATCGTCTCAGTGGCATCACATGTCAGGACTGCACTCAGCATCAATATTGTTTGAGGCAGTTTTGGGGTTAATGGCATTACCGTTCTTCACTCGGTGCTTCTGCTGGTTCAAAGATATGTTCAACTTCATCGGCACCATATGGTTTTGTGGGATTGTAGCCGACCGGTGAATCACTACGTTATGGCCTACTTTAGAATATTTATGTACGATGTAGTTATTATGCCAGCAATGTTTACAATGTATGCATTTAAAAATGAGTAAGTAGGAAAGGAGAAAATCCACAATCCCGTAGATGACTTGATGCTGGAAGCTTGTTGTTCGCTTTGACTTGTGTCAGATGATGCAAATAAAATCATTGGAAAGCGGTTGATCACATGCGTTCTTATTGCAATGTGGATCTACTTAACAATGACATACTTTTAGAATCGTTGCTGTCATTACGCCATTTTTGACCAAATGCTGATGCCAGTTTGAGAAGTCAGCGGCTATAACTTCCGAGAACGATGCAGAGGCGACACAAAAAATGGACGGATTAAATTTGAATTGGAAATAAACTCCTTCCATCCAGCGCTGCGGGATCAATACCCGCAAAACACCTTGCGCATTGTTGGACGCCCGACACGATATCAAACGTGATAATGAACAGTGGTCATTCCGCGGACAATCTAAAACTAACCTAAGAGAGTCAGACATACTTGGCAGCCGGCTCCAATGCATTCGGCCAACGTGTTGGAAATCCGGCCTTCCGTGAGAGCTTAAAGAATGAGGTTGACTGATATGGCATTCCTGCGCGAGTTCACAAGTAGCTTTGCTCGAAAACTGGCCAGCTATGAATCTGGCACGGCCATATTACTATCGTTGACAGAATCTATGAAGCTGCGAGCAGGTGTGCTTTGGGCAAATGCGACCAGAGTGTTATGAAACACTATTGATTTTGTAACAACTCATTGATGAGATTCATGTCAATGTTTGTATCTTAAACGCGTGAAACACGCCAAAATTAATAAAGAGCTCCCAATGAGAATTGCAACATATAGCACCCGTTAACTACAATTGAGAGTCAGGCCTTAGCTACGCTGTACTCATCGTTCGGATTGGTTCCTGTGTAGAGGGCTTCTTAAAAGACATTTTCGAAAGACGCTGGACTTGAGCAAGTTATTTCCCGAACGACGGCGAGTGGCGATACTGAAGTGTGTATGAGTTCGCATGCGTTTAAAAATGAGTTAACAGAAAAGGAGAAGTCCATAAAACTCGTAAATGACTGGAAGCTGGAAGCTTTGAGGCTGAAAGTCCGCTCATTTTCAGGCGTTTAAAATATAATCATAGGAAAGCTGCTGATCATATACATTCTTCTTGCTATGTAGACAGTCATTCCAGACACCCTATGAAAGCTAAAAACGTAATTATTTTCGTTGTATGGTGGTCACAACGACACGACATCACGGCTTTATGGCTTTGTCGAACCCACGCCACGCTCCGTACCGATCATCGTTTTCTGCACAAGCCGCGCCTAAGTGTTATACAAAATGTTTCCCTTGATCTTATTACTCGTTGGTTATTGAAGAGAAGAAGGCAGTTGGCTAACTATTTGTATTTTGGTCACAGCTCCCCCCGAACAAGAAACTTTTGCTGCGAAAATATCAATGTACCGCCATTTTGCACATTTTCCTCAACCAACGACTAATAATTATCTAAGAATAAGTGCCCTCATCAGTATACAGCATACCTCACGTATGCACTTTGAACTCTTTCCAATAACACAAATAAGGAGTCAGTGACTGGTACACCTGCGACTCGGACATCTTTGAGATTTTTATCCTCTCATAGCCGGCGCCTGCAGCCAATGCTGACGAAAGCTCAGAAAATATAACGTGGCAAACCTATCAGCACAGAGCGTACATAGCGTGACCAAACGCATGATTCAATAGAAAATGATGTGACCTCCACCAATTTCAGATTCTGTCCTATGGCATGGGGTGCACATATTCTACATTTGTGCCTAAGCAACACGTGGCCAGGAATGCTATGGTTTAGATGGGCCAAAATACGCAAAACACAACGAATTTGAGAAAATAATTGATATCATACACCTCTTTTAGTGCGCCTTCCTGGTGCTGCTGGGTAGCTTTCAAACATCGATGAGAAAATCTACTGTGTGTGGAGATAATCAACTTCAGGCACTGTAATTCGAGGCCGTGTATGTAAACCTCCAGTTTACGCTTTAATGTGCTCCCTTCCATGACTGGCGGCAGAGGCCTCACGGTATACACTTTAGGTGGTGCCTGATCTCCCAACGCTGATTTGAACCCACAATGCATGTGAGCCAAAATGGAATTCTGGGCTCGTGAAGTGCAGAAAATTTATTTTAGCCGTTGGTACGGGCCCACTATTTTGAACATAAGAACATACTGCCGAAACATCGCGAGCCAGCGATTTTCTTGCTTGCATCAACTTCTAAATCGCGTTTAAGCGCGGTTCACGCTGTGTTTCAAGATGGCCGCTCTGGAGACCCGCCCGATCAGCAGCCTTGATCTGCCATCTGCTTCCAGTTGTCAACATGTCTATGGAGAAGGTCGTGCAAGGTCAGTGCCACGTTGAGTTATGGGTACGTCCTGGCGATGTATGCGAAAGTTTCCATAGCCTTTCATTCGTATGTATCAGGTCACGCATGATGCGTATTGTTTTTGTTTTTTTTTTTTGGTGGAAAAAATCCGTTTTGCAAGTTGGACCGCTATCACTGAACAACATACGGTGTCTGTGTTCCTTGGTCGCATCGGATCGTTTAACTAAGATGTTTTTTTTCTGTGGATAAACCCCCATTTTAACCACATCCAAACTTTCCGAAGTCGCGCCGGTTTGAAACATAAAGTCACATTTTATTAAAGTTACAAACATTCCTGCGCATCGAAACGATGCATTGATTGCCCCAAAATTAAAAGATTTAGTTTACTCTCGACATGATAAACCAAAAATAATATGACCGAAGTCCCGAGGGAAACTAGATTTAGGGGCATGCAAGCTCAACCATACCAGATCAGTCCCCCTCCCCCCCCCCCCTCTCAACTGATTCCAGAAAGTGGCACTCCTGGTTGGCAGTATTTTGAAGGGAGCTTCACGTATTGACTTGCAGGATTCGGTCCGGTCCAGTCCATCTAGTCCACATCCAATCGGCCACCAATCCCTTTTTCCTTTTTTGTCAATGTGATCCGGTGTGTCAAATAATGTCAAAATATTGTCCAATTTGATTCGTCAATGTGATCCGGACCGGTCCAACCTGCAAAAATTCATCGAATGAACCCGTGCCAATCCACTTCCACATTTGATATTTGTAAACTGAAATAACCATCTTAAAGGCATTCGGTGCAGTTCACAGCCGTGCCCTTCGCAAGACTTAAAACCCTCTAAAACTATCCAGTTTCTAAGCTACATGCACTAAAAGTTGTCCAGAATATTATGAGATTACCAGGAATCCATGATGTCACAATAACATAACCCAAAACTCTGCCATGCCTCTAGCCGCGCGCTGTTCAAGGCTAACACAAATATAATTGTCGAGTCATTAATGACTGGCGTTCGTGAGTACGGTTTCCAGATATAAAGACCGTCAGTCGGATGCTGATTAATCTTGAGGAATGTATGGATGATAGTGACGTGATTTGCTTTTCATGCAGTGTGAGACAAGAGGTTATGCATTCTTCCTAACTATTACGGAAAATGCACTGCGATCAGGGAGCTTAAGAAAAATATAGCGAAATTTCGTTCAGCACACATCCAGCACCATCGTGGACCACCTTCTGGGAGATTGAAGTAGTACGAGTGCTGCCGTACAAAAGTTTTATGACGCTATTAAGCAATGGCGTATTGAGGGGCAATGTGCTTATTAGAGAAACTGTATTGTCCAGAGCAGTCCTTTTCACTTAAAAGCATACCAATAGGTATAGTGAGCTTATTTTGTTACATCTGATGTTTGGTTCAATATCTCCAGGCACGGAATATTCCTTTTGAGTTCGTTGCTAATTTTCAGGGCGAAAAATGTGCAATAAGTTGTTATAGACCAGTGGGCGCTAAGATACTTAACCCAGCTTTTCGCCTGTTCAGAAGGCAATTTCAAGTGAATATCAGAACAAACAAGAACCACCATATTTTTATCATATCACAATTATTCGGACCAATTTTTACAATTGCCACCACATTGCACTGGTCAAAATCGCTCGTGGTTTTAATAACCTAGAGACATGAGCTAATCATCTAGCATTTTCAGACTCTGGGTTCGGTTCAACATACCTATACACGCCACCACAAGTTTCAGCGGCACCCAGTTCACAGGCACAGTACGACGTTCGCCTCGTGCGCCTTCTGAATGACTAGAACGGCCATCTCACCTCATATATGATGCAAATGGGTCCCGATTATAATCACGTGATCATGTTGGTGGGACTCTTGTGTCCCATACAACCCTTTTTGGTCCCAGGCCCATGTTGTTCTTTGATCCCATGCATTTTTCCGTGATAACGAGGAAGGATGCATAAACTCTTGTATTACGTAGCATGAAACGTAAATCATGTTGCAATCTTCCATATTTTCCTCAAGACTAATCGACAGCCAATGCGCAGTGGACTGGCTCATTCCAACCCGCGGATTGGGGCAATCTGTGATGTGCTCTAGTATGTTGCCACCAATGTCAACCAACTTATGGCTGCATTAAAATGAGTCACGTTTCTGGCGTGATGAGTGTAATGCCGATCTTTGTTGCGTTGTCATCCGCTAACGCACATGACCGACACTCAGAGGCAGTTTTAAACTGATAGGGTTGACGTTGACGACAAAAGTTCTCGGGACTGTAACGAAATGGTTAAAGGAGAGGCAGCACTGGACAGATGCATGATGAAACAAGAATCCCACCAACATGAAACCGATACACTTTTGTGGTGGAAAGATTTGGTTAACTTATGGCCCTAAGTGGGCACCTGCGCATGCTCATAGTCCAAGCATTGTAGCTGTACACAACACGGATATTTTTTGGTTCATCATGGTCCCCTGGAGACCAGCCCAGACAGCATGAATAAATCCCACAGAGAGTGCAGACGAAAATAAGTTCTTTTAATTACATGATTTACCAGAGTTGTCCGAATTATACTTTCCCCGCATTCGCAGAAATGTTTCTTAACACCATGTTGCGGACCATGAATACTAGTTTCGTCACAATACGCGTAATTTAACCGCAAATATGGTGTCCTTGTATATCCCTTCTCAAAGCACTCAATAACTACCATACGCATGCATTTTATCACATCTAATTTCCAAAGTGCTGCATGTTATAGTTCGTACTAGAACTTAGTTCACACGGCTAGCAGCTGTGCTCTACTTCGGGCTAAAACTGTAGTGGCACACGTGCTGGCGCCAGCAAGCGGCCGGCTCTTGGAATAGTTTAATCTCAGAATTAATATGCTGCGCTGCCGGTGCGGGGATCGTGAGGACCGGCCACCGTAGCAGGCACGTGGTGTGCTGGACGGGGGGGGGGGGGGGCTCTGAGCCTATG
Source organism: Pollicipes pollicipes (assembly GCF_011947565.3). Lineage (NCBI taxonomy): Eukaryota > Metazoa > Arthropoda > Thecostraca > Pollicipedomorpha > Pollicipedidae > Pollicipes > Pollicipes pollicipes. The sequence goes on along the minus strand of NW_023596448.1, from coordinate 17,051,858 downwards.
GACTGCACACTGATTTCTGAATGCACCGTTCAGAGCGCATTCAGGATATGTGACGGGAGGTGGGGGGGGGGGGGGGAGAGGGGGGGATGCAGGATCTCTTTCGGACCGAGTCCCAGCCTCATTGACAGTTAATAGGCATTGCGAGCAGGCCGCAAACGTCACAGACACTTGTAGATGCGGTACCTGAGATATCAATGGGCCGTCATTATTGGCTTACCCAAACAAAGGTTTGACCTGCGTGCCGTACATGTCCGTTCAGCCTTGACCTATAATTAGTATTTACGTATATCATCCACTCGGCCTTGGTCGTATTCACAGGGCCTTTCCGTTGACGCCGGCATTAAGTCACTGCTCTTAAGAGCGGTATATGTCTGCCCACTGCTGTCAGTTGATGCATAACCAATCTACTTTTCCTGATCAGAAGATTGCAGGATTGTGACCAATGGTGTCGTGGCAACAAAAAAACTGCGCTCGATCCTGACGGGATCGAGGGCAGTTGTTTTTTATTCAGCAGGGTTGAAGTCCCATGAGCCCCAAGCGGCGCCACCACCTGACCACGCCTCTGTTACTGGCTCATGGAGACAACGAGCGTGCGAAATGGCCAGCTGTGGCGTCAGTACGATTTCAAGCGTCCTAACCGTGCACACAGCCCTACGTAATCTCCCTCGCCTCGCACCCATCACTATCGCTCGCAGACACCGCTACCGCGGCGCATCGACCACGCGCCATGCGCACATGCTGCCACCTGGAGACCAGCTTCTCAACCCAGCCGGCGTGACCGACTCTGCTCTCACGGGCGGCGGTCGTTGGCCGTGCTGCTCCGAATCGAGCGCAGGCGCTGGTCGGCCGTCCGGTCACGCGCCCCAGGCGTCGGGAGGCTGTGCTCTGCCACGTCCGAGATCTCGGAACGGAGTTAGCGCAAAGGGGCCGTGTAGGCTGTTGTGGGTGTGGCTGTTGTCTCGGAGCAGAACGCGTTAAAAACTGAGAGCCACGGAAAACTCAGAATAGGCATCCGTTGTTTACGCTGCCGTTGGGCGCGCTCATTAGCGCACGCCGTCTCTCCCCGTCAAAACGACCAACCGAATGTTTAGGATTTCGACGTTGTGGCTTACTGAACCAAGCCCGCAAGTCATTGTTTTAACTACCGTTTGTTCACGTTGGACCGTGCAAAGAAGGCGGAGAGGGGTCTGGGGCGCCACCTGCCGTAGGTTCTCTGCGCGAATACGACGGGGGCGCCACCTGTCGAATATAGAGGGCGAGCCGGCGGACCGGCGTGCCGGCAGTACCGGCAGAGTATTACGCACCAAAGGAGAAACGACGCAGCGAGCCCAACAGCAAACGCGGTCCGTCGCAGAGTTTGGCACCACTTTCCCACGTGCGAACCGTGATCACTGCCGTCAGAGTGAACTTGTGTTTCGGGAGCGACAGTGTTGTAGATGCCCTCTTTCCGGGAAAGCCTTTGTGGATACAGACTTCTCCGTGACTACTTCACTGAGTTTGTTTTGCTTCCTGTGAAAGGCGATGAGGACGGCGACAAAGGTCATCCCTGAAAATCCGGATGCTCTGGTGGAAAAACTAAAGGCGTAATACTTTCGTGATGCGGAACATTTTGTAACACACAAGATTGCTACAGACCTCACACACACTTTATGACACTCTTTCACATCGCGGAACTTAAGTGTCGCTGGGAGCGGCGTATCGATGTTCTGCTTCTTTTTAAGTACGGGAAGAGGATTGTGGACTCCTCAAAGACCAGCTGGGCAAGAGAGTAATGACCCTGTGAGCCCTCGATCGTGAAAGATCGAGCACTACAAGGCAAGCACGACTGGAGCGTCAACAAACCCCATACGTTCAGGAGCACACTGAGGTTCGCAGACCGTATTCCACCCGTACACCTGAACCCAGCGGTGCCGGTGGTCGTTGACCCGACGTTTATTTCTCCAGCACTGGTGATACAGAAGAGAGCAAGGGTGGCGGGTTTCGCACGCAGAAGGAAGCCGTCATTAACCACAGGTACATGGAAGCTGTAAAGCAGACGATAATAGCTGTCAATCTCTACAGCTTTTCAGACCGTTCCATTTGCGTCCATTCGAAACAAGCTCAGCGTTGATATATGTCGACTCACAGCGAATGACAAAAGTGATATCATACATCGTTGAAGGTCTGGCACAACAGCGACCTCATGAGGACAGTGACCGCAGCCACAAGTAGGAGGCCCTGAACCGGCCGTACTTGACTGTGCAAGACGGCTCGGTCCTGCCCAGGCGGCCGGCAGGACGACAGACCAGGTTAACAAAATAACAATATCTCCAAAAATTATATGTTCCATGGTACAACACTAGTATTACTGCACATATGTTTATCTCAGTACAACGTCAGTGCACATGCTTTTGCAATTGCAGGAAGAAATATGGATGCTGCGGCTATAAGATGGACGATCCTACTGACTACGAGACGTTCGTCCCTTTGCTACAATATTGGTGTGACCGTCTGTGTGCAGTGTGTCATTTGTTCCACAACTAATAAAGGCAGCACAAGTAACGTATTCCTCAAGGTGGCATGTACATAATATATATATATATATATATATATATATATATATATATATATATATATATACGTATATACTGATAGAGTTCTTTCTGATGCTATCTAGTACCTTTCATAAATGGGTGTGCACTGCACGGTCATAGCTCATTTCTGGACATTGAAAAGAAAGTTTTATTATTGTTACCAGGTTTTGTTCTTAGTAATCATGTTTCAAGCAATTGCCTTGCTGCACACTTGACCAGACAGTGAGCCATGTCCAAAAGATTGAAATCGTGATAGATCATTTATAGCACTTCGCTTCAACTGAAAGGCTTGCAATTGGCACACACAAATATAAATGCAAATGCCGCTGAAAAACAGTGATAACGCTACCTGGCCTCAAAGAAGTGTATGCGTTCTTACTGACTCACGACATGATAGAAAACCCGGCATAATCTCAAAGAACACCACAACGAGTACTCCAACATCGTTGTTTTATAAAATTTCTCCGAAACTCTTCCGGAGAATGTTCGGAACCAATTGTGACATAAAACGCATCCATGCGAACCGCGCCGGTACTTTGCTATGGGATGCTAAGAAACCCAGGCTGGTTTGATATAGCATTGGGGGCTTTCACTAGAGGATTCCATGCGTTGTTCAGTGCCTCTGCAGAGGTTCGGACGGTCGCAGCATTTGATGCATTTTACGGAAATCGTGGTGGGTATGGTTATAGACATCAGAATGCACATTGGACATGAAAACGAGTGCATGCTGGGGGCATGCCATGTTTCTCTCTCGTGTCGCTGTAACAATACGAAAATAAACCACGGTAGTCTCTGCAGTCATGGCGGACGGTCAAACTACCTGGAAGACTGTCTATTTATGATGCTCTCTTTGCAGTCATGACAGACGCGCACGCACTGTCATGACCGGTGAGCAAAGCGGCATTGTTTTCGTAATCAGGGTGACGTTGCCCCCAACAGAGACATTCCGGAATAACCCCACGTGACGCGGAGCTGCTCGGTCAGCACAATGTGACCATCAGACACATCACTCAGAATGCATAGACAGGTGTTGAGCTTGGCACCCGGCGTCCGAGGTCCGTAGAGTACTAATCAGAGTGCAAACTGGGAAGTTGACTGGGAAATGGGATGCCATCACGACCGCGGTGACGGGGGGGGGGGGGGGGAGGATGGAAGGGACCAAGCGATGCTGTGCAACCTCGCCAGCAGACAGTGTTGTCGCGGTTTTCACCACCAGCCGGCGAATCGCCACTCTGTTCTTATCACGGCCGGCCGGTGAAGCGCTGGCGTAATTATCAGCGGCAAGTAAGAGGCTACTGCGGGGGCGCGGCTGGTGGACAAGGGACTACCATTTTCAATCACGACCGCCCAACAAAGCATTGCTGTCTTTTTAATGAACGCTCGCGGACGAGTACATATATACATATATGTTCTGTGGATAATAAGCCATCTTGAGCTCAGACTGACTGCATGTGACCTGCTGACAGCAGATTGCATGCTACTTGAGTTTCTCCTCCATATTAATCATGCAGTATTCAAAGAATATGCATGAGATTTCATGAGCGCGTCGTGCCGCCTGTGCAAACAAGACGACAGGTGGGCCAAGCAAAACTGTCGAAGCTAGGTTGTTACAGCGAGCAGCGATGACACCGACGATGAAACTTGGTGACCGTCTGCGAAAAAGGCATGGATGGTGGAGACGATGTGAAAGTTGTCATGCATGAATTGCTTTAATAAATACGGTAGCCTGCTGGGCGATGCGCTTTTGAGGAATCTGACGGCCGAAATAAGCTGGCTGTATGTCGTATCAGAGGGTCGTAGGAAGAGGTTTGAACCCCAGGTTTCCATTTAATGTTTGGGATGGTATAACATGTTTTATTTTTTAATATTTTGCTAGTTAAAATCCCTGAAAGTCATTGACTAAGCATCATGGGGATTAGAGCGTGCATGGCCGCCTGACCTAAAATTCCCCCGACTTTGAGCCACGGGGCCGCGAGTAGCAATCCGACTCGGAGCCAATCGCCGCGTTTCGTTCGCTTTGCGTTGGTGAACACGCACCTGGGTCAGAGTCTATATTTTTCTGCACATACCCAATTCTAGGTCATGAAACTTATGATCCTTAGTATTTCCTTTACAACTTAACGTTAGGTTCATGAATTATGCTTAACTCCAAACTGACCCGCTTATCCAGTTGGACTGGCCCTCCTATCCACACGTACCACGAGCCGCCCGGGCCTCCCGGCGCAGTTAAACACCCGCGCTTCATTTTGCGGTTTATGGTTGGCATCCTTTTTCCTGCGTTAGTAGAGAATATAATGCCTTACACACCAGGGGCTGTGCCATGATTTATTGCACTTTTCGGACATTGCGATTCAAAGCTGTTGTTTATACATTTCTGCATTCTATAGATTTATTTGTCACTAGAAAGGCTAATTAAGTGCTTTCCTTCCCTGAAAATCATGAATATCGAGAGCAAATACAATAAGTGCAGTGCATTTTTCAAGTTAACCGTGACAATTCATGACACATCAGTGTCAGACGGACGCCACTGCCCGTAGCATGCGGCATGAAATGCGGTAGCCACGGTTCTTCTGCTCTGTTATTGTCTTCACCCGTTGTGTTGGGACCGATCTTGAACTTGGTTACGGACGTTTTATGTTTTTGAAAGCAAAGGAACAGTGGTAGCTGGTCCTTCATATGTTTCGCGCACTAAGCATTCCACTCTTGAGCGGTCTATTGAGATGCTTAAACAATAACAGGCATGTCTATGGCTGCCCGCATTTGCACTTATCGGATTAAGAAGTATGAGTGGCCGGTAAGGGGTGAATAATATCAAAAGTAATGGAGGACAGAGCACTGATTGATGCAATCCTTATTGAAGCTTGCAGCAGCTGAAGTCATCAGGGCTGTGGTCATATGTCAAAATAAAGACTGCATGTGGCATAATGCTGAAATGTTCGGGCCTGAGTGGAGCTTGCAGAATATTTAATGGTAGTCAGGAGAGCCAGGAAAGGCTGATCTTCTGTTTTCTGTTTTTTTTTTTAGCAGTTTATCATTGGTATTTAATGCATTGGCAAGAAAAAAAAACATAACTGGTCATTGCCCTGACACCATGTGAGGTGGAATGAATTCCATTGGATGTACACTGAGATGGAAGGAGGTTTATGTTTTGGTGTGTGTGTGTGTGTGTGTGTGTGTGTGTGTGTGTGTGTGTGTGTGTGTGTGTGTGTGTGTGTGTGTGTGTGTGTGTGTGTGTGTGTGTGTGTGTGTGTGTGTGTGTGTGCGTGTGTGTGTGTGTGCGTGTTTAATCTGATCTCGATGAGAGTATGGTTGCCAATACTCAAACCAGAGCTGGTTGGGGATAGTTATGGTGCTAGCATGCTTTAATTGAACAAAATGGTAGTTTGTGCATTGTATAAACCCAATAGAGATATGCACAGTTTAAAGTGGGGGCTGTGTTACAGTTAATTTGCTGTGTATTTATTTAAAGTGCAAGCAAAATTATTGGGGTCACAACCCAACATTGGGGGGGGGGGGCCCACTTCAGTATTGGGGGCTAAGGTCCCCACAAAAAATACAAATCGACACCCCTGTGCGCAACCGAAAACAGCGCCAGTGCTGGTATGCCCATGGTCGAAAAGGAGAGGCAATCAGGCATGAGGCCAAAATATAAAAAAGCACCTAAGTGTAAGTTACTTCAAATTGTGGGTCTGGGTCCGGGCCCGTATGGCGCAACAGTCATTGGATTCTAGTCCGTATTCGCTGTCGAAGTACCGAACGGATAGCAAACATTAAAAGCCCTGCCCTAGATCAATCACAGTCAGTGGGGGGGGGGGGGGGGGGGGGGGGGTCGAGTCCGGTACTTGACGAACACCGCAGCTGGTACTGGCTGTCGGTATATGGCGGCAAGCGTGAATCTGGCATCGACTACTGTGAAGACTCGACTCAAGCTCTAACCATCGGACCAAGACACACGAAAACCGATCCTCAGAAAAGGCAGACTTCCAACGGCCTGCGGGCAGCGGATGCGCAGCAACCTCATCGCGTTGGTGGCCAATCGGATCCGCCGGCCGACACGGCCGGCGGCGGCGATGGCCTGGACGTGTGGACACAGCCCACTTCTGGCGGCAACACCGCATCGACTGGCCCCGCTGTTGTAGGCAGTGACGATTGGTGGGGGGCGCGTCATAAGGAACCGCCACAGCTGCTCGCCATGATGGTATGTGCCGGTTTTTTGGCGGCTTATGCCGTTGGGGGCGAGGCGGGAGCAATTAACAGCCCATTTCAACGGAAGTGTAGCATGAACCCTATGGCAATGCAAGTCAACAAAGTTTGACTTGAAAGCCGATTTGGTTCAGAGTGGTATTCTAGATAATCCTACACCTCTGTCAGTCTCTTTATTCCCTATTCATCGCTTCATTACGCGCTCTCGCAGTGCGTCTCCAGGGGCTCCACAGGGCTTAACGCAAGCGCAAATTGCAACCGGTTGCGGCGCAACAAAGATACCTGAACAAATGATATGAGTTGAATTCGACGAAATTCACATCGGTGACGTAATGCGAAGCGCAGAAATGTGACAGAAACGACGACTCGTTGCCTAGCAAACCATATTAGAAGAGCAGCTGTCGTCTGCAGTTTGCAACATTAAATGGAGGGGATAGCAGGGGAATACCGTGCAAAGACTCGGCTATAGGTCGGGTTTTGCTAGGCTTCGTAAAGGACGATGACGTCACTGGTTCCGAGACCTTAGTGCGGCACGGCCGCTAGCCGTGGGGCATACTGCTGCGCAGCAGCCGGAACTCTGCAAATTCTCGCATGACTAATGAGCAAGCTGTTGGCGCGAGGTGCATGTGGCCGGCGAGCCAGTGACGTAGAATTTAATAGCGAGTATGATGATGCGTTTTACAAGTCATCACATTTGCGCTAACCACCAGGTAAAAGACAAAGGCATGATAGGTGAAAACGAACAAACAGTAACCACACGAGACAGCAAGGCCGGAACACTGGGCCCCATTGCATCGATGATGATAAAAATGTTTGTGGCAGGTCCATGTGACCAGCGTAACTTAACTCCAAATATTATATTTTTTACAGACTTATGTCGCCAACAATCACAATGGACTCGGCGTGGAAACTGCAAACCGTTATGCACGAATGCTGCAGCAATGAAACACCGGGCCGTACGTAAGTACGCAAAGTTTAATGGAGAGGATAATTATTACTAAAATGGCCATCGCCCCCCCCCCCCCCCACCTCCAACTTAGGAGGATTTCTACTGCTGCTGCGTCTCCATGGGAGCCGGTTAGCATCCTACGCTGAGCGTTGGCCCTAAATTTGAGGTTTCATGAGGTTCATTGGCACAGTGGAGCTGTATTAAACAATGAAAACCCATCCTTTGTGCTTGTTACGGGCACGAATGCTGGCACAGACGACTGAGGTCACAGCCAACCAAAAACCAGGTTGACACAGGCGCGCGTGGTATCCATGAGACTTCGCGCACATGACAGGCTGTGTCCATATCATCTCGGCTTTTGAGTGGTCGTGGCCAAACAAACTATGCTTAGGGGTGGGATAGATACGATTGTTGGAGCGCACTGTCAAGCAAATTAACAACATTGCTGCGGCTAAAGAGCGAGGCATTACACACATATAAATATATATATATATATATATATATATATATATATATATATGTATATCGCGCATTGCATCCCGGTTTCGCAAACCATAATTCTGCCCGCATGCCATTTTCATATTGAGTAGAGCGATGCACATAAACGTGTCAAGAACACGTCATGCATGACTGGACAGCCACGGTAACTAAGCAGACAGGTAGGGACCGAGCACAAAGAGCCCCGCGCACAGGCATGGACCGAGCACGACCGGCCTCACAGACAGGTACAGGCCGAGGACGCCAGATTGTAGGCTGGCACGGACCGAGTACGGCTGGCGCCGTATACAGGTAAAGACGAGCACGGCGAAACAGAAATGGGCACGGATCGAGCACGGCACATCTGACAGGCATCTGGCGCATCACAAGCAAAAGAACTAAGTGCAGAAGACAGCAGACAAGCTACGCTCAACCACTCGCTCCGGCCACCAGAGGTGGCACAACCACGGGACACAAGGCCGTGTAAGATCGAAGTGCATTGTAAGGGCCTGCCGTTTAGGGCTGCCACGTATATCCTCACGTTCGTCGCTTGTTTTTGCATATTCTCCTCGCTGGTCACTTATGTCTGCCACTTACATATCGTTAGTTGTTGGAACTAAGACAGCCCGACGTTCCTGCCGCCCTGCTGCGAATAAGCCGTGTGTGCACGTCTCCAAGTTACAGGCCATTGCGTTTCACTGATTTGCCGCATAAGCTTACGAAACAAATTGTCGCGTTCGTCATAAATTTGCACGAAATCGATTTACGTAATCGGTCATAATTTCTCTATAATCGATCGCTGGTTGTATGCACCTTCCGCTAATGGCTTTGCCATCATCTGTGCGAATGTTCCGATGTTCCGGCGGCCACTCAGCACTACGTCCGACGCATAGCGACACACCAGGCCTTGAAATCTTGGCACCCGTGACGTAACGCTAATGTTAAAGGGGGGTGTTCTACTTTTATATGGGATGTTATACTGAAGTAGCCATCTTAAACATCATACGGTGCAGTTCACAGCTCTGCGCTATTTTTAAGGCCAAACCTTCACAGTTTTTTAGCTACACGCCCGCGAAAATGTCTCGATCGTAACGGAGAGGCTATTTCAAGGTCACCCAGGTGTCTATGACGCCGTAACAACGTCATTTGCGTCCAACCATTTCATTGGTCATGCGGCGATTAAGGCCAAGAAAAACAGAATCATCCAGGCGTTCAAATCCAGATATAACAGCAGTCTATTGGCTCTCAATTTTACGTGGCATAAGGTACGATGACGCAATCAGATAGTGACCTATTGAGAACCATGTTTAATAACAGAGAAATTATGATGCCTGGAACAGCCTTTTCCACTTGAAAGTATACTAAAAGTCACAAGTGAGGCTATTTCATCATATCTGATACCTGCTTTAATATCTTCAAATGTGGAGATATTTATGCGAAGATAAAGCGAGGCCAGAGAGCACCAATATGCAATAGAGCACCAATCTGCCAGAGGGGACCAATACCGATTACGTCGACTCGGTGTCAGCCTGCGACACTTTTCACAAGCAGTGGCAAGGCCGGGGCCCGTAGATGTCAGATGTAAAGTGTAAATTTCAAGTGTAAATGCTTTAAGCCGATTTTGGTTCTCTGACAATGCAGAAAGATGTTATAAGTGAACATGAAAGGGGTGTATGACATCAAAATGGTTCACCGTGATAGAAAGGGGCTCTGCTTCAGCAGGTCCGCAACATGAGTGTTATTGGCTAAAATGAGTTTAGGGCTGGACCAATAGAGTTGACCAAGCTAACCGCAAACCTTTTTTGTGGATGCCAATCATTTTGAATTGCATCAACCATGTTAAAATTTGTGTGTGTGTGTGTGTGTGTGTGTGTGTGTGTGTGTGTGTGTGTGTGTGTGTGTGTGTGTGTGTGTGTGTGTGTGTATGCGCGCGCGCGTTTGCGTGTGCGTGTGCGTGTGCGTGTGCGCGTGCGCGTGCGCGTGTGCGTGTGTGTGTGCGCGTGCGCGTGTGTGGCGGGGGGAAGGGGTATGACCGTACTGGTCTCCCGTGCCAGCTAGTTCATACAACACCTGTTGCTGCCTTCGGAAATCGGTGGAGCGTATTAAGGCCTCAGAAGATAACCTCACTGGCATTCATGGCATGCCAGTGGAGGAGGGAGAAGAGCGGTCTGTGTCAAGACAGAGAGTACGGTGTGGACATACTGACTTGCTGTGTACTGAGCGTAAAGGATTGATTATTCTGACACCTTTTATTGGCAGTCCTCAGAAACTCGGATGGTTTGTTGTCCTTCGCGCAAGTGAGTTTTTGTGTCGTAAAGCTGATGTTTATGGCGATTTTGCTTTCCTAACAACATCGAGCTTTGCCATAATGCGTCCCAGTAATTGAGGGGTGACTTCGTTTAACCAGTACCTCCTGACTCATCAAGGATCCGTTGGCTCAGCCAAAGAACTGGTATTATCACTTATTAAACAAAAAATAGAACTGCAAATGCATTGCATTAGCCCTTGCCTGGTAAGGAGGTCGATGCACCCTCATCCACCCCCCTTAAGGTTTTTACGATGCCTCTCCAGCATGGTGTGCAATCGTCACCAAATTCTTCGCAGCCAATGGGGCAGCCACTGCGCGTGTTTTGACAACACACATGTGTTCGTAGCTTTCTTGTTTTGCAGCGGCGGCCGTCTTGAGCACCGCTGCACGGGAATCTACGGCAGGCGCGGGCGGCGGGCGGCAACCGACAATGCTGCGGAACGCGCGTGGCCCGGCGACATTGTTACATTAACGAAGCCATATATCATGAGCATGTGCCCCAAAAGTATTTTTTTAAAAATGCGCTGTTAAATTTATAAGTGAACAAGGAATACGTCTATATAGATCTCGTGTCGCTATGAGGCATGAACTAGTATGTATGATGATGCAGAGCTGAAAAGTGATATTTTCTGGATAATGTAATTGGACCTGGCGTAACGAGGTCAATAACAGCAAGACAACTTGTACCATTGGAAAGATCTGGTTGAAACTACTTCACCAGTGTTTTTGCTGAGATTTGTCTTCATTATTTTGAAAACGTTGGGGTGGGAAGGGATGCATCGACCCCACTACCTGTTCGCGTCATGACAAACGGCGACTCAGGGCGAGGGTGAAATGACGGTCATGATCATTCAAGGTTCAAGAGTGAGTATTTAATCACTGCTTAACTTCTGAGTGCACCATTATCCTGAAAGCAGGTATTTCTTTGGGCTCGGCGAGTTTACCTAAGTTCAACGGATGGTTCAGACAGTGCGAACACCTGCTCTGACGTTGGAACTGCCACATCCCCTGCGCGCCGACTCACAGCCATCGTTGCCATATATATACATACACATACATATACACACACACACACACACACACACACACACACACACACACACACATATATATATATATATATATATATATATATATATATATATATATATATATATATATGCCGCCGAACACTTATTACATACTGTTTCGCATACTTGACAAGCAGGTGGTTAGAAGTAGGTCCCAAAATAACTTTTTAGGAGCAAACAGCCGGCTTCGATGGAAATTCAAACGGTTGCTTCAAATGTGTATGAGGTTTTGAAATTGAAATAATCATCTGCATGATCATTACCTGCAGTTCGCAGCCATGTTTGTTCTAGAACTACAACTCCTCTTGTTTCTGACCTTGATACAGGTGAACTTGTTGAACCAACTACGCGTCTCCTGTGGGAAAGCCATCCATACATGGGTGATATCATAGATACGTCACACCAACATCGCACCTCATTGGTGGTGTTCTGCTCATGGACCAGAAAAATTATGTCACTTATTTGTTCTTACTTGTTCATCGTCCAAGCAGATCCTTATTTGATTCGAATTTGCAAGAATCGATTCACCATTGATTTGTGGCCTTTGTTTCACAACTCAGATCTGATTCAACTCATGCTTTCATCTTTCATTAATCTATTTTTTGAAGAGTCACATAGCAGTTTGGTGCTTCAAATGTTGATTTGAATCATCATCTCATAGTTTATGAATTGACTCAGCAGTTATTCGTCCGGCATTCAATGCTTGCACACTGATATTAGTGTGAAGTCCTTCCTAAATCATTTAATCACAGCCAGTGCTCAAAACGACAGGCTAGGTGTTCGGTGATTGCTGGCCGACAAAAAAGTGGTGAACTAATTGCTCGTATTGTGAACACAAAGGTTTTAGATAATCGCCACGGTGTGTGGATTAAACCTGTATTGATTTGTCCAACATTCAATGCTTGCATGCTGATTTTAGTGTTTGTTGACGGTGATGGGCACAACGGTAATGATAATGACCACAAGGTAATGATAATGACCACTGACAAGCAATCCCAATTTGACACAAAACAAACCTCGGTACCACCCAAACCAAAACAGTTAACTCAAACTGGTTACCTGATAATTAAGAGCACCTGACAAGCAAGCCCACGCATCGGCGCGTGCCAGAGACCCGCAAAAACCGTGCCCCTGCCGTTTTTCGGCATTCTCGGGTAAGGCAGATTTGACACGGCACAGGCATCAGGCATCAGGTCATCAGCGCAAGACCTCAGGGTAATCAAGTTAAGGTGATTCATTGCACCTTGGATTTTGCTCGACATGGGTATGCAGTGCATTAATGGTAATGCCTATCTTGCTGTGAAACTCAGGTGTTATTGGATGTGGCAATTGAGTGTCAGGAGGGAGCCGCAATGCATGTGAGGCCGAATCGATGGGCAAAAGTGGTGGTAGTACCTAATGCAGGCCACAGATGGGCTGTTGTGTATCAAGGTGAGGTAGGCTTTTTTCTGGTATAACTCTCCTAGGCAATCGGGCAACATTCATAAGCAAATTGTGGTCTGGTTTTTATAGAACATGGCTGTCTCATATATCTCTTGCATCTACCTCAACTATTTTCATCTCCCGTTTTAGACTTATCTGTGTACCGATTTGAAACACAAAAAATCGTTTGACTCACTCGGTAGTCACATTGATTTTCTCCAACTTACATCAATTCCTTTTACGACAGCCGATAATCTCATTCCTGATTCACATTCAATTTTTCAACGAAAGATTTGATTTATTAGTGACCCACCCGAAAAGGATGTGTCCAGGAATCATGAACCGACGCATCTTGATTCAAACACAGATCCGCTGTCAAGAACACCCATAAGCTGAAACGTCTGGTTGAAAACTAGAACACTGATCCTCATCTGCCTGTCCCCTTTCACGCATTTACATTGTCATTCAGACTGTAACGCTGCTGCTCCCAGCTGGCTGCTGCCCAGAGCGACACCGAACGCAACGTTGGCATTCACGTGTGCCATTCGAACCATCTTGCGGTATTGCGGCACGGTGCGGCAGTTAGGAATGTACAACTGCAGTAGCAATCAAGTCCCCTCGCGTCACAGTGCGCACTATTTTTCGGAGATCAGTTCCTAAATGTTATGCTGTAACGCACCATAGAGCTGCTGTGTGGAACAGTCCTGATCTCGGCGCGTGCCCTCGGCAGCAGGCAGGTCAGACGGACTGGGTCATTGATGGTCGGCTCATTCGTTCGGCGGTGTGGCAGTAAAGCTTTATCGGAATCGAGGTGAGGGGAAGAGGCTGCTCTGCTGTCGGTTCTGTGCGCGTATCAGGCGAGTGAGTGTCAGGCATCCATTACTTGGCCCCAAGGCGGAAAGACATGACAAAAAAGCGATCGGTTGCGGTATTTGATTTGTTATAAAGACAAGACATTGTATCCTAAGTTTTTGATCGGATTTGTTCATTGATGACGCGCAAACGCTAAGTGGTGCTTGTTGCGTGAGCTCCCGCGCAATTATTCCATGGAAGAACTCCGTGTGAGCGGTGTAATTTCACGGCAGAAACTTATGTACCGCAAACCTTGCACTGGCCACCGTATCCTGCGGGTAAGACCTTCTGACGTCATCAGACCTAAACGGTACCCGCTGCTGCCGGCCGCATCCCATGCTATCCAGGGACAAATAACGAGTGCACAAAGCGCCTGCGACCGTCCCGCCACAAACGTGTTATTAAGAATGCAGGTGGTCTAACCAACTGAGCCATTGGGAAGAACTGTGGCACGGGAGGTCGCTGTCAGTTCTTTTGCGGGCAAGGCTGGGGGGAAACTTCGGTGCATTAAGAACAACAAAACTACATACTTAAAATGAAGAACAGGAGCATTAGAACGTCCGCTTATCCATTTTTATGTTTCACATTGTGTCTGACTGCCACACGGAATGCGTAATTAGAGGACGAGACAGAGATCCTTGCATGCACTGTTTGTTTTAAAAACACCTCGCTAACGTTGAAGTTCCGCACTGGCACGGTCAGTCATGTATTTTAGTTGGCTGGTGTGAAATATTCAAATATATTCACGTCATAGACCCAGTGAAAAACGCACATCAGTGAAGTTTCTCGAGGCCACATAGTTTAGACCAATGCGTCGCTCCTCGCTAAACCTGGTCCAATATATCCAAAAAATATGGGTGTGGAGGTCTAAATGGTGACACGATATTAGTGCTTTGGTAAAAACTCCTACCGACTGGAGGCGTACACTTCGATATGTGTACTACAAAAACTTTTTCTTAAACTTAACAAAACGTTAAACTTAACAGCCAAATTTCTGTTGCAAAAACTTATGTCTATTATGACCTATCCAGGAAAGACTTCTACAGCCTTGACTTAAAAGCGACATTTTTTCTACTGGAAAACTCATACCCGAAATGAGTATTACACGACAAATTTCAACTGAAAAATCATGTACTGGTCATTACTTTTATGGTGAAGACTTGACCACAACTATTCGCGGTAGTACTTATGTCGCGCAGAAGTATTTGCAGTAGAAGTGATTCCGTGTATAGGCAATGGCTGAATAAGTTTTTGCAGTAGAGGTAATGACGGGAATAGGCTTTTGAAGCATAGAACTTATCGTGTTTGTGGTCGTGTGTATGATGTGTTTAAGTCTTTTCAGTAGAAATAAAGTCACGTATGATTAAAGACGGTGTGTTTTGTGCGGAGGAAGCAATGACGAGCACACACTTTTGAGCCAAAAATTTTGTCGTGTAGCACTTATGTTGCGTATGAAATTTTGCAGCAGAAGTAATGACGTGTATAAATAGTGACTGCAAAGTGTTTGCAACAGAAGTGATAACGACCATAAGTTTGTGCAGTTTCAGTTTTGTCTCGTAGCACTGATGTCGTGTATAAGTATTGGCAGAAAAGGTAGCGTCGTAGCACTCCTGTCGGTAGGAGCCTGTTGTTTTAACAAAAATGCCGTGTAACCGGTCTAATTATTCTTGCTTACTAGAAGTCAGACACAGGCATCGACACAAACATGGCCAACGTGCTTTTGCTAAGCTTTATTGTTTTCAATTCTAAACATATTGTCTTGTTGTTCCAGAAGTGCTACAATCTGACTTTTTCCTTCCCTTCCATTTCGTGTTCTGCCCCAGTAACCCGATGGTTTGGGCACCTGTACTCCGATTTAGTTTTTGGTGGCGGCAGGATTTGACTCGCTTTATGCGCTCTTATTTGGCTATGGCTGACATGGGCTGCGGCCGGCAGCATGGGATATGGTAAGAGTCCGTTGCCATTGGAGAGTCTTACCCTTAGGATAAGACGTACAGTGCCAAGCGTTGCGCCGCGTTGAACTTTTGCCGCATATTTCTACCATTGACTCGGAACTCCACGATTCCGGTTTCAGGGTTCACGCAACAAATACCACTTAGTGTGAGTTCTGATCGCAGAAAATCATCCAATGGAAACGCTCGGACCAAAGATATAAAAAATCAAAAGCGGCAACCGATCTCTTCCTTTTTATCCAGCATATCTTGCCGAATTAAGACCAAATGGCGACTTATGTCAATCTCCACACGCCCGCCGGGCTGACAGAATCCAGCACCCATCAGCCGACCACGTTCACTTCGATTCCGGTCGCCCTCAACTTCCGCGCCGTCGAACGAATAAGCCAGCCATCACGTATAAAGTCACGTATAATTAATGACGGTGTATTTTGTGCGGAAGAAGCAATGACGAGCACACATTTTTGAGCCAAAGGTTTTGTCGTGTAGCACTTATGTTGCGCATAAAATTTTGCAGCAGAAGTAATGACGTGTATAAATGACTGCAAAGTGTTTGTCGCTCCGTCGCTGTCGCTGCAATCCGTCGCTCTGGCCTGTCTGCAGTCGAGGACACGAGTCGGTATCAGGACTGTGCCGCTCAACAGCGTTGTGCTGCGTTATACCCTAAAGCTACAAGATTGAATGAGAAACTACGTGCACTGGCGCGCGAGGGACTTTTTTGTTGCTGAAATCGTGAGTCTCGGGGGAGCGCGCGGGGAACCCCGACCGCTGCCTGGGACGTTTCTGCTGACTGCACGAACTTGCCCGGGGTCATGCATAATCTATTGCAAAGGGAGGAAGAGACGAGGGGCCTGACCAAAACCGCTCAGCTGCTGGCTGGGAGCCTCCGAGGCTGCAGCGTGCTGTTCACTTGCACGGCGCCGTCGACCGCGAGACCCTGCGAGCTGCAAAGGTCAGCACGCCGCCGTATTGCGCCAACAGCGGGGACCTAGTGCGGTGAAGCGAAGTCCGGTGCGGGCGCCACGCGTCGGTCATTCGAGCGCGCGCCGAGATCGCCGCGACAGTGCCGCGCGGGTCGCGTCAGCGCCAGTGGACACTGGACCGGCACCAGCTACCTCTGTCCCGGGACAGTTCCGTGGCACGGCGCTGGCGCTGGGCTGGGGCAGGTGTATGTGCGGCTTCAATACATGGACGGTTTGACGTGGACACCAGCAACAAGAAGAGTCAAGGAAAGCAGCGAGGAAAAACTGAACTGCAAGGAATCAAAGTTGCGCGGCAAGACAGCAGTAAGGCTGAGAAACAGCAGCGGAGCACAATCGTGAGGAAAGGCAAGTCAGCAGCAAAGCCAATAAAATGGGGCTGATAAACAGCAAGACGTGACCGACGGCAGCCACAAGCGAAACCGAAAGATAGCTAAGCAAGGCGCACAAACAGCGAAGCACATCGGTGGACACGGATGCTGAACAAAGCCAACTCCTTGTAGCAAAGGCAGCTCCGGATGGTAGCTAATCGAGACACAAAAGCGGCGAAGAACATCATTGAACACGGATGGTGAACAGGAGCACTCCTTGTCGGAGAACGAAACAATCTGCTGAATTTCGAGCGAAGTGGTAACGTGGCAGGTGGGTCCAGAATGTCAACCGTCAGACCTCGCGATCAGTGGAGCTCGCAGTGCGACTTTATCGTTAGCTGCATCGGCTACTCGGTGGGCCTGGGCAATATCTGGCGCTTCCCTTACATGTGCTACAAGCACGGTGGCGGCACGTTCCTCCTGCCGTACACCGTTATGCTCCTGGCGGTGGGCGTACCCATGTACGTGATGGAGCTGGCGCTGGGTCAGTACGCAGGCCTCGGCCCCAACAAGGTCTGCCAGAAGATGTCGCCGCTGTTCTCGGGCCTCGGCTACGCCATGTTGCTGATGACAGTCTTCGTCTGCTTCACATATAACGTCGTGATCGCCTGGGCCATCTTCTACGCGGCGGCGTCCTTCACGTCCGAGCTCGCGTGGTCACGGTGCGGGCACGACTACAACACTAAGGACTGCTTCACGACGGCTGACGACGCCCACTGTTTGAAGAGTAATGGCGGAGTCAGTGTATTCTGGAACAACACCTGTTACTCGGCAGACGAGCTCTGCCCCCAGTACGGGTTCTCGGTGTATAACACGACGCACTGTGCCATTAACAGCGGTGACAAAACGGTGGTAGTCGACATGTTTCGTCACGTGGGACATCGAGTGCTGGCCAGCGAGGAGTATTACATTAGCAATGTTCTCGGTGTGACAAACCATGGTTGGCATACTTTTGGAAGCCCAAAGTGGGACCTTTCGTTATGCTTCCTACTTGCGTGGCTCTTGTTGGGCGTTTGCGTTTTCAGGGGCATTAGGACGCTGGGCAAAATAATTCACTTCACGGTCATTTTCCCCTATTTTGTTCTGATCGTGCTGTTCGTACTCACCGCCTTCTTGGACGGGGCCGTAGAAGGCATCAGGTTCTTCGTTACCCCGGATTATCACCAGGTGTTGAGCGTCAGCGTGTGGTTAGACGCCGCATCGCAGGTTTTCTTCTCCCTCGGCTGCAGCATGGGCGGACTCATCACCCTGGCCAGTTTCAATCGATTCAAAAACAACTGCATGCGAGACGCCATCGTGGTGGGAGTTGTCAACACCTTGACATCCGTGCTTTTTGGTCTCATAGTGTTCTCGATGCTGGGTTTTATGGCCTCGCAAGTCAACAAGGACGTTGCGGAGGTACTTAAAACAGATCTGGGGCTGGCCTTCATCGTCTATCCCGAGACGCTGTCCCATACCTCGGTTGCACCCCTCTGGAGCGCCCTCTTCTTCTCCATGGTGATCACGCTTGGCCTCGATTCACAAATCCCCATGGTGGAGACGCTGACCACCGCTGTGTCTGACGAATGGCCACGCGTTGGTGAGCGGAAGGCGGCTGTGGTAGTGGTGACCTGTGCAGTGTTCTTCGCCGCCGGCCTGAGCATGTGCTTTAACGGCGGCGTGCTGGTGTTCGCGCTGGTCGACCATTACTCCGTCTCCTACTCGCTGTTCGCCATCGCGCTGGTGGAGGTGCTGGTCGCGGCTTGGGTATTTGGCGCGGAGCGTCTGCTGGAGCTGATGCAGAAGGACATGGGCATCACGATTCCGACACCATTGCGCCTCTACTGGCTGGTCGCATGGAAGTACCTCATACCACTGGTGCTGGCCTGTGTGCTAGTGCTCGCTCTGTTGCATCACGATCCCGTGTCGTACCGCGCCGTTGACGGCTTGCACCCCTTCCCAGCGTGGGCCGACCACATCGGACTGGCGCTGGCCGCTTCCCCGGTGCTCCTCCTCGTCGCTGTCGGCGTCGGCGTAGCCGGCGTCCAACTGTGGCGAGGGGACCCGCTGGCGACACTTCTGTGCCCCACGGCCGACTGGGGGACGGCGACGCCGGTCAACCGCGGTGTCGTTAACGAGGGCTTCGAGCGCACTGGCCAACCGATGTGCTAACTTGCCCTTCAGTCAATCCGGGCTTCGGTTGGCGGCGCCACTTTAGTGATGTCAGGTGTGCCTCTGAGCTGGATGTGTAATCCCTCCGGAGAGACTCTCCGGTCGAGGACGAAATTCATGTCAGTTTTATCATCAGATGGCGTTTGGTGACATGACGCAGTTTGCATGAAACGCAAGAGCATTCACGGACGAATAGGGAATGAAAGGGTCGGCCATGAATTCCATAACGCATAGGAGGGGAGGCGGAATTTGAAGGAGCCTAACGAAGGCGTGACGAGAGAGGAGAGGTCTTGAACAGCGTCGCGATACGCTCAGGCGTCGTTGCAAATCATGCTCAAATCTTAAAATAAGCGTTGAAATCCTCATGCCGGACGCATGTCGCTTTTTAAGGCCATATGGCGCACGTCCGTTATCGGTTTCGCGTCTCTCGCTCAGTTTAGGGTCACTCAGACAGGCCTCTCTTGAGACGCTAGGTCCAACGAAAAGCATAATTTACAGACGGCCTCAACGCGTTCTTTACTTATGTACGGTCTCTACACATATTTGGACATTGATGGGCGTCGTTTGTAGGCCAACAGCCGACATGACGTGTGAACAGTGACTTGTGGTTTATTGACCCTATATGACAAGAGGGTCTCTTGTTTAGAGCTGTATTATTTTCGAAGTTGTTGCATTTTTCGGTGTTGCATATTCCCAAAGATACTGCATTCTTCGGCAATGTCTTTTCGAAGATATTGCTTTCTCCGATGTTACATTCGTTGACACTGTATCATTTCCATGGTGTTGCATTTGTTCCTTGGTTTCGAGTTTGTATTGTTTTGTTCGGTGTTGAATAGATTTGTTAAAAATATATGCTTACATTTACTTGGTTCTTAGAGGCCGGCAGTGAACCGCGTCCTGGAATACTGCCATAGCTTTTGCACCCTAGATGATATATTGTTAGAGATTGAATGTAATTCAACTTTGTTCCTAGCTTAAATAGATCGAAAATTTGCATACTTTTCGTAGTAATTCCTAACATTTTTTGCCGTAAGTAGGTCACAAGGGACACTTCGAGAACCTCATGAAATCGCGGGCCACTGCCTTTTACTGACCTGGGAAATGGACCCTTAGGCCACGGGTGTAGCTCTATAAAATCGGTCGGGGAGGAGGAGGGGGGAGGGGGGGGGGGGGCACTGAGCCGATATAGTTAAGCTGGCCTACCGCGAAATCCTGATTTCTCCCCACATTTTAGCCAGCCTAATTGCCTTTCCGTTGTCAACGTAGAAAAATACTCTATTCTAAACATATTTGATGCTTGTTTATTTGTTTATCTAAGTCGTGATCAGTCCAACGATGAAAGCCCAATTATGAAAGAAGCTCAGTTTTAACACAATAAATGCACGATACGCACAAAACCTATAAACCGAACCACACACACATGCACATAACACACAGTGACACATGCACCTCACAAATTAAGACACAACAGTCATCGAAAGAACGGTCCAAGAGTGCCGCCAAACCTTAACAAATCAGACCGGAATAATTTTGTTGTTTGAAAAGAGTAGGAATTAGGGACAATGCTGAAGAAAACAATTGCAGGAAATGGGTAGAGATGTGATAAATCCATTTTTACCATTGTCGCCCGCTGTAAATGGCTTGTGGAAAGAGCTGGTGTGCCGAAAGCGCCGGGCGGATGGGTCCAGACCGAACAGTGACATCAGGCGAGCGCAGTTAAGCTTCTGACGACATGCGCTACATCAAAAACTCTGAGTGAGCGGGGCGAGCCTTGATAGGTAATGTTTCAAACCGCGTCCCGCCGGGAGAAGTTGACTTCCCACGGGGTTTTTGAGCAAAGCTCAAAAGAAAGCTCGCAGCGACCCCAAATTTACAGCATCTGTTTATCTATAAATTTTTAATGCTATGTGCAAACTTGAGATCTTTATCTGCCAAGGTCGGAAACATAGTTTAGGTCAAAGAGGTCAGCTTCTAAAAAACCTCGACCACACAAAACTTTTTGTGCCCTATTTGTAACTGCTCAAACTTGTTATAGCAAAATAATATCAGAACAGCTACAGTCGCTATCTTTCAGATTTAAGATAAAAAACGGGCGACTCAGTGGCCTGAGATCACTGAACTTATAGCAAAGTCAACTTTTGCTTTTTCGTAAATAATCCAAATGTGTGTGTATTTTTTAGTAGTTTTTCTGTTAATACGTCAGAAAAAGAGTGCTATCACATGTGCAGCCATTATGTGACCACATTGCGCATGACATTGGCGTACGTCATGACCTACCTTTATAGGTGCCTTCTGCAAAACACATGCTGAATTCAAAATAGCCAGCCCTATTGGGTAATTTTGGGCGCAGAATTCGAATTTTCTGCTGCAAGCATGTTGCGATATTACTTAATGAGGCCACAATAAGGCACGTGAGAACTTATAGTGTCAGATGAGGTCATCCAAGGTCAGTGACCTATGTTGTTAGTTGCGGAGGGGCTAGATGAGCGAGTGTGACACGTATAACCAAATTCATGCGGTGGTTGTGAAGCTGATGCCGCATAATTTCATGTACCAACGTGCCTCTTCTGTTTGTTGCAAATGAATTGCCAAGCGTCGAAAGAGCTATGTATAATGTGTGTAAAAGTTATGCAGTCTTGAGTACCTCTAGATGTACCGCACTATTTCTGACCACAGAAATGCGCTGTACTCGTCATTTATGCCCAGTTGGCACTTATTTTTTATTTAAATTACTTATCAGTTTGACCCAAGTTAACCTTAGGTTGCTTCTATGTCAGTCTAAAATGGAATTTTTCTGCCTGCGATGCTTCTTTCTAATTAATTAAGTACGCTTAGTAAGAAACACATCGTGAAAAAGACAAGTGTCAATCTTGTAGGACAGTGGTAGACCAATTTTGAACGGTGACATGGCCCGACTATTGTTGGGGTACAAAAATTATCAGAATGGACTCCCCACAGTCTCACAGCTTACTTCTGTGCCGCAAATAGATATAAAGTGTCATGTGCCGTCTCGACTCGTTAACGTACGTTTTAAATGCACATATCAGAAAGACCGTCTGTACCTTTCATAACCTCTGGTAACCTCACATTTTACCTAAAAATTAAAATGTGGTGTGCGTTCTTCATGATTTGACTTAACATTAACAACCATATCTTCACATCAACTTCCCATTCGTAGCAGACGTAAAGCTGCGTATTCGTAAAAAGCTTAAAATGGAGTGCATTTAAACTAAAATCGTACTAAATCGACTTGGCTGAAACACGCAAACACGAGCGTCGTTTTTGAGTAATCAATTGTTGCCCACAGGCGCAAAACATAGTATTATGTAGATTATCATGACCGAGCATGTAAGGAAAAGAAGCTATATCAATTCGTTTACACTCCCAGAATGCATTTTCTAGAAAATAAAGACATGTTGCATCACTCTCTCAGCGGACATGTGGATAATTGGAAAGACATAGAAGGTAAAGGCTACGGGCGTCAGAGTGACCGTTTGAAAACGTGGGCGACCAGCGCTTTGACACGTGTTCGAAGTGATGCATGGAGGAAAGGCCTAGAACTCTTGGTATTTCGGCGCGATGAGTTGGATGGGTTCATGATGACAGTGATCGACCTTCAGGGCACCAGGAGGTTGTGGTTAAACGCCGTCACCAATACAACATTGCTCATGTTAAGAAAACTTGACGTTTGAAAGATGTGCATGTGGTCAGATGTCTTCGGAAAATCGATCAGCATCACTCCCATTTTCTCTCTCTAGGGCACACCGCACTTAATGTTATGATTCCATTGTTTCCACCCTACGGCCCGTGGCAGTAACCGCACGGACGGTCAGTCGACACCAGAGAGCAGGTAAAGCAGTTCTTACGTCATAAATGCGGCGAGCGTTATGTGTATCCGATGATCCCTGGTGATATGAACGTAATGATTCTAAAATATCCCTGAATCTGAACGCGAACCGACGCCTGGAACACTGAGCGAGGTCTTCCGAATGTATCGTAAAATCTGGGTTTAACAACACGAGCATTAGGTTTGCAAACAAGCTGTAGATGGATGAAAGAAACAGATTTGCTGTATGTGAACCTATTGCTTGGGCAGGGTGGACAAAATAACAGACAACCCACGTTTTACTGAACAGCGACAGTGCGTATCTCCCGCAGAACGAAAACGGGGAGGGGCATTCGAACGGACATTCAACGACAACATATTATTAAAGCAAAGGGCTCAATCAATGTTTCACATTCAACAAATCGGGACACTACAGAAGGTGCTTTTGAAGACAACGAAAAGGATCCTAAGGTTCACTGACTCAGCGCGCTACGTCACTTCCGCTCTGATGCCCTTCTGGGTGCCCTCCTCAGCAGCTTTAGGGCATTGTCAGGGACGGGAGGTGGCTGCAGACAGAACCTCCGAGACGGAGCGACATTGTGCGCGGCACGGGGATCACTGGTTTGGTTAGCTGAACATTTCCCTGGAATGCACATCAGCTTGAGACCGCTGAAGTTCATGCCGTACAATGATTTCGCACTCGCCCTACCCGTGGCCACTGGCCTTCATGCTGTGGGGAAAACTTTAGGAACCACGTCCACGTGGATAAGCCAGGGAACCTTCAAGAGTCTGTGGCCGCCTTCAGACTTAAAGAAGAACGCCTCACCGTCGGCAACATCGACAGGAAAACTGAGAACCTACGGCAGGTTCAGCTGTTGTGCGTGCTGGACCACCAGGGGGCCATCTGGAGCATCTTTTGTAGTCACTGTTTGGCGGATGTGGAGCTCCACTGACAATGTTGCTTGTCGAGCGCTGTCATTGAATTGACAAATGTTTCTGCTGTCGCGATTGTGCGGCAAATGCATTTGGAATGGTTAAGGAAAACATTAATCATCTTTTAACTGAGGCCGTCCAGTGCTCTAAAAGCGCTGAATAGTGCAATTCATTTTGTACCCTGGTACCCCTGTGCGATCTCATAAGAGCCTTTACAATTTTGTAGACCGACCCTAAAGTGCGGTGGAGTTAGCATGCTAAAAACACGAGATGCCTTCAGCACCCTAGTTGGTATAAAAGGGGTATGATCTACAGTTAAAATAGATTTGCTACATTTCGTTCGGCCACCATTTTATATTTTCTCCTATACTTTACGAGTAGTTTACAAGATCTTTGTGGGGTATTGAGTCAGTTATGGAAGGTGGGGGCTGCCCCCCCCCCCGAGCGTTTGCAAAGTGCCGCTCATGCCCAAGGCCCATACGAACAAGGAGCTGATTGTGCGGTACAGGTGGTGCGTGACCGACACACAGGCCCTTATCGACTCCGGAGATCCCCAATCGGTGCAAGGGGCCCTCTGAACGGCATCTGAGGACTCGCTCTTGCGGGCCGGGGCCCCCGAGTGCAAGCTGCGACCAATCTTTCGGTCAATGGCCCGACAATCGGGTCATTGATCGTCAGTTGCGATGGGACCGAAGGCCCCTCCTGATTTCAGAGGAGAGGGGTTGTGCCCCTGTGCCATTCTTCCTGCCTGCGCCACTGGATACACTCTAGCTACACTGTATCTTGCTGATTTATAAGTGACCTGAAGTCAAATGCTACATATTGCATCGGTATAGTATCGTATAGCATATCAACAATACAGCCACTTTCAACTTCAGAACATTTTAAACCATACGCAGGGTTTAACAAGGTAATAGGCCAGACCACGCAGAACATTTTAAGCTTAACATATTTGGCATCAGATAAGGTTGAAAATATTGTTCTAGGGCATAGGCGATTCACAAAAAAACAAAGTTCCCCGCTGCATCAAACTAATATGAAAGTTCCGTTGTTTTACATTCTACGGTTCCCCAAATGGTGTGGTGTAGAAGGGGGGGGGGGGGGGGGCGTGCAGACTTTATCGCCTTCTACACCACACGTGACTTTTAGAGGCCCTGCACTGCGGGTGTTAGGCTGGTCAGTGCGAGGCGCGGATACCCGGTATTTGACTTCCAATTTTAGCCGTGTTTTAGTGTAATTCGTTACAGCTTAAGAA
The DNA here is from genome assembly GCF_011947565.3 of Pollicipes pollicipes. Classification (NCBI taxonomy): domain Eukaryota; kingdom Metazoa; phylum Arthropoda; class Thecostraca; order Pollicipedomorpha; family Pollicipedidae; genus Pollicipes; species Pollicipes pollicipes. The sequence continues at coordinate 17,026,536 of NW_023596448.1, read as the reverse complement.
GGATCATACGTGGCACTACTCCATCTGCTTAAAAGTTGCTGGGCTCACAGCTGCTTTTTTCGTGTCATGGCTTCCCGCTCGTTTTAAAAATTCAGTCCAAGTAATATTTGGTGTGCATGGTCCCTCTCATACTGCTTATAAGATATGGTGACGAACAAAAGTTATTGCAATTTTATTTATCCATTCAAGGAGCACAAAATCATTGTCCTATCAGACGTTTTAACACACATTTGGTTATCAAACTATTGCCAATATATCTAGGTGTGCTTGGTTACAACGCTGTGGACCAAAATACTGCTGTAATGAAAATACCATAGCCACGTTCGACTTCCATGCAGACCACGATGAGTCCAATACTTTGGGAAACTACACCACTGTTAAGGGAAACTCCCACGGAATAATAAGTGCAAATGAATCAGGACAGAATGCCAAAGCCCTCCACGCATATATCGGTAGAACCAATCCATCCAACCTGTGTTCGCATCACTTTCCGGCCACCTGCTTCAGCACCGGGGATTGAGGCACCAATGGCTCCGGGATTGGGACCCGAACAAGCTGATCTGGCAAACTATGTCAAATAATTTCAAGGAGCCTAACACCAGCGCACATATAGACGGTGCATACTAGCCTCTTTCTCATCTTGGACAAATGGGGGCATTTGGGCGCTATGATTTGCGGGTGTCTGACAGGCGTTCACGTGAACATTGCTGACAACCTTCACACCATGATTTGCGGGTGTCTGACAGGCGTTCACGTGAACATTGCTGACAACCTTCACACCAAACTGTTACGACACAACGCGCAAAGAAACGAACAGAAAAACATCACTTAGATCTGCACCTGTTACTCTCTAGAGTGCTCTTCCATGCGCACCTGCCCGGGGTCTCCTGAAAACACCAGCCTTCCTTTGAAAAAGTCCTGTGTGCGCTCCTAACCATCCATAGCTCGTTGCATTCCATTCCTTGGACTGGTTTCCCAACCGATGTTGTCCTATAAAATGCCGCCAGCCATGGTAACCGCTGCTGCAGCGTTCAGAAGGCTGGTTGCTGACGCACGCGCCTGGTCATGGTACCGTGAATGGGGCAAAAGGTCACTTTTGAATGCATGGTTCTATGACCCAGGCTCACGTGCTGTTGAACGGATGGAATAAAAAATCGTTTCCATTGAAATAGATTGATTGGAACTGGTTCAGAATCAACGACCAACAGTTTCAACGTCTTAAGGCTCTGTTTGGCGGACAGTAAAACCAATGGTTTGAACTCAGACTCAAACTTGGTAAAGTGGAGCGGACTCGGACTGTGCTTTGTACTTAGGCTACCACGAGTCGGGCTTGGGCAGAAACTTCCGGACTCGGTGCTATGCCTGGTATTTACTGATGTCGCAGAGGCTACACCTAGAACTATCGACCTACGCCCAACTATTGCGGGTCACATCGACCGTCAGTCTCAGACAGCGTCCCCGTCACTGTTCGAGCCTGTTCATGGGCAGTCTATGGGTACTGGGGAGAGGAGGTCCCTCGTCGGCCTCGATTCTCCCTTCACTTCGGTGACGTCATCGTTTGCTGGCGTCATCATTAGCTAGCGTCACCATCCGCTGGTGTCATCATCCGCTGGCGTCATCATCCGCTGGTTTCATCATCCGCTGACGTCATTTGCTGGCGTCATCCTCATCTGGCGTCATCATTAGTTAACGTTATCATCTGCTGGCGTCATCGTGCTCCGACGTCACCTTCCGCTAGCGTCATCATCCGCTAGCGTCATCATCCGCTGGTGTCATCATCCGCTGGCATTAGCATTCGCTGGCTTCATCATCAGCTGGCGTTATCATTCGCTGGCGATATCATCCGCTAGCATCACCATACGCTAGCGACATCATCCGCTGACGTTGTCATTCGCTGGCTTCATCATTTGCTGGAGTTATCACTCGCTGGTTTCATCGTCCACATGCGTCATTATCCGCTGGCGCGCTCACGGGCGGCTCGGCGTGGCTTTCACTTTACAGCCTGGCCTGCTCCAGCACACCCGTAAAAGAGGCCACCACAGCGAAAGCAAGTTCCCTGACGTCACCGAAAGTGACGCATTCCACCCCCCCCCCCCCCCCCGTTCCACCTCCATCCCCACCCCCGCATCGCAGCGCACCAGCCTTCCAATGCCGCGGCACGTAAGCGCCCGGGACAACGGCCGGGAAGTCCCCCGACCAAGGCCGCACATGGCTTCCTGGTATCCGTGACGAATGGTGAGAGAACAGAACACTCTGGCTACGACGCTCCGTTGAGTTCACGTCATCTCCGACGCGTACATGATCTATGGTGTCCACGCGCGATCGGCGGCCAGCCGGAGGGCTGTTTGGCCGCTCAGGTGCTTGTGAGATGGTGCTCAGCAGAGCACTCCACAGACTGAACAAATCCATGGATTGTGGATCTGTCCGTGGGCTGGATTGAACCGGATCAAACATTTCCACCAAAACATGGATCAGGACCGGACGGGATTTTCAACTTTGCCAGTTGACTCGGATTGAGCGAAATGAAAACCGATCAAATGGAGATCATCACTAACTAGTCCTTTAAGTGCCCATTGAAGACATTAACCAACAAAAAAAAAAACATTTAAACTAACAAAATACAGTGCTTTTAATGCAAAACAATCTGCAAACAGGCTACATAGTATGTAACTCAGCTGCAGCGTTCTCAAACAATTTTCGGATGAAAAAATAACATTGACAGGTTTATATCACTGATTGTACTCAGATATGTGGTTATGGAAAACAAGAGCTCTCATTCCTTCCAAAGAGACTAAATCATCTAATGATGGAATATCCTATCTTATCGTAACACGTTCCTCCTGTATATTGTCAGCAATCCCATTCAACCCCTTTGATTGACACTGCATTCCAGAATTGGAACACAGCTAGCTTATGTCTACATGGTCACAACCGTACTCGCCTCTTACATTTGAAACGAGTAATTTTTCCACTGTTTCTCCTCCCGCGGCTCTTGTGCTTTCTAGCTTCCCAGGATGCCCCTCCTCCCCCGTCTCCCACTGCTGGTCATTCCGATTTGGTCGAATCCAAATAATTTGTTTGAAATTCCTCAAATAGCCAACCGCGCAAAAACATTGGCAATGCTTCAAATGGATGGTTATGGATTCAGATCATTTGTAAACACAGGCTGTTGCGTATGCCTTTAACCCGCCTCAATAAAAAGACCGATCCAAGTTGTCTGGGCAATTGGCCTGTGCTCTGCTTGACAAACGGAATTGTTACATAACGAACAGCGTGTGTTCGCTATGGTTAGGCGCTACAAATATGCAGGGTAGAACAGTAAATACGAATTATAACAAAGGAATCTCTCTCGCTCTCTCTCTCTCTCTCTCATCTCATCTCTCTCCTCCCGTCCTCACTAGTCGATCTCTCTTCTCTCTCCTCCTCCTCTCTCTCTCTCCTCTCTCTCTCTCTCTCTCTCTATCTCCGCAGCTCTCTCTCTCTCGCCGCTCTCCCCTCTTTCTTCGTTTTCTGTCTCTCCTCTCCTCTTTCTCTCTCTCAATCTCTCATCTGTCTCCTTTGTTTTATTTTCCTTTCTCTCTCGTCGTCTCGTTAGCCTTTTTTGTCGTCGTAGCGCTAATGAACTGCACATATGCATGCAGTACATGAATTTCAAGTTTTACATGTTTCATTACTCGGCGATAGCTTACGTTATGTGCAGAAGTGCTTTTTTCAAGCAACCTTTACCATATGCCCGTTCTCACAGGTGAAGCGGAGGGGTATTGTCATAACAACAAGCCAGCACAAATGGTCAGTAAAATGCACGAGATGGCGTAACATCTGGTCCCCCTCAGACTCTGGTCATTTGTGTCCCTTTGGAGCTATCTGCTATCCAGGGGCCGAGGAGAAAACGTTGTGTTTAGAGGCGCTTAAGGACGGGCACGATTGTGCGCATCACACATAGGGGCGCATCGGGAGAGCCAATGTCCACTGAATGATTGAACAAAGTCGTAAAATCAAGCAAACGGCGCGCATTTAACACATGCTGACGTGATGCTGTATCGCCAACAATTACGGCCCGTTGACACCTTGCAGCCTGGCTGCAGAATCCGTGGACAGTCACATGTTGCAAACTATTTGTGTATTTGTCTTTTTAGGACATAAGCATTCCACAGGCCAGAGCCCAATTATGGAAGCAGCCCAGTTTGAAAAAAGAAATGTATGATACACACACAATAAAAAACATAACCAAACACACACAAACACATACATATCACACAGTCGCACATCAGGTCATCAATAGAGTGTTTGAAATGTGCCTGCGAACCTAAAAACGTGATGGTGATCGGATGATTGGATCGGAAAAATTATCGCAATGATTTTGTTGGATGAAAAAGTCAGTTCGGGGAAAATGGTGAAAAAAGTGATTGTAGACGGCGGGTAGTCGTACGACAAATCCATTCTAACAGTGTTGACCGTTGCAAATGGGCCCGTGGGAAAGGCCGATATGCCGAAACGCCGGACGGGTTGTAGCAAGCCTGTACAGTGATGTCAGGTGAACGCATTGAGCCTGTGGTTATGCACGTTCATATATAAATAAAATGTCAGACTGAGCCTTGATAGATGCTGTTTTCAAGAAGTGAGAAGATGCTCAAAATCCAGTGGAGGACCGCTGGGACTGGCTACTCGAACACAAACCACATGAGAAACCAGTGCTGTAGTCTTTCGAACCGGGCGAAATGGGAAACGGCAGCACCGCTCCAAATAACGCTACCGTACTCTATCAATGATCTCACATGAGCGTCGAAGGCACAAAGCAAAGCCTTGTGATGCGCCTGATGAGGGCACGACGGCATTTGTACGCTTTGCATGAGAAGGTCCAGCATCCTGTTTGCTTTTGAAGCAGTTGAATCTATGTGATCGGCAAAGGTGAGCTTGGTGTCCAGGAAGACGCCAAGATCGTGAATCTGCTGGCAGATATCCAAGCGGTGACCGTCTATTGCGTATGGGTGGTGAACAGGAGACGTACGAAGGGTGAATGCGATGGTGTTGCACTTAGCTGGGCTCCATTTCAATCCCCAGCTTTTGGACTATTCACAGAGGCGATCCAAATCCGCCTGAAGTGTATGGCAATCTGGTACGTGTATCGCGATTCGGTGATACATTTTACGTCTATCAGATACATTTTCGTCGCGTAGATAAGGCATTCACTCTCATTTTGGTCTGGGACGTCAGCCAGAACGCAGACAACAGCGACGGTCCCAGAATCCTGCCTTCCGGGGCACCAGGTCGTACTCGAATCCAGCCAAGATTCCAGTGCAAATCTTGACGCACACTTCTTAGCTATATTTAGAAGTGCGTTAAGTGTTCTTAACTATGTTAAGAAGTGTGCGTCTGACGAACATAGGATGACGTCACTGAACCAATTCTTTTAATCCCGACACATTGCCAGGTTTATCGACCGATTTCGACGAAAAAATACTGATCTTTAGGTAATTACCTTAACTGCCATGTTGAGACAGTTCAAAATCAAACCATACAGCTATATATTACTGAGATGTAAAACGGACTGGTAACAACATTTGCTAAAGACGAGTTACTTAATTGCAAGTGGAGCAAATGGATTCGGGGGTTGCCTTGTCATCAAAAAAGCAGGTAATAGCCAACCAACGTTATCAAGGGGCATTCGGGATGGCAAGACGGCAACTCACAAACAGCATGGCGTGAGATCAAAATCGGCGCCCCGCTGCCGCCAGTGTAGTTCTGAAACGTAATGAGGCTCGCGTGTATCACAGTAAGCCCTCTTCTACACACCCATCCTGGACATCGGGGATAGATCAGTATAGAACAGCAGAAGAACATTATAACGCAGACAGAATCGACTTGTGGGTCAGTGGTAGCGTTTGTTTTGTGTATCGTCCTAGAGTTCTTCCTTGACGATGTTTTTTTCTGAAAACGAGTCATGCACGGTGAAATAGTTGTCTTAGCATGCGCCCTATGAGAAGATAATACGCGATTGTGGTGACAGTCAAATCGTTACGATTGATAAGACGTTACGACCGATGGGGTTACAACTATAGAAAGATAACTCAGATTACGACAGTATCATACAGTCCAAGACTTGCTTTCTTACAGCCTTGCAATAGTTTGGGGCTTGCGTGGTTAAAACAGCATTATTCAGTGGTATACCTGCCGCCTTACGGCCTTAAAGTAGTTTGGGACTCAAGCGGTTCATAATCCTTTCCTCATCAGGTGTCAGCTTTTTATCGGAAAACACAAGCACAAAAATTTCGTTAGACCAAATGTATCTACGAGCAAAAGGAATGCTGGCGAGGACATGAAGTGCAATGCCAGCAATACCAGACACAGACCAGAGCTTGACAGCTGGTTGACAGCTCATGTTATATATGCTGGTCGGCAATCCCAGTACGGGTCACGGGGCGTATAAATGGTAGCATTGCGACGCAGCAAACCTCGATTTAAAACGTCTGATGTCATGTCATGAAAACGGCACAACGCCATGATTGGAACATTCCATGACAAGTCGACAACGGATAGATGCATTTCAACACGGCACCCATTCAAATTTGACGAGAAAATGACTTTATGGTAAAAATACGGACACAACGCGATTCGCGAAGTGTTATAAGCTGTGCCGTATACCGTTAAAGAACCAAACTAGGACAAATATAGATGACGAGTCAAGAACACTATATTCAATTTGCCGTTTCGAGAGCAGCTTGCAAAGCATGAAGCATGATATGTTTGAGGCTAGGACATCAAAACTACGTGCCATTTTTTTCTTCTGAAACACGTTTCAATATCACAGTCAAAGTCAATTAGGTACATACAAAGACCTGGTTTGACATTTGACCTCGTTGTCGGAAAACACATGTCTTCGATTTTCTTCAACCGATGCGCAGCTGAAAACAGATTTAATACCACTCGAACTAAGAAATAAACTGATGGCGTCCCCTCTATATCGGTCGCGAATCAAATTTGAGCCACGACGCATCAGGCCCGACGGCACGCCACGTGCCGACCGACTGGCATCGGGTGACCGAGGGCGAACGGCATACCCCGTCGGGAACCGTGACCGTGACATTGAGAACATGCATTCTAAATCTCAAAGCCAGTCCTTTAAAACATTTGATTAAAACTCCAGAACAATGCTCAAATGGCAAATGCTTATTAACCGAACGCACGTAGCTGTCCGTCACGAGTGGCGTAGATGGCCGCGTTGCGCGCTCCGAGTCTTCACAGTTCTTCACTCAATCATTCACACAGATTGCTCACAGATCATCGTTGTGTCAAGTTGAGCTGGAGCGCACCATGAGAACAAACCAACAACTGTTCTGAAGCTACCCTGTTCTTTGTCCAATCTAGCCTGGAGTCGGAGCAACGCCGCCTTGCGTGCTAACCCAGCACGACTGGAGTGGCACACATGAAACTGAATACGGCACGCACGTAATTCAGTGTTTGCTCCGAGCAAACCAGACCGGGGCCCAATAGAGTGACAGCGTGTGTGGAGCCTTGTTGACGGGAGGTCGGCAGATGAAAGACTGCAGTATTACCGCTTTCAGCATGTGACACGAGAGAATGCTCAATAAAATTTGAATGAAGGTCTTCAAAGAACAGGGAAGTGTTACGCGGCGTAGCGGTGCTCCGACGAACGCGGGTGTAAATCATTTT
>NW_023596448.1:16911668-17017865 GCF_011947565.3 Pollicipes pollicipes | reverse complement strand
TCCCAGCCTCATTGACAGTTAATAGGCATTGCGAGCAGGCCGCAAAACGTCACAGACACTTGTAGATGCGGTACCTGAGATATCAATGGGCCGTCATTATTGGTTTACCCAAACAAAGGTTTGACCTGCGTGCCGTACATATCCGTTCAGCCTTGACCTATAATTAGTATTCACGTATATCCACTCGGCCTTGGTCGTATTCACAGGGCCTTTCCGTTGACACCTGCATTAAGTGACTGCTCTCAAGAGCGGCATGTGTCTGCCCACCGCTGTCAGTTGATGCATAACCAATCTACTTTTCCTGATCAGAAGATTGCAGGATTGTAACCAATGGTGTCGTGGCACCGAAAAACTGCGCTCGGTCCTGACGGGATCGAGCGCAGCTGTTTTTTATTCAGCAGGGCTGAAGTCCCATGAGCCCCAAGCGGCGCCACCACCTGACCACGCCTCTGTTACTGGCTCATGGAGACAACGAGCGTGCGAAATCATCACCTGTGACGTCAGCACTATTTCAAGTGTCCATAACCGTGCACACAGCCCTATGTAATCTCCCTCGCCTCGCACCCATCACTATCACTCGCAGACACCGCTACCGCGGCGCATCGACCTCGCACCATGCGCACATGCTGCCACCTGGAGACCAGCTTCTCAACCCAACCGGCGTGACCGGCTCTGCTCTCACGGGTGGCGGTCGCTGACCGTGGTGCTCCGAATCGAGCGCAGGCGCTGGCCGGCCGTCCGGTCACGCGCCCCAAGCGTCGGGAGGCTGCCATGCCCGAGATCCCGGAGCTGGGTTAGTGCAAAGGGACAGTGTAGGCTGTTTGGGTGTGGTCGTTGTCTCGGGCAGAACGCGTTGAAAACTGAGAGCAACGGAAAATCAGAATAGGCATCCGTTATTTACGCCACCGTTGGATGCGCTCATTAGCTCACGCCGTCTGTCCCCGTCAAAACATACAACCGAATGTTTAGGATTTCGACGTTGTGGCTTACTGAACCAAGCCCGCAAGTCATTGTTTTAACTACCGTTTGTTCACGTTGGACCGTGCAAAGAAGGCGGAGAGGCGTCTGGGGCGCCACCTGCCGTAGGTTCTTCGCGCGAGTACGGCGGGGGCGCCACCTGTCGAATATAGAGGGCGAACCGGCGAACCGGCGTGCCGGCAGTACCGGCAGAGTATTGCGCACCAAAGGAGAAACGACGCAGCGACTACAACAGCGAACGCGGTCCGTCGCAGAGTTTGGCACCACTTTCCCACGTGCGAACCGTGATCACTGCCGTCAGAGTGAACTTGTGTTTCGGGAGCGACAGTGTTGTAGATGCCCTCTTTCCGGGAACGCCCTTGTGGATACAGACTTTTCCGTGACTACATCACTGAGTTTGTTTTGCTTCCTGTGAAAGGCAATGAGGACGACGACATAGGTCATCCCTGAAAATTCGGACGCTCTGGTGGCAAAACTGAAGGCGTAACACTCCCTTGATGCGAGCATTTTTTGACACCCAAGATTAAGACAAACCTCACGCACACTTTATGGAACTCTTTCACATCGCAGGATATAAGAGTCACTGGGAGCGGCGCATCGATGTTTTGCTTCTTTTAAAGTACGGGAAGAGGATTGTGGATTCCTCAAAGACCAGCTGGGCAAAAGAGTAATGACCCTGTAAGCCCTCGGTCGTGAAAGGCGTACTACAAGGCAAGCACGACTGGAGCGTCAAGAAACCCCATACCTTCAGGAGCACCCTGAGGTTCGCAGACAGTATTCCACCCGTACAACGGAATGCAGTGGTGCCAGTGGTCGTTGGCCTGACGTTGGTTTCTCCAGCACTGCTGATACAGAGCAAAGCAAGGGTAACGGGTTTCTCATGCAGGAGGAAGCTGTCATTCACCACAGGTACATGGAAACCGTAAAGCAGATAATAATATCTGTCAATCACTATGGTTTTGGGACCGCTCCATTTGCTTCCATACTAAACAAATTCCGCGTTGATATATGTCGGCTCACAGCGAATGACAAAAGAGATATCATTCATCGTTGAAGGTCTGGCACAACAGTGACCTCATGAGGACAGCGACCGCAGCTACGAGCAGGAGGCTCTGTACCGGCTGTACTTGACCCGTGTAAGACGGTTCTCTCCTGCCCAGGCAGCCGGCAGGCCGACAGGCCAGGTTAACAAAATAACAATATCTCCAGAAATTATATGTTTCGTGGTACAACACTAGTATAACTTCACATATGTTTATCTCAGTGCAACGTCAGTGCATATGCTTTTGCAACTGCAGGAAGAAACATAGATGCTGCAGCTATAAGGCGGACAATCCTACTGACTACGAGACGCTCGTCCCTTCACTACAATATTGGTGTGACCGTCTGCGTGCAGTGTGTTATTTGTTCCACAACTAATATGTGTAGCACAAGTAACATATTCTTCTTTTTATATTTGCATTTTGTGCATATATATATATATATATACATACATATATATATATATATATATATATATATATATATATATATATATATTGATATCTTTAGATATTTTATTTATGTATATTATATATTGAGCTGTTATATATTATTTATATATCATTACATATAGTATATATTCTTAAATTTATATACTTATATATATTTGCTTATACATATATACATATAAATAAATATATATATATATATAATGTGGTATATATATATATATATATATATATATATATATATATATATATTGATATCTTTAGATATTTTATTTATGTATATTATATATTGAGCTGTTATATATTATTTATATATCATTAAATATAGTATATATTCTTATATTTATATACTTATATATATTTGCTTATACATATATACATATAAATAAATATATATATATATATTTATATAATGTGGTATATATATATATATATATATATATATATATATAAATACGTATTTACTGATAGAGTTCTTGCTGATGCTATCCAGTACCTTTCATAAATGGGTGTGCACTGCACAGTCTTACCTCATTTTTGGACATTATAAAGAAAGCTTTATTTTTGCTACCAGATTTTGTTCTTAGTAACCATGTTTCAAACAATTGCCTTTCTGCACACTTGACCTGACAGTGAGCCATGTCCAAAGATTTAATACGTGATAGATCGTTTAGATCACTTCGCTTCAATTGAAAGGTTTGCAAATGGCACCCACAAATGCAAATGCAAATGCCACTGAAAAAACGGCGATAACGTTACCTGACCTCAAAGAAGCTGATGCGTTCTCGCGGACTCACGATGTGACAGAGAACCCGGAATTATCTCAAAGAACACCGCACTGAGCGCTCCAACACTGTTGTTTTATAAAATTTCTCTGATACTCTTCCGGAGAATGTTCGGAACCAACTCTGGCATAAAGCGTATCTATGAGAACCACGCCAATACCTTGCTATGGGATGTTAAGAAACTCAGGTTAGTTTCATATAGCATTGGGGGCCCTCACTAGGGAATTCCATGTGGTGTTCAGCGCCTCTGCAGAGGCTAGCACGATCGCAGCATTTGAAGCATTTGACGGAAATCGTGGTGGGTATAGTTATCAAAATCAAAATCCACATTGGACATGAAAAAGAGTGCATGCTGGGAGCATGCCATGTTTCTCTCTCGTGCCGCTGTAACAATACGAAAACAAAGCACGGCTGTCTCTGCAGTCATGGCGGACGGTCAAACCACCTCGAAGACTCTATTTATGACGCTCTCTTTGCTGTCATGACAGATGCGCACGAGCTGTCATGACCGGTGAGCAAAGCGGCATTGTTTTCGAAATCAGGGTGGCGCTGACCCCAACAGCGACATTCCGGAATAGCCCAACGTGACGCGGAGCTGCTCGGTCAGCACAGTGTGACCATCAGGACACATAACTCAGAATGCACAAGCAGGTGTTGAGCTTGGCACCTGGCGTCCGAGGTCCGTAGAGTTCTAATCAGAGTGCAAAACTGGGAAGTTGAACTGGAACTGGGATGCCATCACGACCGCGGTGACGGGGGTGGGGGAGGGGGGGGGGGCGGGGGGGGGGGGGGGGGGGAGGATGGAAGGGACCAAGCGTTGCTGTGCAACCACACCAGCAGACAGTGTTGTCGCGACTTTCATCACCAGCCGACAAATCGCCACTCTGTTCTTATCACGGCCGTCCGGTGAAGCGCTGGCGTAATTATCAGCGGCGAGTAAGAGACTGCTGCGGGGGCGCGGCTGGTGGACAAGGTACTACCATTTTCAATCACGACCGCCCAACAAAGCATTGCTGTCTTTTTAATGAACGCCCGCGGACGAGTATATAGTATATATATATATATATATATATATATATATATATTCTGTGGATAATAAGCCATCTTGAGCTCAGACTGACTGCATGTGACCTGCTGACAGCAGATTGTATGCTATTTGAGTTTCTCCTCCATATTAATCATGCAGTATTCAAAGAATATGCATGAGATTTCATGGCCGCGTTGTGCCGCCTGTGCAAACAAGACGACAGGTGGGCCAAGCAAAACTGTCGAAGCTAGGTTGTTACAGCGAGCAGCGATGACACCGACGATGAAAACTTGGTGACCGTCTGCGAAAAAGGCATGGATGGTGGAGACGATGTGAAAGTTGTCATGCATGAATTGCTTTGATAAATACGATAGCCTGCTGGGCTATGCGCTTTTGAGGAATCTGACGGGCGAAATAAGCTAGCTGTATGTCGTATCAGAGGGTCGTAGGAAGAGGTTTGAACCCCAGGTTTCCATTCAACGTTTGGGATGGTATAACATGTTTTGTTTTTTAATATTTTGCGAGTAAAAATCCTTGAAAGTCATTGACAAAGCATCATGTGGACTAGAGCGTGCATGGCTGCCTGACCTAAAAATCCCCCGACTTTGAGCCACGGGGCCGCGAGTAGCAGCCGACTCGGAGTCAATCGCCGCGTTTTGTTTGCTTTGCGTTGGTGAACCCGCACCTTGGTCAGAGTCTATATTTTTCTGGACATACCCAATTCTATGTCATGAAACTTATGATCCTTAGTCTTTCCTTTACAGCTAAACGTTAGGTTCATGAATTATGCTTAACTCCAAACTGATCCGTTTATCCAGTTGGACTGGCCCTGCTATCCACACGTACCACGAGCCGCCTGGGCCTCCCGGCGCAGTTTAACACCCGCGCTTCTTTTTGCGGTTTATGGTTGGCATCCTTTTTCCTGCGTTGGTAGAGAATATAATGCCTTACACACCAGGGGCTGTGCCATGATTTATTGTTCTTTTGGGACATTGCGATTCAAAGCTGTTTTTCCATACATTTCTGCATTCTATAGAGTTATTTGTCACTAGAAAGGCTAATTAAGTGCTTTCCGTCCCTGAAAATCATGAATATCGAGAGCAAATACAATAAGTGCAGTGCATTTTTCAAGTTAACCGTGACAATTAATGACACATCAGTGTCAGACGGACGCCACTGCCCGTAGCATGCGGCATGAAATGCGGTAGCCACGGTTCTTCTGCTCTGTTATTGTCTTCACCCGTTGTGTTGGGACCGATCTTGAACTTGGTTACGGGCGTTTTATGTTTTTGAAAGCAAAGGAACAGTGGTAGCTGGTCCTTCATATGTTTCGCGCACTAAGCATTCCGCTCTTGAGCGGTCTATTCGGATACTTAAACAATAACAAGCATGTCTATGGCTGCCCGCATTTGCACTTATCGGATTAAGAAGTATGAGTGGCTGGTAAGGGGTAAATAATATCAAAAGTAATGGAGGACAGAGCACTGACTGATGCAATCCTTATTGAAGCTTGCAGCAGCTGGGGTCATCAGTGATGTGGTCATGCGTCAAAATAAAGACTGCATGTGGCATAATGCTGAAATGTTTGGGCCTGAGTGGAGCTTGCAGAATACTTAGTGGTAGCCAGGAGAGCCAGACAAGGCTGATCGTCTGTTTTCTGTTGTTTTTTTATAGCAATTGGTCATTGGTATTTGATGCATTGGCAAGAAAAATAACCATAACTGGTCATTGCCCTGACACCATGTGGGGTGGAATGAATTGCAATGGATGTGCACTGAGATGGAAGAAGGTTTATGTTTTGGTGTGTTTAAATATGTGTGTGTGTGTGTGTGTGTGTGTGTGTGTGGTGTGTGTGTGTGTGTGTGTGTGTGTGTGTGTGTGTGTGTGTGTGTGTGTGTGTGTGTGTGTGTGTGCGTGTGTGTGCGTGTGTGTGCGTGTGTGTGTGTGTGTGTGTGTGTGTGTGTGTGTGTGCGTGTGTGTGTGTGTGTGTGTGTGTGTGTGTGTGCGTGTGTGAATGTGTGTGTTTAATCTGATCTCGATGAGAATATGGTTGCCAATACTCAAACCAGAGATGCTTGGGGCATAGTTATGGTGCTAGCATGCTTTAATTGAACAAAATGGTAGTTTGTTCATTGTATAAACCCAATAGAGATATGCACAGTTTTAAGTGGGGGCTGTGTTACAGTTAATTTGCTGTGTATTTATTTAAAGTGCAAACAAAATTATTGGGGTCACAACCCAACATTGCGGGGGGGGCCCACTTCAGCATTGGGGCTAAGGCCCCCACAAAAAATACAAATCGACACCCCTGTACGCAACCGAAAACAGCGCCAGTGCTGGTATGCCCATGGTCGAAAAGGAGAGGCAATCAGGCATGAGGTCAAAACATAAAAAAGCACCTAAGTGTGTTACTTCACGTTGTGGGTCCGGGTCCGGGCCCGTATGGCGCAACAGTCATTGGATTCTAGTCCGTATTCGCTGTCGAAGTACCGAACGGACAGCAAACATTAGAATCCCGGCCCTGGATCAATCACGGTCAGTGGGGGGGGGGGGGGGGGGGGGGTCGAGTCCGGTACTGACGAACACCGCAGCTGGTACTGGCTGTCGGTATGGCGGCAAGCGTGAATCTGGCATCGACCACTGTGAAGACTCGACTCAAGCTCTAACCATCGGACCAAGACACACGAAAACCGATCCTCAGAAAAGGCAGACTTCCAACGGCCTGCGGGCAGCGGAATGCGCAGCAACCTCATCGCGTTGGTGGCCAATCGGATCCGCCGGCCGACACGGCCGGCGGCGGCGATGGCCTGGACGTGTGGACACAGCCCACTTCTGGCGGCAACACCGCATCGACTGGCCCTGCTGTTGTAGGCAGTGACGATTGGTGGGGGGCGCGTCATAAAGGAACCGCCACAGCTGCTCGCCATGATGGTATGTGCCGGTTTTTTGGCGGCTTATGCCGTTGGGGGCGAGGCGGGAGCAATTAACAGCCCATTTCAACGGAAGTGTAGCATGAACCCTATGGCAATGCAAGTCAACAAAGTTTGACTTAAAAGCCGATTTGGTTCAGAGTGGTATTCTAGATAATCCTACACCTCTGTCAGTCTCTTTATTCCCTATTCATCGCTTCATTACGCGCTCTCGCAGTGCGTCTCCAGGGGCTCCACAGGGCTTAACGCAAGCGCAAATTGCAACCGGTTGCGGCGCAACAAAGATGCCTGAACAAATGATTTGAGTTGAATTCGACGAAATTCACATCGGTGACGTAATGCGAAGCGCAGAAATGTGACAGAAACGACGACTCGTTGCCTAGCAAACCATATTAGAAGAGCAGCTGTCGTCTGCAGTTTGCAACATTAAATGGAGGGGATAGCAGGGGAATACCGTGCAAAGACTCGGCTATAGGTCGGGTTTTGCTAGGCTTCGTAAAGGACGATGACGTCACTGGTTCCGAGACCTTAGTGCGGCACGGCCGCTAGCCGTGGGGCATACTGCTGCGCAGCAGCCGGAACTCTGCAAATTCTCGCATGACTAATGAGCAAGCTGTTGGCGCGAGGTGCATGTGGCCGGCGAGCCAGTGACGTAGAATTTAATAGCGAGTATGATGATGCGTTTTACAAGTCATCACATTTGCGCTAACCACCAGGTAAAAGACAAAGGCATGATAGGTGAAAACGAACAAACAGTAACTACACGAGACAGCAAGGCCGGAACACTGGGCCCCATTGCATCGATGATGATAAAAATGTTAGTGGCAGGTCCATGTGACCAGCGTAACTTAACTCCAAATATTATATTTTTTACAGACTTATGTCGCCAACAATCACAATGGACTCGGCGTGGAAACTGCAAACCGTTATGCACGAATGCTGCAGCAATGAAACACCGGGCCGTACGCAAGTACGCAAAGTTTAATGGAGAGGATAATTATTACTAAAATAGCCATCGCCCCCCCCCCCCCCCCCCCCCCCCCACCCTCCAACTTAGGAGGATTTCTACTGCTGCTGCGTCTCCATGGGAGCCGGTTAGCATCCTACGCTGAGCGTGGCCCTAAATTTGAGGTTCATGAGGTTCATTGGCACAGTGGAGCTGTATTAAACAATGAAAACCCATCCTTTGTGCTTGTTACGGGGCACGAATGCTGGCACAGACGACTGAGGTCACAGCCAACCAAAAACCAGGTTGACACCGGCGCGCGTGGTACCCATGAGACTTCGCGCACATGACAGGCTGTGTCCATATCATCTCGGCTTTTGAGTGGTCGTGGCCAAACAAACTATGCTCAGGGGTGGGATAGATACGATTGTTGGAGCGCACTGTCACGCAAATTAACAACATTGCTGCGGCTAAAGAGCAAGGCATAACATATATATATATATATAACATATATATATATATATATATATATATATATATATATATATATATATATGTATGTATATCGCGCATTGCATCCCGGTTTCGCAAACCATAATTCTGCCCGCATGCCATTTTCATATTGAGTAGAGCGATGCACATAAACGTGTCAAGAACACGTCATGCATGACTGGACAGCCACGGTAACTAAGCAGACAGGTAGGGACCGAGCACAGAGAGCCCCGCGCACAGGCATGGACCGAGCACGACCGGCCTCACAGACAGGTACAGGCCGAGGACGCCAGATTGTAGGCTGGCACGGACCGAGTACGGCTGGCGCCGTATACAGGTAAAGACGAGCACGGCGAAACAGAAATGGGCACGGATCGAGCACGGCACATCTGACAGGCATCTGGCGCATCACAAGCAAAAGAACTAAGTGCAGAAGACAGCAGACAAGCTACGCTCAACCACTCGCTCCGGCCACCAGCGGTGGCACAACCACGGGACACAAGGCCGTGTAAGATCGAAGTGCATTGTAATGGCTTGCCGTTTAGGGCTGCCACGAATATCCTCACGTTCGTCGCTTGTTTTTGCATATTCTCCTCGCTGGTCACTTATGTCTGCCACTTACATATTGTTAGTTGTTGGAACTAAGACAGCCCGACGTTCCTGCCGCCCTGCTGCGAATAAGCCGGGTGTGCACGTCTCCAAGTTACAGGCCATTGCGTTTCACTGATTTGCCGCATAAGCTTACGAAACAAATTGTCGCGTTCGTCATAAATTTGCACGAAATCGATTTACGTAATCGGTCATAATTTCTTTATAATCGATCGCTGGTTGTATGCACCTTCCGCTAGTGGCTTTGCCATCATCTGTGCGAATGTTCCGATGTTCCGGCGGCCACTCAGCACTACGTCCGACGCATAGCGACACACCAGGCCTTGAAATCTTGGCACCCGTGACGTAACGCTAATGTTAAAGGGGAGTGTTCTACTTTTATATGGGTTGTTATACTGAAGAAGTCATCTTAAACATCGTTCGGTGCAGTTCACAGCTCTGCGCCATTTTTAAGGCCAAACCTTCACAGTTTTTTAGCTACACGCCCGCGAAAATGTCTCGATCGTAACGGAGAGGCTATTTCAAGGTCACCCAGGTGTCTATGACGCCGTAACAACGTCATTTGCGTCCAACCATTTCATTGGTCATGCGGCGATTAAGGCCAAGAAAAACAGAATCATTCAGGCGTTCAAATCCAGATATAACAGCAGTCTATTGGCTCTCAATTTTACGTGGCATAAGGTACGATGACGCAATCAGATAGTGACCTATTGAGAACCATGTTTAATAACAGAGAAATTATGATGCCTGGAACAGCCTTTTCCACTTGAAAGTATACTAAAAGTCACAAGTGAGGCTATTTCATCATATCTGATACCTGCTTCAATATCTTCAAATGTGGAGATATTTATGCGGAGATGAAGCGAGGCCAGAGAGCACCAACATGCAATAGAGCACCAATCTGCCAGAGGGGACCAATACCGATTACGTCGACTCGGTGTCAGCCTGCGACAATTTTCACAAGCAGTGGCAAGGCCGGGGCCCGTAGATGTCAGATGTAAAGTGTAAATTTCAAGTGTAAATGCTTTAAGCCGATTTTGGTTCTCTGACAATGCAGAAAGATGTTATAAGTGAACATGAAAGGGGTGTATGACATCAAAATGGTTCACCGTGATAGAAAGGGGCTCTGCTTCAGCAGGGTCCGCAACATGAGTGTTACTGGCTAAAATGGGTTTAGGGCTGGACCAGTAGAGTTGACCAAGCTACCCGCACACCTTTTTTTGTGGATGCCAATCATTTTGAATTGCATCAACCATGTTAAAATTTGTGTGTGTGTGTGGTGTGTGTGTGTGGTGTGTGTGTGTGTGTGTGTGTGTGTGTGTGTGTGTGTGTGTGCGCGCGCGCGCGCGTGTGCGTGTGCGTGTGCGTGTGCGTGTGCGCGTGCGCGTGCGCGTGTGCGTGTGTGTGTGTGCGTGCGCGTGTGTGGCGGGGGGAAGGGGTATGACCGTACTGGTTTCCCGTGCCAGCTAGTTCACACAAAACCTGGTGCTGCTTTCGGAAATCGGTGGAGCGTATTAAGGCCTCAGAAGATAACCTCATTGGCATTCATGGCATGCCAGTGGAGGAGGGAGAAGAGCGGTCTGTGTCAAGACAGAGAGTACGGTGTGGACATACTGACTTGCTGTGTACTGAGCGTAAAGGATTGATTATTCTGACACCTTTTATTGGCAGTCCTCAGAAACTCGGATGGTTTGTTGTTCTTCGCGCAAGTGAGTTTTTGTGTCGTAAAGCTGATGCTTATGGCGATTTTGCTTTCCTAACAACATCGAGCATTGCCATAATGCGTCCCAGTAATTGAGGGGTGACTTAGTTTAACCAGTACCTCCTGACTCATCAAGGATCCGTTGGTTCAGCCAAAGAACTG
Source organism: Pollicipes pollicipes (assembly GCF_011947565.3). Taxonomy (NCBI): domain Eukaryota; kingdom Metazoa; phylum Arthropoda; class Thecostraca; order Pollicipedomorpha; family Pollicipedidae; genus Pollicipes; species Pollicipes pollicipes. The sequence continues at coordinate 17,006,744 of NW_023596448.1, read as the reverse complement.
GTATTATCACTTATTAAACAAAAAATAGAACTGCAAATGCATTGCATTAGCCCTTGCCTGGTAAGGAGGTCGATGCACCCTCCTCCACCCCCCTTAAGGTTTTTATGATGCCTCTCCAGCATGGTGTGCAATCGTCACCAAATTCTTCGCAGCCAATGGGGAAGCCACTGCGCGTGTTTTGACAACACACATGTGTTCGTAGCTTTCTTGTTTTGCAGCGGCGGCCGTCTTGAGCACCGCTGCACGGGAATCTACGGCAGGCGCGGGCGGCGGGCTGCAACCGACAATGCTGCGGAACGCGCGTGGCCCGGCGACATTGTTACATTAACGAAGCCATATATCATGAGCATGTGCCCCAAAAGTATTTTTTTAAAAATGCGCTGTCAAATTTATAAGTGAACAAGGAATACGTATATATAGATCTCGTGTCGCTATGAGGCATGAACTAGTATGTATGATGATGTAGAGCTGAAAAGTGATATTTTCTGGATAATGTAATTGGACCTGGCGTAACGGGGTCAATAACAGCAAGACAACTTGTACCATTGGAAAGATCTCGTTGAAACTACTTCACCAGTGTTTTTGCTGAGATTTGTCTTCATTATTTTGAAAACGTTGGGGTGGGAAGGGATGCATCGACCCCACTACCTGTTCGCGTCATGAAAAACGGCAACTCAGGGCGAGGGTGAAATGACGGCCATGAACATTCAAGGTTCAATAGTGAGTATTTAATCGCTGTTTAACTTCTGAATACACCATTATCCTGAAAGCAGGTATTTCTTTGGGCTCGGCGAGTTTACCTAAGTTCAACGGATGGTTCAGACAGTGCGAACACCTGCTCTGACGTTGGAACGGCCACATCCCCTGCGCGCCGACTCACAGCCATCGTTGCCATATATACATACATACACATACACATACATACACACACACACACACACGCATATATATATATATATATATATATATATACATATATATATATATATATATATATATATATATATATATATATATGCCGCCGAACACTTATTACATACTGTTTCGCATACTTGACAAGCAGGTGGTTAGAAGTAGGTCCCAAAAGAACTTTTTAGGAGCAAACAGCCGGCTTCGATGGAAATTCAAACGGTTGCTTCAAATGTGTATGAGGTTTTGAAATTGAAATAATCATCTGCATGATCATTACCTGCAGTTCGCAGCCATGTTTGTTCTAGAACTACAACTCCTCTTGTTTCTGACCTTGATACACGTGAACTTGTTGAACCAACTACGCGTCTCCTGTGGGAAAGCCATTCATACATGGGTGATATCATAGATACGTCACACCAACATCGCACCTCGTTGGTGGTGTTCTGCTCATGGACCAGAAAAATTATGTCACTTATTTGTTCTTACTTGTTCATCGTCCAAGCAGATCCTTATTTGACTCGAATTTGCAAGAATCGATTCACCATTGATTTGTGGCCTTTGTTTCACAACTCAGATCTGATTCAACTCATGCTTTTATCTTTCATTAATCTATTTTTTGAAGAGTCACAAGTCATTCCTAAATCATTTAATCACAGCCAGTGCTCAAAACGACAGGCTAGGTGTTCGGTGATTGCTGGCCGACAAAAAAGTGGTGAACTAATTGCTCGTATTGTGAACACAAAGGTTTTAGATAATCGCCACGGTATGTGGATTAAGCCTGTATTGATTTGTCCAACATTCAATGCTTGCATGCCGATTTTAGTGTTTGTTGACGGTGATGGGCACAACGGTAATGATAATGACCACAAGGTAATGATAATGACCACTGACAAGCAATCCCAATTTGACACAAAACAAACCTCGGTACCACCCAAACCAAAACAGTTAACTCAAACTGGTTACCTGATAATTAAGAGCACCTGACAAGCAAGCCCACGCATCGGCGCGTGCCAGAGACCCGCAAAAACCGTGCCCCTGCCGTTTTTCGGCATTCTCGGGTAAGGCAGATTTGACACGGCACAGGCATCAGGCATCAGGTCATCAGCGCAAGACCTCAGGGTAATCAAGTTAAGGTGATTCATTGCACCTTGGATTTTGCTCGACATGGGTATGCAGTGCATTAATGGTAATGCCTATCTTGCTGTGAAACTCAGGTGTTAATGGATGTGGCAATTGAGTGTCAGGAGGGAGCCGCAATGCATGTGAGGCCGAATCGATGGGCAAAAGTGGTGGTAGTACCTAATGCAGGCCACAGATGGGCTGTTGTGTATCAAGGTCAGGTAGGCTTTTTTCTGGTAAAACTCTCCTCGGCAATCGGGCAACATTCATAAGCAAGTTGTGGTCTGGTTTTTATAGAACATGGCTGTCTCATATATCTCTTGCATCTACCTCAACTATTTTCATCTCCCGTTTTAGACTTATCTGTGTACCGATTTGAAACACAAAAAATCGTTTGACTCACTCGGTCGTCACATTGATTTTCTCCAACTTACATCAATTCCTTTTACGACAGCCGATAATCTCATTCCTGATTCACATTCAATTTTTCAACGAAAGATTTGATTTATTAGTGACCCACCCGAAAAGGATGTGTCCAGGAATCATGAACCGACGCATCTTGATTCAAACACAGATCCGCTGTCAAGAACACCCATAAGCTGAAACGTCTGGTTGAAAACTAGAACACTGATCCTCATCTGCCTGTCCCCTTTCACGCATTCACATTGTCATTCAGACTGTAACGCTGCTGCTCCCAGCTGGCTGCTGCCCAGAGCGACACCGAACGCAACGTTGGCATTCACGTGTGCCATTCGAACCATCTTGCGGTATTGCGGCATGGTGCGGCAGTTAGGAATGTACAACTGCAGTAGCAATCAAGTCCCCTCGCGTCACAGTGCGCACTATTTTTCGGAGATCAGTTCCTAAATGTTATGCTGTAACGCACCATAGAGCTGCTGTGTGGAACAGTCCTGATCTCGGCGCGTGCCCTCGGCAGCAGGCAGGTCAGACGGACTGGGTCATTGATGGTCGGCTCATTCGTTCGGCGGTGTGGCAGTAAAGCTTTATCGGAATCGAGGTGAGGGGAAGAGGCTGCTCTGCTGTCGGTTCTGTGCGCGTATCAGGCGAGTGAGTGTCAGGCATCCATTACTTGGCCCCAAGGCGGAAAGACATGACAAAAAAGCGATCGGTTGCGGTATTTGATTTGTTATAAAGACAAGACATTGTATCCTAAGTTTTTGATCGGATTTGTTCATTGATGACGCGCAAACGCTAAGTGGTGCTTGTTGCGTGAGCTCCCGCGCAATTATTCCATGGAAGAACTCCGTGTGAGCGGTATAATTTCACGGCAGGAACTTATGTACCGCAAACCTTGCACTGGCCACCGTATCCTGCGGGTAAGACCTTCTGACGTCATCAGACCTAAACGGTACCCGCTGCTGCCGGCCGCATCCCATGCTATCCAGGGACAAATAACGAGTGCACAAAGCGTCTGCAACCGTCCCGCCACAAACGTGTTATTAAGAATGCAGGTGGTCTAACCAACTGAGCCATTGGGAAGAACTGTGGCACGGGAGGTCGCTGTCAGTTCTTTTGCGGGCAAGGCTGGGGGGAAACTTCGGTGCATTAAGAACAACACAACTACATACTTAAAATGAAGAACAGGAGCATTAGAACGTCCGCTTATCCATTTTTATGTTTCACATTGTGGCTGACTGCCACACGGAATGCGTAATTAGAGGACGAGACAGAGATCCTTGCATGCACTGTTTGTTTTAAAAACACCTCGCTAACGTTGAAGTTCCGCACTGGCACGGTCAGTCATGTATTTTAGTTGGCTGGTGTGAAATATTCAAATATATCCACGTCATAGACCCAGTGAAAAACGCACATCAGTGAAGTTTCTCGAGGCCACATAGTTCAGACCAATGCGTCGCTCCTCGCTAAACCTGGTCCAATATATCCAAAAAAATATGGGTGTGGAGGTCTAAATGGTGACACGATATTAGTGCTTTGGTAAAAACTCCTACCGACTGGAGGCGTACACTTCGATATGTGTACTACAAAAACTTTTTCTTAAACTTAACAAAACGTTAAACTTAACAGCCAAATTTCTGTTGCAAAATCTTATGTCTATCATGACCTATCCAGGAAAGACTTCTACAGCCTTGACTTAAAAGCGACATTTTTTTCTACTGGAAAACTCATACCCGAAATGAGTATTACACGACAAATTTCAACTGAAAAATCATGTACTGGTCATTACTTTTATGGTGAAGACTTGACCACAACTATTCGCGGTAGTACTTATGTCGCGCAGAAGTATTTGCAGTAGAAGTGATTCCGTGTATAGGCAATGGCTGAATAAGTTTTTGCAGTAGAGGTAATGACGGGAATAGGCTTTTGAAGCATAGAACTTATCGTGTTTGTGGTCGTGTGTATGATGTGTTTAAGTCTTTTCAGTAGAAATAAAGTCACGTATGATTAATGACGGTGTATTTTGTGCGGAGGAAGCAATGACGAGCACACATTTTTGAGCCAAAAGTTTTGTCGTGTAGCACTTATGTTGCGTATGAAATTTTGCAGCAGAAGTAATGACGTGTATAAATAGTGACTGCAAAGTGTTTGCAGCAGAAGTGATAACGACCATAAGTTTGTGCAGTTTCAGTTTTGTCTCGTAGCACTGATGTCGTGTATAAGTATTGGCAGAAGAGGTAGCGTCGTAGCACTCCTGTCGGTAGGAGCCTGTTGTTTTAACAATAATGCCGTGTAACCGGTCTAATTATTCTTGCTTACTAGAAGTCAGACACAGGCATCGACACAAACATGGCCAACGTGCTTTTGCTAAGCTTTATTGTTTTCAATTCTAAACATATTGTCTTGTTGTTCCAGAAGTGCTACAATCTGACTTTTTCCTTCCCTTCCATTTCGTGTTCTGCCCCAGTAACCCGATGGTTAGGGCACCTGTACTCCGATTTAGTTTTTGGTGGCGGCAGGATTTGACTCGCTTTATGCGCTCTTATTTGGCTATGGCTGACATGGGCTGCGGCCGGCAGCATGGGATATGGTAAGAGTCTGTTGCCATTGGAGAGTCTTACCCTTAGGATAAGACGTACAGTGCCAAGCGTTGCGCCGCGTTGAACTTTTGCCGCATATTTCTACCATTGACTCGGAACTCCACGATTCCGGTTTCAGGGTTCACGCAACAAATACCACTTTGTGTGAGTTCTGATCGCAGAAAATCATCCAATGGAAACGCTCGGACCAAAGATATAAAAAATCAAAAGCGGCAACCGATCTCTTCCTTTTTATTCAGCATATCTTGCCGAATTAAGACCAAATGGCGACTTATGTCAATCTCCACACGCCCGCCGGGCTGACAGAATCCAGCACCCATCAGCCGACCACGTTCACTTCGATTCCGGTCGCCCTCAACTTCCGCGCCGTCGAACGAATAAGCCAGCCATCACGTATAAAGTCACGTATAATTAATGACGGTGTATTTTGTGCAGAAGAAGCAATGACGAGCACACATTTTTGAGCCAAAAGTTTTGTCGTGTAGCATTTATGTTGCGTATAAAATTTTGCAGCAGAAGTAATGACGTGTATAAATAATGACTGCAAAGTGTTTGTCGCTCCGTCGCTGTCGCTGCAATCCGTCGCTCTGGCCTGTCTGCAGTCGAGGACACGAGTCGGTATCAGGACTGTGCCGCTCAACAGCGTTGTGCTGCGTTATACCCTAAAGCTAGAAGATTGAATGAGAAACTACGTGCACTGGCGCGCGAGGGACTTTTTTGTTGCTGAAATCGTGAGTCTCGGGGGAGCGCGCGGGGAACCCCGACCGCTGCCTGGGACGTTTCTGCTGACTGCACGAACTTGCCCGGGGTCATGCATAATCTATTGCAAAGGGAGGAAGAGACGAGGGGCCTGACCAAAACCGCTCAGCTGCTGGCTGGGAGCCTCCGAGGCTGCAGCGTGCTGTTCACTTGCACGGCGCCGTCGACCGCGAGACCCTGCGAGCTGCAAAGGTCAGCACGCCGCCGTATTGCGCCAACAGCGGGGACCTAGTGCGGTGAAGCGAAGTCCGGTGCGGGCGCCACGCGTCGGTCATTCGAGCGCGCGCCGAGATCGCCGCGACAGTGCCGCGCGGGTCGCGTCAGCGCCAGTGGACACTGGACCGGCACCAGCTACCTCTGTCCCGGGACAGTTTCGTGGCACGGCGCTGGCGCTGGGCTGGGGCAGGTGTATGTGCGGCTTCAATACATGGACGGTTTGACGTGGACACCAGCAACAAGAAGAGTCAAGGAAAGCAGCGAGGAAAAACTGAACTGCAAGGAATCAAAGTTGCGCGGCAAGACAGCAGTAAGGCTGAGAAACAGCAGCGGAGCACAATCGTGAGGAAAGGCAAGTCAGCAGCAAAGCCAATAAAATGGGGCTGATAAACAGCAAGACGTGACCGACGGCAGCCACAAGCGAAACCGAAAGATAGCTAAGCAAGGCGCACAAACAGCGAAGCACATCGGTGGACACGGATGCTGAACAAAGCCAACTCCTTGTAGCAAAGGCAGCTCCGGATGGTAGCTAATCGAGACACAAAAGCGGCGAAGAACATCACTGAACACGGATAGTGAACAGGAGCACTCCTTGTCGGAGAACGAAACAATCTGCTGAATTTCGAGCGAAGTGGTAACGTGGCAGGTGGGTCCAGAATGTCAACCGTCAGACCTCGCGATCAGTGGAGCTCGCAGTGCGACTTTATCGTTAGCTGCATCGGCTACTCGGTGGGGCTGGGCAATATCTGGCGCTTCCCTTACATGTGCTACAAGCACGGTGGCGGCACGTTCCTCCTGCCGTACACCGTTATGCTCCTGGCGGTGGGCGTACCCATGTACGTGATGGAGCTGGCGCTGGGTCAGTACGCAGGCCTCGGCCCCAACAAGGTCTGCCAGAAGATGTCGCCGCTGTTCTCGGGCCTCGGCTACGCCATGTTGCTGATGACAGTCTTCGTCTGCTTCACATATAACGTCGTGATCGCCTGGGCCATCTTCTACGCGGCGGCGTCCTTCACGTCCGAGCTCGCGTGGTCACGGTGCGGGCACGACTACAACACTAAGGACTGCTTCACGACGGCTGACGACGCCCACTGTTTGAAGAGTAATGGCGGAGTCAGTGTATTCTGGAACAACACCTGTTACTCGGCAGACGAGCTCTGTCCCCAGTACGGGTTCTCGGTGTATAACACGACGCACTGTGCCATTAACAGCGGTGACAAAACGGTGGTAGTCGACATGTTTCGTCACGTGGGACATCGAGTGCTGGCCAGCGAGGAGTATTACATTAGCAATGTTCTCGGTGTGACAAACCATGGTTGGCATACTTTTGGAAGCCCAAAGTGGGACCTTTCGTTATGCTTCCTACTTGCGTGGCTCTTGTTGGGCGTTTGCGTTTTCAGGGGCATTAGGACGCTGGGCAAAATAATTCACTTCACGGTCATTTTCCCCTATTTTGTTCTCATCGTGCTGTTCGTACTCACCGCCTTCTTGGACGGGGCCGTAGAAGGCATCAGGTTCTTCGTTACCCCGGATTATCACCAGGTGTTGAGCGTCAGCGTGTGGTTAGACGCCGCATCGCAGGTTTTCTTCTCCCTCGGCTGCAGCATGGGCGGACTCATCACCCTGGCCAGTTTCAATCGATTCAAAAACAACTGCATGCGAGATCGCCATCGTGGTGGGAGTTGTCAACACCTTGACATCCGTGCTTTTTGGTCTCATAGTGTTCTCGATGCTGGGTTTTATGGCCTCGCAAGTCAACAAGGACGTTGCGGAGGTACTTAAAACAGATCTGGGGCTGGCCTTCATCGTCTATCCCGAGACGCTGTCCCATACCTCGGTTGCACCCCTCTGGAGCGCCCTCTTCTTCTCCATGGTGATCACGCTTGGCCTCGATTCACAAATCCCCATGGTGGAGACGCTGACCACCGCTGTGTCTGACGAATGGCCACGCGTTGGTGAGCGGAAGGCGGCTGTGGTAGTGGTGACCTGTGCAGTGTTCTTCGCCGCCGGCCTGAGCATGTGCTTTAACGGCGGCGTGCTGGTGTTCGCGCTGGTCGACACCATTACTCCGTCTCCTACTCGCTGTTCGCCATCGCGCTGGTGGAGGTGCTGGTCGCGGCTTGGGTATTTGGCGCGGAGCGTCTGCTGGAGCTGATGCAGAAGGACATGGGCATCACGATTCCGACACCATTGCGCCTCTACTGGCTGGTCGCATGGAAGTACCTCATACCACTGGTGCTGGTCTGTGTGCTAGTGCTCGCTCTGTTGTATCACGATCCCGTGTCGTACCGCGCCGTTGACGGCTTGCACCCCTTCCCAGCGTGGGCCGACCACATCGGACTGGCGCTGGCCGCTTCCCCGGTGCTCCTCCTCGTCGCTGTCGGCGTCGGCGTAGCCGGCGTCCAACTGTGGCGAGGGGACCCGCTGGCGACACTTCTGTGCCCCACGGCCGACTGGGGGACGGCGACGCCGGTCAACCGCGGTGTCGTTAACGAGGGCTTCGAGCGCACTGGCCAACCGATGTGCTAACTTGCCCTTCAGTCAATCCGGGCTTCGGTTGGCGGCGCCACTTTAGTGATGTCAGGTACGGTGCCTCTGAGCTGGATGTGTAATCCCTCCGGAGAGACTCTCCGGTCGAGGACGAAGTTCATGTCAGTATTGTCGTCAGATGGCGTTTGGTGACATGACGCAGTTTGCATGAAACGCAAGAGCATTCACGGACGAATAGGGAAGGAAAGGGCCGGCCATGAATTCCATAACGCATAGGAGGGGAGGCGGAATTTCAAGGAGCCTAACGAAGGCGTGACGAGAGAGGAGAGGTCTTGAACAGCGTCGCGATACGCTCAGGCGTCGTTGCAAATCATGCTCAAATCTTAAAATAAGCGTTGAAATCCTCATGCCGGACGCATGTCGCTTTTTAAGGCCATATGGCGCACGTCCGTTATCGGTTTCGCGTCTCTCGCTCAGTTTAGGGTCACTCAGACAGGCCTCTCTTGAGACGCTAGGTCCAACGAAAAGCATAATTTACAGACGGCCTCAACGCGTTCTTTACTTATGCACGGTCTCTACACATATTTGGACATTGATGGGCGTCGTTTGTAGGCCAACAGCCGACATGACGTGTGACCAGTGACTTGTGGTTTATTGACCCTATATGACAAGAGGGTCTCTTGTTTAGAGCTGTATTATTTTCGAAGTTGTTGCATTTTTTGGTGTTGCATATTCCCAAAGATACTGCATTCTTCGGCAATGTCTTTTCGAAGATATTGCTTTCTCCGATGTTACATTCGTTGACACTGCATCATTCCCATGGTGTTGCATTTGTTCCTTGGTTTCGAGTTTGTATTGTTTTGTTCGGTGTTGAATAGATTTGTTAAAAATATATGCTAACATTTACTTGGTTCCTAGAGGCCGGCAGTGAACCGCGTCCTGGAATACTGCCATAGCTTTTGCACCCTAGATGATATATTGTTAGAGATTGAATGTAATTCAACTTTGTTCCTAGCTTAAATAGATCGAAAATTTGCATACTTTTCGTAGTAATTCCAAACATTTTTTGCCGGAAGTAGGTCACAAGGGACACTTCGAGAACCTCATGAAATCGCGGGCCACTGCCTTTTACTGACCTGGGAAATGGACCCTTAGGCCACGGGTGTAGCTCTATAAAATCGGTTGGGGAGGAGGAGGGGGAGGGGGGGGGGGGGGCACTGAGCCGATATAGTTAATCTGGCCTACCGCGAAATCCTGATTTCTCCCCAGATTTTAGCCAGCCTAATTGCCTTTCCGTTGTCAACTTAGAAAAATACTCTATTCTAAACATATTTGATGCTTGTTTATTTGTTTATCTAAGTCGTGATCAGTCCAACGATGAAAGCCCAATTATGAAAGAAGTTCAGTTTTAACACAATAAATGCACGATACGCACAAAACCTATGAACCGAACCACACACACATGCACATAACACACAGTGACACATGCACCTCACAAATTAAGACACAACAGTCATCGAAAGAACGGTCCAAGAGTGCCGCCAAACCTTAACAAATCAGACCGGAATAATTTTGTTGTTTGAAAAGAGTAGGAATTAGGGACAATGCTGAAGAAAACGATTGCAGGAAATGGGTAGAGATGTGATAAATCCATTTTTACCATTGTCGCCCGCTGTAAATGGCTTATGGAAAGAGCTGGTGTGCCGAAAGCGCCGGGCGGATGGGTCCAGACCGAACAGTGACATCAGGCGAGCGCAGTCAAGCTTCTGACGACATGCGCTACATCAAAAACTCTGAGTGAGCGGGGCGAGCCTTGATAGGTAATGTTTTAAACCGCGCCCCGCCGGGAGAAGTTGACTTCCCACGGGGTTTTTGAGCAAAGCTCAAAAGAAAGCTCGCAGCGACCCCAAATTTACAGCACCTGTTTATCTATAAATTTTTAATGCTATGTGCAAACTTGAGATCTTTATCTGCCAAGGTCAGAAACATAGTTTAGGTCAAAGAGGTCAGCTTCTAAAAAACCTCGACCACACAAAACTTTTTGTGCCCTATTTGTAACTGCTCAAACTTGTTATAGCAAAATAATATCAGAACAGCTACAGTCGCTATCTTTCAGATTTAAGATAAACAACGGGCGACTCAGTGGCCTGAGATCACTGAACTTATAGCAAAGTCAACTTTTGCTTTTTCGTAAATAATCCAAATGTGTGTGTATTTTTTAGTAGTTTTTCTGTTAATACGTCAGAAAAAGAGTGTTATCACATGTGCAGCCATTATGTGACCACATTGCGCATGACATTGGCGTACGTCATGACCTACCTTTATAGGTGCCTTCTGCAAAACACATGCTGAATTCAAAATAGCCAGCCCTATTGAGTAATTTTGGGCGCAGAATTCGAATTTTCTGCTGCAAGCATGTTGCGATATTACTTAATGAGGCCACAATAAGGCACGTGAGGACTTATATTGTCAGATGAGGTCATCAAAGGTCAGTGACCTATGTTGTTAGTTGCGGAGGGGCTAGATGAGCGAGTGTGACACGTATAACCAAATTCATGCGGTGGTTGTGAAGCTGATGCCGCATAATTTCATGTACCAACGTGCCTCTTCTGTTTGTTGCAAATGAATTGCCAAGCGTCGAAAGAGCTATGTATAATGTGTGTAAAAGTTATGCAGTCTTGAGTACCTCTAGATGTACCGCACTATTTCTGACCACAGAAATGCGCTGTACTCGTCATTTATACCCAGTTGGCACTTATTTTCTATTTAAATTACTTATCAGTTTGACCCAAGTTAACCTTAGGTTGCTTCTATGTCAGTCTAAAATGGAATTTTTCTGCCTGCGATGCTTCTTTCTAATTAATTAAGTACGCTTAGTAAGAAACACATCGTGAAAAAAGACAAGTGTCAATCTTGCAGGACAGTGGTAGACCAATTTTGAACGGTGACATGGCCCGACTATTGTTGGGGTACAAAAATTATCAGAATGGACTCCCCACAGTCTCACAGCTTACTTCTGTGCCGCAAATAGATATAAAGTGTCATGTGCCGTCTCGACTCGTTAACGTACGTTTTAAATGCACATATTAGAAAGACCGTCTGTACCTTTCATAACCTCTGGTAACCTCACATTTTACCTAAAAATTAAAATGTGGTGTGCGTTCTTCATGATTTGACTTAACGTTAACAACCATATCTTCACATCAACTTCCCATTCGTAGCAGACGTAAAGCTGCGTATTCGTAAAAAGCTTAAAATGGAGTGCATTTAAACTAAAATCGTACTAAATCGACTTGGCTGAAACACGCAAACATGAGCGGCGTTTTTGAGTAATCAATTGTTGCCCGCAGGCGCAAAACTCAGTATTATGTAGATTATCATGACCGAGCATGTAAGGAAAAGAAGCTATATCAATTCGTTTACACTCCCAGAATGCATTTTCTAGAAAATAAAGACATGTTGCATCACTCTCTCAGCGGACATGTGGATAATTGGAAAGACATAGAAGGTAAAGGCTACGGGCGTCAGAGTGACCGTTTGAAAACGTGGGCGACCAGCGCTTTGACACGTGTTCGAAGTGATGCATGGAGGAAAGGCCTAGAACTCTTGGTATTTCGGCGCGATGAGTTGGATGGGTTCATGATGACAACGATCGACCTTCAGGGCACCAGGAGGTTGTGGTTAAACGCCGTCACCAATACAACATTGCTCATGTTAAGAAAACTTGACGTTTGAAAGATGTGCATATGGTCAGATGTCTTCGGAAAATCGACCAGCATCACTCCCATTTTCTCTCTCTAGGGCACACCGCACTTAATGTTATGATTCCATTGTTTCCACCCTACGGCCCGTGGCAGTAACCGCACGGACGGTCAGTCGACACCAGAGAGCAGGTAAAGCAGTTCTTACGTCATAAATGCGGCGAGCGTTATGTGTATCCGATGATCCCTGATGATATGAACGTAATGATGCTAAAATATCCCTGAATCTGAACGCAAACCGACGCCTGGAACACTGAGCGAGGTCTTCCGAATGTATCGTAAAATATGGGCTTAACAACACGAGCATTAGGTTTGCAAACAAGCTGTAGATGGATGAAAGAAACAGATTTGCTGTATGTGAACCTATTGCCTGGGCAGGGTGGACAAAATAACAGACAACCCACGTTTTACTGAACAGCGACAGTGCGTATCTCCCGCAGAATGAAAACGGGGAGGGGCATTGGAACAGACATTCAACGACAACATATTATTAAAGCAAAGGGCTCAATCAATGTTTCACATTCATCAAATCGGGACACTACAGAAGGTGCTTTTGAAGACAACGAAAAGGATCCCAAGGTTCACTGACTCAGCGCGCTACGTCACTTCCGCTCTGATGCCCTTCTGGGTGCCCTCCTCAGCAGCTTTAGGGCATTGTCAGGGACGGGAGGTGGCTCCAGACAGAACCTCCGAGACGGAGCGACATTGTGCGCGGCACGGGGATCACTGGTTTGGTTAGCTGAACATTTCCCTGGAATGCACATCAGCTTGAGACCGCTGAAGTACATGCCGTACAATGACTTCGCACTCGCCCTACCCGTGGCCACTGGCCTTCATGCTGTGGGGAAAACCTTAGGAACCACGTCCACGTGAATAAGCCAGGGAACCTTCAAGAGTCTGTGGCCGCCTTCAGACTTAAAGAAGAACGCCTCACCGTCGGCAACATCGACAGGAAAACTGAGAACCTACGGCAGGTTCAGCTGTTGTGCGTGCTGGACCACCAGGGGGCCATCTGGAGCATCTTTTGTAGTCACTGTTTGGCGGATGTGGAGCTCCACTGACAATGTTGCTTGTCGAGCGCTGTCATTGAATTGACAAATGTTTCTGCTGTCGCGATTGTGCGGCAAATGCATTTGGAATGGTTAAGGAAAACATTAATCATCTTTTAACTGAGGCCGTCCAGTGCTCTAAAAGCGCTGAATAGTGCAATTCATTTTGTACCCTGGTACACCTGTGCGATCTCATAAGAGCCTTTACAATTTTGTAGACCGACCCTAAAGTGCGGTGGAGTTAGCATGCTAAAAACACGAGATGCCTTCAGCACCCTAGTTGGTATAAAAGGGGTATGATCTACAGTTAAAATAGATTTGCTACATTTCGTTCGGCCACCATTTTACATTTTCTCCTATACTTTACGAGTAGTTTACAAGATTTTTGTGGGGTATTGAGTCAGTTATGGAAGGTGGGGGCAGCCCCCCCCCCCGAGCGTTTGCAAAGTGCCGCTCCCGCCCAAGGCCCATACGAACAAGGAGCTGATTGTGCGGTACAGGTGGTGCGTGACCGACACACAGGCCCTTATCGACTCCGGAGATCCCCAATCGGTGCAGGGGGCCCTCTGAACGGCATCTGAGGACTCGCTCTTGCGGGCCGGGGCCCCCGAGTGCAAGCTGCGACCAATCTTTCGGTCAATGGCCCTACAATCGGGTCACTGATCGTCAGTTGCGATGGGACCGAAGGCCCCTCCTGATTTCAGAGGAGAGGGGTAGTGCCCCTGTGCCATTCTTCCTGCCTGCGCCACTGGATACACTCTAGCTACACTGTATATTGCTGATTTATAAGCGACCAGAAGTAAAATGCTACATATTGCATCGGTATAGTATCGTATGGCATATCAACAATACAGGCACTTTCAACTTCAGAACATTTTAAACCATACGCAGGGTTTAACAAGGTAATAAGCCAGACCACGCAGAACATTTTAAGCTTAACATATTTGGCATCAGATAAGGTTAAAAATATTGTTCTAGGGCATAGGCGATTCACAAAAAAACAAAGTTTCCCGCTGCATCAAACTAATATGAAAGTTCCGTTGTTTTACATTCTACGGTTCCCCAAATGGTGTGGTGTAGAAGGGGGGGGGGGGGGGCGTGCAGACTTTATCGCCTTCCACACCACACGTGACTTTTAGAGGCCCTGCACTGCGGGTGTTAGGCTGGTCAGTGCGAGGCGCGGATACCCGGTATTTGACTTCCAATTTTAGCCGTGTTTTAGTGTAATTCGTTACAGCTTAAGAAGGATCATACGTGGCACTACTCCATCTGCCTTAAAAGTTGCTGGGCTCACAGCTGCTTTTTTCGTGTCATGGCTTCCCGCTCGTTTTAAAAATTCAGTCCAAGTAATATTTGGTGTGCATGGTCCCTCTCATACTGCTTATAAGATATGGTGACGAACAAAAGTTATTGCAATTTTATTTATCCATTCAAGGAGCACAAAATCATTGTCCTATCAGACGTTTTAACACACATTTGGCTTATCAAACTATTGCCAATATATCTAGGTGTGCTTGGTTACAACGCTGTGGACCAAAATACTGCTGTAATGAAAATACCATAGCCACGTTCGACTTCCATGCAGACCACGATGAGTCCAATACTTTGGGAAACTACACCACTGTTAAGGGAAACTCCCACGGAATAATAAGTGCAAAGGAATCAGGACAGAATGCCAAAGCCCTCCACGCATATATCGGTAGAACCAATCCATCCAACCTGTGTTCGCATCACTTTCCGGCCACCTGTTTCAGCACCGGGGATTGAGGCACCAATCGCTCCGGGATTGGGACCCGAACAAGCTGATCTGGCAAACTATGTCAAATAATTTCAAGGAGCCTAACACCAGCGCACATATAGACGGTGCATACTAGCCTCTTTCTCATCTTGGACAAATGGGGGCATTTGGGCGCTATGATTTGCGGGTGTCTGACAGGCGTTCACGTGAACATTGCTGACAACCTTCACACCATGATTTGCGGGTGTCTGACAGGCGTTCACGTGAACATTGCTGACAACCTTCACACCAAACTGTTACGACACAGCGCGCAAAGAAACGAACAGAAAAACATCACTTAGATCTGCACCTGTTACTCTCTAGAGTGCTCTTCCATGCGCACCTGCCCGGGGTCTCCTGAAAACACCCGCCTTCCTTTGAAAAAGTCCTGTGTGCGCTCCTAACCATCCATAGCTCGTTGCATTCCATTCCTTGGACTGGTTTCCCAACCGATGTTGTCCTATAAAATGCCGCCAGCCATGGTAACCGCTGCTGCAGCGTTCAGAAGGCTGGTTGCCGACGCACGCGCTTGGTCATGGTACCGTGAATGGGGCAAAAGGTCACTTTTGAATGCATGGTTCTATGACCCAGGCTCACGTGCTGTTGAACGGATGGAATAAAAAATCGTTTCCATTGAAATAGATTGATTGGAACTGGTTCAGAATCAACGACCAACGGTTTCAACGTCTTAAGGCTCTGTTTGGCGGACAGTAAAACCAATAGTTTGAACTCAGACTCAAACTTGGTAAAGTGGAGCGGACTCGGACTGTGCTTTGTACTTAGGCTACCACGAACCGGGCTCGGGCAGAAACTTCCGGACTCGGTGCTATGCCTGGTATTTACTGATGTCGCAGAGGCTACACCTAGAACTATCGACCTACGCCCAACTATTGCGGGTCACATCGACCGTCAGTCTCAGACAGCGTCCCCGTCACTGTTCGAGCCTGTTCATGGGCAGTCTGTGGGTACTGGGGAGAGGAGGTCCCTCGTCGGCCTCGATTCTCCCTTCACCTCCGTGACGTCATCGTTTGCTGGCGTCATCATTAGCTAGCGTCACCATCCGCTGGTGTCATCATCCGCTGGCGTCATCATCCGCTGGTTTCATCATCCGCTGACGTCATTTGCTGGCGTCATCCTCATCTGGCGTCATCATTAGTTAACGTTATCATCTGCTGGCGTCATCGTGCTCCGACGTCACCTTCCGCTAGCGTCATCATCCGCTAGCGTCATCATCCGCTGGTGTCATCATCCGCTGGCATTAGCATTCGCTGGCTTCATCATCAGCTGGCGTTATCATTCGCTGGCGATATCATCCGCTAGCATCATCATACGCTAGCGACATCATCCGCTGACGTTGTCATTCGCTGGCTTCATCATTTGCTGGAGTTATCACTCGCTGGTTTCATCGTCCACATGCGTCATTATCCGCTGGCGCGCTCACGGGCGGCTCGGCGTGGCTTTCACTTTACAGCCTAGCCTGCTCCAGCACACCCGTAAAAGAGGCCACCACAGCGAAAGCAAGTTCCCTGACGTCACCGAAAGTGACGCATTCCACCCCCCCCCCCGTTCCACCTCCATCCCCACCCCCGCATCGCAGCGCACCAGCCTCCCAATGCCGCGGCACGTAAGCGCCCGGGACAACGGCCGGGAAGTCCCCCGACCAAGGCCGCACATGGCTTCCTGGTATCCGTGACGAATGGTGAGAGAACAGAACACTCTGGCTACGACGCTCCGTTGAGTTCACGTCATCTCCGACGCGTACATGATCTATGGTGTCCACGCGCGATCGGCGGCCAGCCGGAGGGCTGTTTGGCCGCTCAGGTGCTTGTGAGATGGTACTCAGCAGAGCACTTCACAGACTGAACAAATCCATGGATTGTGGATCTGTCCGTGGGCTGGATTGAACCGGATCAAACACTTCCACCAAAACATGGATCAGGACCGGACGGGATTTTCAACTTTGCCAGTTGACTCGGATTGAGCGAATTGAAAACCGATCAAATGGAGATTATCACTAACTAGTCCTTTAAGTGCCCATTGAAGACATTAACCAAAAAAAAAAAAACATTTAAACTAACAAAATACAGTGCTTTTAATGCAAAACAATCTGCAAACAGGCTACATAGTATGTAACTCAGCTGCAGCGTTCTCAAACAATTTTCGGATGAAAAAATAACATTGACAGGTTTATATCACTGATTGTACTCAGATATGTGGTTATGGAAAACAAGAGCTCTCATTCCTTCCAAAGAGACTAAATCATCTAATGACGGAATATCCTATCTTATCGTAACACGTTCCTCCTGTATATTGTCAGCAATCCCATTCAACCCTTTGATTGACACTGCATTCCAGAATTGGAACACAGCTAGCTCATGTCTACATGGTCACAACCGTACTCGCCTCTTACATTTGAAACGAGTAATTTTTCCACTGTTTCTCCTCCCGCGGCTCTTGTGCTTTCTAGCTTCCCAGGATGCCCCTCCTCCCCCGTCTCCCACTGCTGGTCATTCCGATTTGGTCGAATCCAAATAATTTGTTTGAAATTCCTCAAATAGCCAACCGCGCAAAAACATTGGCAATGCTTCTAATGGATAGTTATGGATTCAGATCACTTGTAAACACAGGCTGTTGCGTATGCCTTTAACCCGCCTCAATAAAAAGACCGATCCAAGTTGTCTGGTCAATTAGCCTGTGCTCTGCTTGACAAACGGAATTGTTACATAACGAACAGCGTGTGTTCGCTATGGTTAGGCGCTACAAATATGCAGGGTAGAACAGTAAATACGAATTATAACAAAGGAATCTCTCTCTCTCTCTCTCTCTCTCTCTCTCTCTCTCTCTCTCTCTCTCTCTCTCTCTCTCTCTCTCTCTCTCTCTCTCTCTCTCTCTCTCTCTCTCTCTCTCTCTCTCTCTCTCTCTCTCTCGCTCTCCCTCTCTTTCTTTTTCTGTCTCTCTCTCTCTTTCTCTCTCTCTATCTCTCACTCTGTCTCCTTTGTTTTTATTTTCCTTTCTTTCGTCGTTCGTAGCGCTAATGAACTGCACATATGCATGCAGTACATGAATTTCAAGTTTTACATGTTTCATTACTCGGCGACAGCTTACGTTATGTGCAGAAGTGCTTTTTTCAAGCAACCTTTACCATATGCCCGTTCTCACAGGTGAAGCGGAGGGGTATTGTCATAACAACAAGCCAGCACAAATGGTCAGTAAAAATGCACGAGATGGCGTAACATCTGGTCCCCCTCAGACTCTGGTCATTTGTGTCCCTTTGGAGCTATCTGCTATCCAGGGGCCGAGGAGAAAACGTTGTGTTTAGAGGCGCTTAAGGACGGGCACGATTGTGTGCATCACACATAGGGGCGCGTCGGGAGAGCCAATGTCCACTGAATGTTTGAACAAAGTCGTAAAATCAAGCAAACGGCGCGCATTTAACACATGCTGACGTGATGCTGTATCGCCAAGAATTACGGCCCGTTGACACCTTGCAGCCTGGCTGCAGAATCCGTGGACAGTCACATGTTGCAAACTATTTGTTTATTTGTCTTTTTAGGAAATAAGCATTCCACAGGCCAGAGCCCAATTATGGAAGCAGCCCAGTTTGAAAAAATAAATGTATGATACACACACAATAAAAAACATAACCAAACACACACAAACACATACATATCACACAGTCGCACATCAGGTCATCAATAGAGTGTTGAAATGTGCCTGCGAACCTAAAAAATGATGGTGATCGGATGATTGGATCGGAAAAATTATCGCAATTATTTTGTTGGATGACAAAAGTCAGTTCGGGGAAAATGGTGAAAAAAGTGATTGTAGACGGCGGGTAGTCGTACGACAAATCCAATTCTAACAGTGTTGACCTTTGCAAATGGCCCGTGGGAAAGGCCGATATGCCGAAAACGCCGGACGGGTGTAGCGAGCCTGTACAGTGATGTCAGGTGAACGCAGTGAAGCCTGTGGTTATGCACGTCATATATAAATAAAATGTCAGACTGAGCCTTGATAGATGCTGTTTTCAAGAAAGTGAGAAGATGCTCAAAATCCAGTGGAGGACGCTGGGACTGGCTACTCGAACACAACCACATGAGAAACCAGTGCTGTAGTCTTTCGAACCGGGCGAAATGGGAAACGGCAGCACCGCTCCAAATAACGCTACCGAACTCTATCAATGATCTCACATGAGCGTTGAAGGCACAAAGCAAAGCCTTGTGATTGAACCGCGCCTGGTGAGGGCACGACGGCATTTGTACGCTTTGCATGAGAAGGTCCAGCATCCTGTTTGCTTTTGAAGCAGTTGAATCTATGTGATCGGCAAAGGTGAGCTTGGTGTCCAGGAAGACGCCAAGATCGTGAATCTGCTGGCAGATATCCAAGCGGTGACCGTCTATTGCGTATGGGTGGTGAACAGGTGACGTACGAAGGGTGAATGCGATGGTGTTGCACTTAGCTGGGCTCCATTTCAATCCCCAGCTTTTGGACTATTCACAGAGGCGATCCAAATCCGCCTGAAGTGTATGGCAATCTGGTACGTTATCGATTCGGTGATACATTTTTACGTCATCAGCGTAGATAAGGCATTCACTCTCATTTTGGTCTGGGACGTCAGCCAGAACGCAGACAACAGCGACGGTCCCAGAATCCTGCCTTCCGGGGCACCAGGTCGTACTCGAATCCAGCCAAGATTCCAGTGCAAATCTTGACGCACACTTCTTAGCTATATTTAGAAGTGCGTTAAGTGTGTTCTTAACTATGTTAAGAAGTGTGCGTCTGACGAACATAGGATGACGTCACTGAACCAATTCTTTTAATCCCGACACATTGCCAGGTTTATCGACCGATTTCGACGAAAAAATACTGATCTTTAGGTAATTACCTTAACTGCCATGTTGAGACAGTTCAAAATCAAACCATACAGCTATATATTACTGAGATGTAAAACGGACTGGTAACAACATTTGCTAAAGACGAGTTACTTAATTGCAAGTGGAGCAAATGGATTCGGGGGTTGCCTTGTCATCAAAAAAGCAGGTAATAGCCAACCAACGTTATCAAGGGGCATTCGGGATGGCAAGACGGCAACTCACAAACAGCATGGCGTGAGATCAAAATCGGCGCCCCGCTGCCGCCAGTGTAGTTCTGAAACGTAATGAGGCTCGCGTGTATCACAGTAAGCCCTCTTCTACACACCCATCCTGGACATCGGGGATAGATCAGTATAGAACAGCAGAAGAACATTATAACGCAGACAGAATCGACTTGTGGGTCAGTGGTAGCGTTTGTTTTGTGTATCGTCCTAGAGTTCTTCCTTGACGATGTTTTTTTCTGAAAACGAGTCACGCACGGTGAAATAGTTGTCTTAGCATGCGCCCTATGGGAAGATAATACGCGATAGTGGTGACAGTCAAATCGTTACGATTGATAAGACGTTACGACCGATGGGGTTACAACTATAGCAAGATAACTCAGAATACGACAGTATCATACAGTCCAAGACTTGCTTTCTTACAGCCTTGCAATAGTTTGGGGCTTGCGTGGTTAAAACAGCATTATTCAGTGGTATACCTGCCGCCTTACGGCCTTAAAGTAGTTTGGGACTCAAGCGGTTCATAATCCTTTCCTCATCAAGTGTCAACTTTTTATCGGAAAACACAAGCACAAAAATTTCGTTAGACCAAATGTATCTACGAGCAAAAGGAATGCTGGCGAGGACATGAAGTGCATTGCCAGCAATACCAGACACAGACCAGAGCTTGACAGCTGGTTGACAGCTCATGTTATATATGCTGGTCGGCAATCCCAGTACGGGTCACGGGGCGTATAAATGGTAGCATTGCGACTGCAGCAAACCTCGATTTAAAACGTCTGATGTCATGTCATGAAAACGGCACAACGCCATGATTGGAACATTCCATGACAAGTCGACAACGGATAGATGCATTTCAACACGGCACCCCATTCAAATTTGACGAGAAAATGACTTTATGGTAAAAATACGGACACAACGCGATTCGCGAAGTGTTATAAGCTGTGCCGTATACCGTTAAAGAACCAAACTAGGACAAATATAGATGACGAGTCAAGAACACTATATTCAATTTGCCGTTTCGAGAGCAGCTTGCAAAGCATGAAGCATGATATGTTTGAGGCTAGGACATCAGAAACTACGTGCCATTTTTTTCTTCTGAAACACGTTTCAATATCACAGTCAAAGTCAATTAGGTACATACAAAGACCTGGTTTGACATTTGACCTCGTTGTCGGAAAACACATGTCTTCGATTTTCTTCAACCGATGCGCAGCTGAAAACAGATTTAATACCACTCGAACTAAGAAATAAACTGATGGCGTCCCCTCTATATCGGTCGCGAATCAAATTTGAGCCACGACGCATCAGGCCCGACGGCACGCCACGTGCCGACCGACTGGCATCGGGTGACCGAGGGCGAACGGCATACCCCGTCGGGAACCGTGACCGTGACATTGAGAACATGCATTCTAAATCTCAAAGCCAGTCCTTTAAAACATTTGATTAAAACTCCAGAACAATGCTCAAATGGCAAATGCTTATTAACCGAACGCACGTAGCTGTCCGTCACGAGTGGCGTAGATGGCCGCGTTGCGCGCTCCGAGTCTTCACAGTTCTTCACTCAATCATTCACACAGATTGCTCACAGATCATCGTTGTGTCAAGTTGAGCTGGAGCGCACCATGAGAACAAACCAACAACTGTTCTGAAGCTACCCTGTTCTTTGTCCAATCTAGCCTGGAGTCGGAGCAACGCCGCCTTGCGTGCTAACCCAGCACGACTGGAGTGGCACACATGAAACTGAATACGGCACGCACGTAATTCAGTGTTTGCTCCGAGCAAACCAGACCGGGGCCCAATAGAGTGACAGCGTGTGTGGAGCCTTGTTGACGGGAGGTCGGCAGATGAAAGACTGCAGTATTACCGCTTTCAGCATGTGACACGAGAGAATGCTCAATAAAATTTGAATGAAGGTCTTCAAAGAACAGGGAAGTGTTACGCGGCGTAGCGGTGCTCCGACGAACGCGGTGTAAATCATTTTCCATCTTCGCGGACAAGAGCAGTTAGCGTAGGCTTTTACAATTATGCAAAATTATCGCGTTAAACTGAAGATAGGTATGAAAACAATTTGACTAGAAGCACAAAGAAGCAAGGAAGGATATAAAAAGCTAAGTTTTGCGCAAAATCACCGGCATTAACACAGCGAAGAACTCGGTTTTCAATGGTAAGGTAAAAATAGGCGATGCATTACGTACGGCTTGCAAGAAAAAACACCGTCACACACCGTTTCAAACTGTTGACGCAGTGGCTCCAACGAGTGGGCGTGTCGCAGCCACGTAACATGTGGACACGAGCTCTTAATCAACAGCAGGATCGAGTCCAGTGACGGCAAGTACGAGCGCGGTTCGCGAGATCATCCTGGAACAATTACACAAGAAATAGCTACGGTTGGAAAAAGTGCTGTCCATTTACACACTGGTTTTTATTATTTTTAAGACTATTCTCAACGTGCAGACGGAGAGTGATCACCCGCCTGGGTCAAAAAGAATTCAGCACACATCCTTAGCAAATGTTCAGTTTATTTGCCAGATCGAAAGCGGTACTGCCCTCGTGTGTGAACTGCTCGCCTTTGCAGGAGCATTGCTGGAAACTCAACGATTCAAGAAGGGATGAAGGAAGATGCATGCTGTAACGAAAGGCGTGGCAAAATGTTTTTGGCTACTGCGTTCTTCCGATAACATTATTATTTTATCGCACAAGAAGCAGCCAGCTTGGCTGGCTGGCTACCATTGGGAAACCCCTCAAGCGGCTAAACGATATAAATCCATTCGTAGCATGCTTCAAAACGTCCAGTCACCTCGCCAGCAACGGCATCTGTACATAAGTGATAGTTAAGTCCATTCAACAGTCACAGCATGCAGTTCTCGGGAAATAGCCCTACTCATTCTGCAAGGTTTTCACCAATGTGTAAAACAAGTTTATTAGTTTTTCTTTGGCTGCCCGTCCTAATGAAGAACAAATGATATAATCATCCAATGGCCCCAAGCCTGTGGCCTGAATGGCCTGAATTGTCGAAATGGCCCACAGGCTTGGGGCCATTGGATGATTATATCATCGTGTAAGTGACGCAGTCCATGACCCACGCCAATTCAGGCGCCAAAGCGGTCTTCAGTTGGCCTTAGATGAAGGCACTTGCTGGGTCAGCGGGTTTGAACAATTCACTCCCTGAGCACTTGACTTAAAGCTGCAAAAGGAAGCTTGGAAGCCCGTGTTTGACTTAATGTCTGGCAATGTTCACCTTCCAAAAGTGGAGCAAAATCACTGGTCTGGCATGAAAGCCAGTGACCTTTTGTTTATAATTGGCATATAAGCTAAAGACGATCGGGTGAAGAGATACGTGTGCACTTCGTACACCTAGCTGGATTTTCACTTTGAATGACTTTATTTGACCCGAAGGTCACGGCCAGGTACCTCCTAATCTGAGTAAAATAACCTCTCATGCAGGTTTGCGTATCCTGTGAATTCTGTGTCTCCAGTGCTCTTTTCTCAAATTTCATTTTCCACTCACTTTTCGTTTTCAGCCTATTTTTGAAATCTTGCGGGATCAAACTGACCTATCCCCCCAAGAGCGTCACATTCAGCAGGCCACTCGGGCACGTGTTAACCGTTTGTGTTTTATCGTACGTGGAAGTGTGATGGTATGTGTAGGTATTCTAATATGGTTGCTAAACAATGGGGTGTGAGCTCACTGCCCTAGTGAGCACGACAGATACACAAGGACTGCCTCAATAGGCATGCCGCTCGGTTTTACTGCTTTGACACTTTATAATTTCTTAAGTCATGGATGGGTTTCGTAAAAGAACGCAAGTGATTTGTTGCCTGCCCAAACGCAGGGTAGACTACTCCGCAAGGAGTGCAGGGAGCGAATGACCTTTATGGCATCTATTTTATCACCGCCAGAGACCGAAAACGAGACGGCATTATACATTACGAACGACATGTATTGATAAATGAAAGCTAATAATGCTGGGGACGCACGTATTATCCAGATACCAACACAAAATCAAGTCAACAAACCACAGATGCATCCGAATTCAGGGCGCCATGGGTCATGGCTTTCAAGGACCACCAAACGTGTTCTTTGGCAGCAATTGCAATATCATGATACATGCAGTTCGTTTCTCCATCCAACACACAAAAAAGAGCAACTGTAGCCGCTGTGGGTCCCTGGATGTGACCGCTGGCTGTGTAAGGCAACATTTAATAGCCTTGAACCACCAGGTAGAGACGGCATGATGACAATCTGCGAGCCTCCTGGAAGCAGATGAGATGGGTCCTGCCAGATTTGGGCGCTGACGATTATGTAGGCGTGTTATCGGGTGTTTGTTTCCGGCTTTTTTGTTTCTTTTGTGTGATACTTTGTTGTTTGTCTTTTGTGGTGGTGTACTAGGTGTAGAACCGGTTACACAGTGATGATGATGCTGTTACATCGTGGGTGACCTAAGGTCACCAATAACTAATGTTTTCTGGGTCTAAATATTCAGGACTATTTTATGGACTGATTTTAATCCGGGAAGCTCGTCCTCTGTTCCACGGATAGTCATAGGGGTATGCAAATCCACCCACCATTTTGCAGGCGACTAAATAATTTAGCCAATGTAGTAATGCAGTCATGGTCACGTTCGCCATTTTTGCGAAAGGTGCTTCACTCGCGTCCCGTTTCAGAAGTGACCGATTTAAAAATGCTTTCACCTCCTTGGAAGTAAGTGTTGCTCCATACCTGTGTCCTTCAACGTGAGCTACATGACTACACTTTAAAAAAATGTGAAACGCACTTGATAGCCTTCTGTGAGTTCGGCTATCATCTTGAAAGAAATTGCGTCTGTAATTTGACTATATGGAGTCCGATCTTTTTTTCCATGTTCTTGGCTGGCGTGGCCAACCGTAGCAATATACCCTGCGTATACTCCTGGAATGTAACATCATGCGGTTTGTGCATGCGACTATGTAACCCCGCATCGTTTTGTTTTTAATATCACGTTATTTTGTCATGATGCGTTCCGGAAAGACACTCGGATTTCAGTGGCCTTGAAATGTGGGTTACGTAAAACTCTTTTGTTCCAGTTAACGGTCTCGTTCCCATGTAGTAAAGAATATGATGTCGGAATGCCTTTAAATGCCCAAATGCACATGGGTAATCTGGGCTCTGCGCGATGCTGCTTTGAAGGGATATCATTTCAAGGAAACCCATCATGGATTGTGTTCCTCCCTCACGGCATCCGGTTTTCACATTCGTTCTGCTCTACTTGGTCATTTTGAAGCGTGAATTTTTGTTTAGAAATGCACTGGTCGAACTTCAGATGCTTTCTGGCATTTTACACAATGGGGATTGCTCCATAGGCACAACTTGACTTTATGGAAAAAACGGTTCCACTGCTGGGTCTTCTTGAATTTTTTTTTTTACGATTGTCCTTGCAATGAAGCCGCACGTTAAAAAAAACGTGAGGTTGCCGTTTATCCGGCATCCTGAGGGGAAGACCACGTATAGCTTCACAATCAAGAATTCTCCTATAAACAATGTTTCTGTTGTCTTCTGTGGAGCTTTAGATAACTGGCAAACCAATATTTCGAAGCCGACATCTAAGAACTAGCCTTGGTCACCACCTGTTCAGCCTTCGGTGGCTGGTTTAGCACTGGACTTTCCTGCTCGAGCTAGTTGATGCTACATGATTGCAAAACTATTTAAGTGGTTGTCACGTGACCATGCCAGAT
Organism: Pollicipes pollicipes; assembly: GCF_011947565.3. Lineage (NCBI taxonomy): Eukaryota > Metazoa > Arthropoda > Thecostraca > Pollicipedomorpha > Pollicipedidae > Pollicipes > Pollicipes pollicipes. Next base: position 16,980,834 of record NW_023596448.1, on the reverse strand, counting down.
ACTGAAGTGTCTTTAGGTGCTATGGTGTCAGATCGGTTCGAAGGCACCACGCCAATAACTTTCCTGCAGCAATTTCAATGCAAACTATGCATTACCAAGGCTTGCTCAACTGACGCGCAATATGCCGCCGACATATTTTGAAAACCCTTGCACCTTTGACACGTAAGTGCTATTGGCACCTCCCGGCACTTGCGTGCGGCAGTTTTGAACGAACTTTGAAGGAGCTGCGCGCCGCGACGCCTGGTGCCGGAGACAGGCTTCGGCATTCGGTCGGGACGCAGGAAAGCGACGGGCAGTGGTCGCATGTGCGCGTGACTGACCGGCAAATCACGTGTTTTGACAGACCCAGCGTCGAGTTCGAACGGACCAGGGCACGCGGGATGGAGGCATTCGGCTGCTGTTTGCCCGAGTGGCCGGCCGCGCTGCTCGCATCGGTCCAGGTTTACGCTAAACTTGGGCATCAATGAGCCGGCCGAAGCCCCATCTAAACGGGACGCTCCTTTACTTATGCTATAATTTCTGATTAATAAATGCTGCCACTCATGATCGATCTTACTTCTCACTTGCTCATAGGTACTGATAATTTACCATGTTTCTAGAAAATGGCTAAGGTGACTGAAACTTCCATCAATATCATCTGCATTTCAAAGGCTGGAGACAGCTGGTGTGTCCCAATTCTTCAGCGTGTTTGTCAAAGGATCCGGGCTCAATTACCAGTAAGCGTTTCTTCGTGACTACCTGCAGCGCTGGTGGATGCATGTAGTGCCACTCCCTGAATGGTCGGGCCTCTGGGATCGATAATAGCTGTGCTACAGCCTCGGGAAAGGACTAGTGCAATCCCTGCATGCGCTTGGTGTAACCTCCCCTCCCTCGAACGCTGCTACCGCGTGCGCTGAATGGCTTCCTGACGGTCGGCTGCACTTAAGGAGACTTCTGGATAAATTATTTCGCCTTTAAGTCCTGACATCCATGACTTTCAAGCCAGTTGTCCAGTCCCTGAATCGCAGCTAAGCGGCATTCATCAGACACGTGATGCTCCTAACCAACCTCAATAATTCTTGTGTAAAGGATGCATCCTCGTGTAAAGGATGTATTTTCGTACGAAGGATGCATCTCGTGTGATGACGGGATGTTGTCTCAGTGTTGAATCGTTTTCTCTGGAAAACACTGAAAGTAGAGAAAGAGGGGCTTGAAACTGCAAGATAAAAGCTGAAAGACGAAATGGTGAAACTGGAAGTTGAAAAACAAACTTCGTCAAGAATGTGACAGCTTAAAGAAGGAGGCAGAACTTTAAGAACACACATCAAAAGTCTGTAAGACGGCAGTTAAGTTGTGAATGAGCTTTAAGCCCCAAGTAAACGTCCTCTTGATCTCCGGGTGGAAGACGGTCATATTTATCTTGTAAGCAAGGACATGGTAGCGCACAAATGTGAACAACTGGACGGACCAAATCAGATTAGAGGTAGATATTCCATGATATTGTAGCCTTGCGTGCTGCTGCTTTATGTACTTTAAAGGCAACGACTCGAGCGGCCGACGCTTTTAACTTCCGCAACCCTTACCTATGCGCGAAGCGAAAACGACAGCGAAAACGACAGCGAAAACGACAGCATAATGTAGGGCAATGAATACTGCCCTTTGCTTACGACACCACTCACTTTTTATTGAAGATAGGCTTATTGGTTTGTATCCCCTCAACAGGCGAAATATTTTCACGCCTCTGCTGGGTATTCACGTAATTTGTCATTTGAGGACGATTTGGAGCGTCCTACAATTTTGCCCAATTTTGTCACCTGCTTTGCTAAAATGTTTCACAGCGTGTTCAGTGAGGCTGAGGCTGAAATGGAAGAAAACACTTCCATTGCACGGTGTGATGAAGGGTGCAACGACCTGATATGTCGCAATACCTGCAACACTGGGCGAGTTCTGCATACGCTTGGGCTCCGGCAACACTGTTTTATGCGGGAGTATGAAAGCATACGAGTTCACTCCTGACACCTCCATCACATTCCTGACAACTCAATTAAAGAACGTAATTCGGTTTCGGCAAACGAATTTGGCGGTTCTGGAACTATCCTTTTAACAAACAAGATCAAATGTTTGGCTTCTGACGTAATCAGTGCCGGACACGGTGAGGTCTCACAACAGCATGGCAAGGAGGGATTTCTCGACCTAACACGCAACCTAACCAAACACAGGGCACCAGGGCTGGGATCGTGTCATACCGTGTAACAGCACAAGGCCTGATGACAGAGGTCGGAACGGGATAAAGGACGGGTACAGTCAGAGGACGGAGTGGAAGTCACACAGAAGCCACACAAGACACACAGAAGCCATACAGACACACAGAAGATACGCAGAAGTCACACAGATGCCACACAGAAGCCACACAGAAGCCATGCAGAATACACACAGAAGCCATACAGAAGCCACGCCGGGCAGGGGATGGGATCGGAACAAGCCAACGCGTGTGACCCCAACAGTCGGAGCACCCACAAACCCCAATAAACGACGGAGAGGACAGGCCAAAGGGCTGCACAGGGAACAGTTGAGAGCTTGGACGTAGGACAATACAGGGACATACAGAGACGTAGGACAACACGTAGGACAATACAGGACAATACAGAGACAGAGACATACAGACAGAGACAATATAGAGAAAAAAAGACAGACATTGAGACGGAAGGGCAACAAAGAGGGAGGGTGGGGGACAGAACAGAGCCCTCCAACCTCGGCCACTTCTCCCACGGTTGGGCAGGTGATGACACCGATCAAGGAAGTACAGAGCAGCACAGCACAGGTCATAGCACAGGACGGCACGTCGGACAGGACAAGCTCGATGATAAGACAGGACCGAAAACAGGGCAGCACTGAGCACAGAGCGGGACTGAGGACAAGATAGGGCAGAGATATAACAAAGGGCAGTGCAAGATGGAGGCCAGGGTATGGCGTTTCATTGGGCAGTACGGAGGGCGTATCACTTAGGACATGGACAGAGGTGCAGGGGGCAGGTGGCAGGACCGACGGAAAGATAGAGGGCAAATTAAGACGAGACCGAAGCTGTCCTGTTCGATCTTCAGACCAGTCATGTCTGGTCTGTCTTCTTGTCTACCCTGCCTTATCATTTATTATTCCCTGCCCTGCCCAGCAATACCCTGCCCTGCCCCGCCCCAGCCTGTTCACCACAACTCTGATTCCACTCTGTTCTACACGGTCCCTCTCCGTTCCGTCCCATCCCGGCTTGTGCCCCACCTTGCAACCCGTCATGCCACAGCCCGTATCGTTCAGTAAATGTTGTAGTTACGCCTCATGGAGAGCAAGTGACAGGCTATGATTTATACGCCGGCCGCCACCTGGCTTCCTTCGATGGCTGTTGATCTTTCTCGCGTGGCACCACGGCGTGTCGTACAGACGAGCAGCAGGCTTGCTCGAACCGATAGGCATTCTTTCCGGGTCTGCCTGGGTCTGCACATGCGTCGGAGCAGACAGGAACGTCTGGCTGAGCTGTTCGGTGGCTAACTGCTCTCTGTCAGCCTGATGACCTCGGCTGGCGCCACCTTTGACTGATTCAAATGACCTGACAGGTTTTGCGGTGTGTCAGTAGCGGCATGAGGATGCGTGACGCTGCTTCGTCCACGTATGCTTTGAACATCAGCTGCCTTGCTCTCTTTTAATCTTAGACTGATCTCCGGTGATTTTATTCTTAGGTTTTCAGATTGATATCGTAATCCAAATTCTCAATTTGGTTTCACAGCTGCTCAGATTTCTCATCAACGCCTTTCGAGAGGACATCAAGAGCGCGCTGAATAATTGGTCCACTATTTTCATGACGTTCATCGATCTTTCCATGAACTGACTGCATGAGCGATGCGGCGAATATGCCCGAGTTCACATGTTGGAGACGACCGTCAAAATAGCGTCCCGAGGCTGCCCTGAAATCGCTGCTGGTCTCATTTGGATTCATGATTGTTTCACGAGACATAGGGCAATCTCGCTCCCGTCGCTGATTCCGGAGAATGCTCACATGGTGCCATGTTGTCCAGTAAGACACTAATTCTTCATAGATAAGACAGAAGTGATAGCGTTATTCCTCGGAGAATAACCAAAATAATGGAGACATAGATGGGTTGATCTTTCGGCAGCATGCCATTCTCGAAACAGCTGTAGAGGTGCATTAATTCACTTCTGCTATTGTTTCTATAAAGGAATATTGCCGAAATATCAACCAACTATATCTCCATTATCCCGGTTTTTCTCTAAGGAATAAAGCTATCAGCAGATGTGAATGAACTCACTTCTACCATTGTTTTGATAAAGGCATGCTGCCGAGATATCAGCCCAACTAGATTTCCATTCTCCTGGTTTTTTCCCAATGAATAATGCTATTACTATTATCTGATCGATGTGAATAATGGCCCTTGCTGATGCACTGAACAAGTAACTAATTTTCCATGGTCGACACTTAAGTACAGGCGAGAAGCATTCACGATCCGTTCTAACATCAGGCAGCAGGCCCGGCCTGACAGCGCCCTGTTCCGCGGCAGGGTGTCGCTCCGCCGCTAGCGGCCCGCTAACGCCACCCTCGGCGGGCTGTCGCGACCGTTCACGTCACGTGTCGTGTGCCACGTCACGCCACCCTCGACCGGCTGTCGCAACCATTCACGTCACGTATCATGTGTCGCGTGTCATATTTCACGTCGCGCCACCCTCGGCCCGCTGTAGCGACCGTTCACGTCACGTGTCACGTGTCACGTGTCATGTGTCATGCGTCACGTCACGTCACCCTCGGCCCGCTATAGCGACCGTTCACGTCAGGTGTCACGTGTCACGTGTCATGTGTCATGCGTCATGTCACGCCACCCTCGGCCCGCTATAGCGACCGTTCACGTCACGTATCACGTGTCACGTGTCATGCGTCATGTCACGCCACCCTCGGCCCGCTGTAGCGACCGTTCACGTCACGTGTCGTGTGTCACGTCACGCCACCCTCGGCCCGCTGTTGCGACCGTTAGTCCCCAAGGTAGAGCGGCGGCTTTTGTGCAGTTCTGGTCGCATGCTTTCCCTCGTTGGATTGCAGTCCTTTCAAAAGTATTGGCCCCATGCTTATATTTATGTTCATGTTCGGTTTATGCAGGCGCAGGCGCGGTGCGACGTTTCCCGCGAATCATGTTAATGATGTGGTTCATGTTAGGAGTAGCAGCGGACTGACATCCCTGAAGATTACTGATCAGTCTGTGTCACGACACCAGCCTGTAAGTAGCTATTTCTGTTCGACAGATCGCCGTGAAACGACGTCAGCGGTTTGGCTGTCAGGCGTGCAATTTTTCACACTCCGCGACTTAGGGAAAGGACCGGTTCTCGAACAGCGCTGTTTCCCTAACGGGACACCAAAAGCGTTGTCTAACTGCTGTTTCCTGAACTAACCGAACATTTTTAAATTCACCAAATCAGCTCCAACAAGTCAGGAGCACCTGGCGTATTGCAATCCTGCAATCTTAATTTGCTTTCGCCATCGACTAAAACGCTGCAGTCATGGGGCTACTATCCGGTGGTGCCTACTGCCTCGCCTCGCCCGTGTCGATGTGAATATTCTATGGACACAAAACAAAAACGCTTGTGTCAGAAAAAATACCAGAGGAACCGCGCGAGTATGTTATAACACTATCCGTATCTAGCTCAAGTAACTCGTGGGGCTTTGCCCAATACCGTTAACCGGATAGCATAAGTAAGTACATAGATCAGTCGGATAAGTGAATCAATGGGTCAGTGGGTTAGTGGGTCAGTGGGTTATTCAGAGCCGGAGAAAATGAAGTTGTTCTTTTTTCGGGGAATTAGAAGCCAAGGGTGCCCTTTCAGCACAGGCTTTCGCGACCAGTCCGGGCAAGGATGGTGAACTGAATCACTATGACGCAGCAGTCAATGAGCCACGACGGCCGTTCTCATACGAAGCGACCATGCCGTAGTCCGTGAACGCGAAAATAACCCACCGCCGTCCTCTGTGGCAAAACATGTCTGAGCATCCAACCTCGGTTGAACTGGAGAGGTATTACCAGGGTTGTGCAGGCAAAAAGCCCTCGCACTCTTCGTCCCGCGCGCTCTCTCTATGCTCCGGGAGTTCAAGTCGCCTCCGCAGGTTATGGTGGAGCAGAGAAAGGCGGGCGAAGCGATGCAGGGATTAAGGTCGACGGCGTTTGGGGCTGGGTTTTACCGAACTCCGAGACCGCTTGAGCCAGAGGACCAGCTTTGGTTTGTGCGACTGAGATTCATATCAAGTGCAAAGCTTACTTAAATGAGAGCTTTTGCATTTAGATCATGACCTGTTAAACCGCTTAGTAAACAACTCAATAATTGCCACACGTTCTGGGATATCCCCCTGAACAGAACAGATACATAAGCGGACTAATCTCATCGATACCGTAAACCTAGCGCCCTGTTCAATCGATTAGAAACTGAGATTTTGGGGGATATGAATGGAGGTGAGTTTTTTTAGGATCAAACCGGCATTTGCTTGTTTTCCAGCGTCAATGTGTTAGAAAATGGTTTGAGAAGAGTGAATGTTACTGCCGTCAACGGTGTCTTTCTCCAGACTTTCGTCCGGATCACGGGAGACCCGTATTGTGGCAATTTCCGAATGAGACGTTACAGTTCATGCCGTTACGGCAGACAGCAGAGCGTAATCATCTATATGGGAGTTGTCCCAAGTTGTTTTGTTAACAAGTTTGCTTTTTTATTAAGAATTATCGCCTGGATCCAGCCAAGCAGAGCTGAAAAATTTCTGTTGGTAGACCAGGTCGTTTTGTGTGCAATGACCACGCAAGATATGGGTGGCACACAAACACACAACAGACACTCGCCGGTCATATCATGACCGTCAGGTACATATCTGTCACGCAGCCGGCATGCGTCATCGAAGTCAACACGCAGCTCCGGTCCCGTGGGGCCTGTCACCACGACCTCCTCCCGGGTGCCGCCGCTCTGCCCGGCCGGGGCCGGGCCGTGTTGCTTTATGATCGCGATAACGTCGTCCAGCTGCTCCCTTCATTAACGTTAGCTTAACGTTGGCTCTAAAGTCGCAGCTAATCGGGATTCAGGCTGCCGCAGCGTCCTGTATAGGACTGGACATTGCATTCAGCATCCGCCAGAGCTGGAGGCCGGTACAAGCGCCTCCGGTTTTTGGTGGCGTGTCCTGATCTGCTCGGTGCATAAAAATGACTGTTTCACTGGCTGACCTCGAACATTTGTTGAGACTGACCAGCGGTTGAAAGCTGTTCCTGTTTGTCATTGACGTCCTGGATTCTCATTCTTAAATATGCCTGCGGTAAAGGTGTGGAAAATCTGCATTACAGGATGCATTCTTGGCTCCATGAACACTAGATCTTGACGTCTGACAGTGCCTAGGCTGTGGAGTTACATAACAAGCATTACCAAGTTTCAATTGGTCAAATATCGAAGTTAACGTTGACTCAGCTTGCAAATGTCGTTCGGGATTGATGGCACATCAAGTGAAGGTTGAAAACTGACGTTAAATGAGTCCTATAAAACTACCGTTTCATAAGCCGTGATGACTAATGTATCGATGATGTGAGGATGATTCAATGTCAAGATTGTTGCAAGTCAGGCGTTAGAAGCAGGGCAAGGTATTGCCAGAAAATCCTGTAACCAGCGTTGACCGAAAGGCTCAAATCTTCCCGGTCGAATGTTCGCGATAATGTATAAACGTGTTGAGCGAAGTGCCACTTTCTAAAATCGGCTGGAAGCTCGGCCAAAAACGTTAACATGACCTGCCCCGCAAAGCTGATTTCTCTCGGGATTTCGATCGCTTGAATTTGCATCTTCAATGTTAAAATATACAGTTCTGAATGATTCATAGATTCAAAACTGTTTTCCAGCGCAGGAATAACCTCTCATTTCAAGTCAATGTGAGCTGCCTATTTGTGAAAAGCTTAAATGCAGTGCAATTTATATAAAAATATCTTAGTAAGTCTTAAGGGATAACTGTTGACTACCGCTACCGCTGATGGTGCCTTACAAGCACGCAGCCACGATTATAGTCAAATATACTGCGCACTGTAGAAATACACTTGCGCCTTCTAAAGGAAAACACGCGTTAACTTTGAAATGCACCACCCTGTGCTTTTAAAAGCTGCCACATATTGCAGCCAATCCTTCGCAATCCTAATACAGGCATCATTATTTGGTAACAAAATTGCCGAACATTCGTAGACTGGCTTAAGTATGAGAAGTTAGCATGTCAAAACTATTAGCTACCCAGAGGATATAATTTGTTACAACATCAAAATGATACTAATAGTGAGTTTTTAGGTCCCTTACGCCTAGTATACCATTAGTTCAGATAATCGCTGTGTATTTGTGACCCAGTATTCCCCTTTTGCTCATATGCATTCGGCGAGGGGGGGAGGAGGGCTCATAGATATGCTCGGGGAGGGGGCACAAGTCAGCATTGGAAGAAAGGAGTTCAGGCCACGGAAGCTGTGTAAAGCGACGCCCAAATTTTCGTTGATGTATCGGTGCAAAAGTTGTTAAGCAGCTACCAATTGAATAATTTTCCGCTTTGTTCCGAGATGCAATCATGAGGCCGTAATGAATCATCCATGCATAGCGTCAGAGTGAGCTATGTTTGCCGATTTATGACGGAAGTGCGTAGTCGTTGACAAAGTGAAAGACTGAACTGACGAAGATACCTGATATCTGTACACAAAAATGCGTTATTTAGCTCATCAGTCATATGCCGGGTAGTTTTGTTGTTTTAAAATTGCATATTGAAATACTGACAAATCAAATAATAACATTTTTGATGAAAAGCAAACCCAAAATATTTGGTCTTACACTCACAATTGTGAAAACATCACGCAATTATCCTTTTACGACCATGAAGAACATCTGCACTAAGTTTCAAGCACTCTCTATATAGATGGTTGCGTTATAGCGTGAAGTGCATCGCAGCGCATGCTGCCCGTACTCAGGCGGGCTCAGGTGCCGCGGCAGTGAGCGGCCGGGACTTGCGTACGCCGCTGCGGCTCTGTGGCCGGGCGGCGGGGGACACTTAACTTTGATGTGAGGTCTGAGGCCGCGTGCCACGGCGCTACGGATTGACATTTGAAGTTTTGATTTAAGGTCAGTCGTTCTTGAGATAAGCTGAGGGAGGAGGAGCCGGCGGTTAAATCTGCCCCGTTCGGTCGATGGTGTGCCGCTGTGGAGCTCGGTGAAGGGCGGGTGAAAGTCTCCCGGCGTCGTCTTTGTTCGTGTCTGTCTTTTGCGAGATTATCTCATGCCGTGGTGAAAAAATCTCATCTCAAAAACATCTCATCGGTTGCTCTAGCTGCTTTTATACTTCCTTCAAAAACGGTTGTGTATATCCGTTCAAACCACTTGTGCTGATGCGGTCATGCAAAAATCTGTCAAAAACAGACCTAAACAGATGCAACTGTACATTTTTGACCCGACCTTTCATGTCTACCATGGCAGACAGAAAACAATCGCGTACAAAATTCCCAGATCGCGATCGGAACGTCATGACAATGACAATGGCAATACAATTATCGCGACAGCACATCGGCCGCGCGGTTGGCAGGGAGATAACAACATCGCCATTTCGTTCCACCATCGGTTTGGAAGGCGGCAAAACCGACGAAGCTATCACCAGATGTTCAACAGAAGGCGGTAACACCCAATGTGTACGGAAAGCCACAGCATACCATGTTGCCTAATAAACTGTTTGTCGAATGCACTGATGCCCAAAATTTGTTTTTCTTCATGATGCAGGGTGGCTTGCCGACAGCTCTGGCAATATTCAGAGTGTCCGGAGAGGCCGACAGCACTGGTAAGGCTCGCAGTGTCCGGAATTGCCGGCAACTCTGGCAAGGTTCGGAGTGCCTGAAGTGGCCGACAGCGTTGGCAATGATCGGAGTGTCAGAAGTGACCGACAGCTCTAGCAATATTCGGAGTGTCAGGAGTGGCCGACAGCGCTGGCAAGGTTCGGAGTGTGCGGAGTGACCGATAGCGCTGGCAATGCTCGGAGTGTCAGGAGTGGCCGACAGCGCTGGTAAGGTTCGGAGTGGCCGGAGTGGCCGACAGCTCTGGCAATGTTCGGAGCAGTGACGTCTGGATATATGTGGGCAGTGTGCCTGAGGATCGATGCAGCAGGGGAATTACTGGCATCGAGAAGCAGTCAACACCCATGCCCTGCATAATGCGTCGTCGAACTGATACGTCATCACAGTAGACAGGGGCGGTTTAATTGCTCCGTGGACTCCCTGCTGGTGGTGTGGCGACAGCGCAGCTGGGCTCGTGTCCGGCTCGACCACGCCTGCAGGTCCAGAACAGCGCTCACTCATGGACGGCTCCCTCCAGTACCGGAGGCGTGCTAGGGCTTGAATTCTGCCATCTGAGCCGAAGCGCATCGAAGCGGACTGCGCATCAGCATTCTGGGAGGGTGGTTGACCTGAGAAAGCTGGCGAATCATGCAATTCTATCTGGATATCATGCTCTATCGGCTGGCCTTTGAAACAGTGCTGCAGGCAGCGTGTGTAGCCGGGGAAGCGCATGACGTCGGGAAGCACAAAGTACGCCCTCGTATTGAGTTATACTTGCCTGTATCTCTCCACAGGGTGGTAGAAGCCTTGGAGGTTGACTCCACCGTCTTTGTCACACCAGCTTTTGTTGGCATCTCTCCACATAGTTTGATAGGCGTTGCGCATTAATTTTGATGCAATCCTGATTTGACAGTAAAGACTTCTGTTATTGTTTCGACAAAGGCATGTTGCCGAAATATCAACCCACCTATACTTCCATTCTCCTGGTTTTTTCCAAGGAATAAGGTCAATACTACTGTCTTATATATGTGAAAAATAGCCCTGTTTACGTTGGAAAATAAATGGTTGCCAGATTGAAACAAAAGTGTGCCAATGGTGGCGATCTCGGTTATTCTGTTGTGCAAGTGTCAGATATTATCAAAATTTGTGCTTAAAGTGTGTTTGTGCTCTTTACTTTACAACCAGGCTGTACAACTGACTGCAGTAACTTTAACATCTTGTACTTCATTCATATGTATGGGAGATATGGTAGCATGAAACAAGGCCTGTGCCAAGCTACCACATTCAACATGGTAGCCTAGCCGTCCCGGGGGGAGCGACCTCGCTGCCATATGGCCATTTTATCGATCTTCATCTCCGCAAGCTCTTCGCTGATTGGGCAGGTTTAGTGTCTGCTGCCAGGAGGCTGCTGGAAGCTGCGTATGCACGGGGGTTAAGCTGCAAAAGCACCACGTTTAGGGTGACGCCGGCGATCCATTTGTTGCTGTTGGTATTGTTTTGCTGTGCCGTAGTATTGCTTTAGTTGTAGCTGAGAGCATAAAATCGACGTGGATTTCCCAGAAAGCAGGTGAAGTTTTTTATTACAGGCACTTCAATGCGATAACAAAACGCTACACAGCTTGACTCAAGAGCGCCAGAGTACCAGCCCCGCGGATGCACGAAAATGAGAAAAATATACGGCTGGATAGCTTTGGTGCCAATCTGGCCACATTTTCAATTCCCTATGTAAACAGGGCTAATGTTCCTCGCTAACGCACTGAAAAACTTACCCAAGTAATATGACAGCTTGCTGTTCTTGCTTAACGCGCGTGTGACATTCTCACCCTGGCATCAGGTCTGCTTGATTGTTTTTGCAACGTCACGATCTTACAGATTTACCTTTACAACGCACGATTTTCTTGAGTGTCAACTGATATATCTCCCTAGGAGACAAGCATTCCACTGCACCATCAGACCGCGCGGGGTCCCATTCTCTGGAACCGTAAATCGTTAGTATGTTTGAAGATGGTTGAGCACTGTTTCAAACGCGAGGGTGCTACTATGCTGCTGACGTGAAACAGTCACTTTACCGTTTAAACTGTCACTTCTATTTACAAATGTTCGACCCGGAGCCCAAAATGGTCGGAATGTATAGAGCTCTGCTTGATGATTTTTATGAGATGTACAACTATTTGAATACAAAAATGTTCATTCTGGGCTTCTCTCTTCCATAATTTCCTAGGCAAAAAGTGATGATATCCTTCACGATGTTCTAGCTGAATTAAGATCCGCCCTATCATAATCATCTACTCACAATCGCGTGTTAAGGCCAATTGAGCAAACTCCTCCCTCTTTACCAACTGAGTGCATGAACCTGTTTTAGCGATTTCGTATTTGACTCCGACGTTCAGACGATCTAAACTATTCTGCCCATGTGCGCCATTGTGGGCAGCAACATTTTGAACTCGCTGAGTTAAGCGGAACCAGGCGGCGGACCCATTTACAACGAATGACACGTGCATTAGCAGCCATTCACCCGATTTCACCTAGGTCTGGTGCGACAACAATAAGTGATGGCTGGTCGGTGGGGAGGTGCTCGCCGCGCACTCGCCCGTGAACACGACTGGCGGCGGCAGCTTCGACTGTAGTTCAGACATCCCGGCTCCGAGAGCTTGTCCGCCATGTTGGACGGCAGCAGCGGGATGGCGAATACCCCAGAGCAGGAGCTGCATGGTTCGCTGCTCCACGTTGGGATCGCTGGTGTGAAACTCGCGAGCATCGGTTTCGACAACATGTTTTGCTTACAGAAGCTCAGCCATACTCTGCAACGCACGTCACCTCGCTCAGCTATAAAATCCGAACCGTGCTTTCAATACACAATCGTCATGGCTGTAAATCTACACGGACCACAGCAGCAACCGTAGTGGGCCTATGGTTTAGTATCTGAAGCCAATCAGACAGCGCCGCGCAGTTACCCACGCTACGACACTGCGCCACCTAAAGGAGCAGCATCCCTCGTCACATCCATGCGTGAGCGTCTTATTTGCTTTGATCGGACCACTCTCACGTTGATATGAAGAATCACGCATCGTCTGTAACCAGACTTCCCGTGCGCCTTCCCCGTCACGCTTCCGCAAACAAGGCCGTTAGTGGGGACGTTAGTGGGAGGATGTGGAAGGACAAGCGATAACTGCACCAATAATCAATCAACTGCTGCTCAGTTCGAAGCATGAATGCGCGAGATCGAGCGGGACACGAAAGATATTTGCGTGCATTACGACCATATTTGTTTTCAGGCTATTGCGTTATTCATCTCTAAGCTCGTGTGACTGTTTAGCTAGTGGTGCAAAACAAACTGTAATGGGGGCGTAATGGCCGAGTGGTTACCAGCTTCGGCTCCCTCGCGGGGGCCCCGGGTTCGTAATCCAGTCGAGCCAAGCGCCTTGTGCACCAATATGATTACGTTTGTTCGCCTGTCAAATATGTTGCTGACATGGCAGCCGCAGACGCTTGCGTTCAATGGACGAACGCCCGACGACGTGCGCTGCGCCCTCTTTGGAAAAAAAGTTCAGATAGCTTTAAAAGCTCACCTGGCGCATGTATATGTATTGCGGCGTCCTTGGTGTGGCTGCGCCACGTGGCTGAGCCCTGTGTGTTCTTGCGTCATGGGGCACTTCTGCACGGCCTCTCCCGGCGAACAAAATGTGTAAGAAGGGCTCATTGGTCCATATTCGAGTCGGGTAGTCTTCAGCGTACGACTCGGCTCGTGGAGACTACGGTGCACGCGACGCGAGCTCACGTATGCGAAGCAAGTTCGAAGCAAGCGGTCGAGCACTTCAGTGAGGAAAATCGGGCCGGAATGGTGAGAAGCGATGAGCAGCGCTGAATTTGGATCGGTGGTGTGGTATGTCCGAGGTCCAGCTACAGGTACAGGCTCGAAGGCTCGTCACAGAGTACGCATTCTTCAAATTTTGCCGATGTTTACCTCGTTTATTATCTGCTGCGCCCATTCCATGACAACTTCACGAACGAATGCTCAGTTTGGATCATCACCCAATCACCTGGGATTGCGATCATTTATGCACGGGATTTATTGCATACATTATAGTCGCAACTGTGGCAACATCTATTAAGCACGGCTACCTTTCAGGTATTGGCATGTTCCAAGAACAGCACAGTTTGTTACAAAAAATGGAGAAAAACTGATCGAGTGCTGAAGGTATAAGAACTGGTATGACTAGACAACACTACTAATTGATTATACATGACTCATTATTTTAGGGATTGTAAAATAGGAATGTCTTTTATTTCCCATGCATAACTGCTCCACTATCGACAAAACACGTAGTGGCCCGACCACTGGCTATTGATTTTCGCACAGACTTAAATAGCGAGGGCCGTTCGACGTTCCCACGCGCGCCGAGGTCGGCCGCCGCTCCTCCAGGCGCTCTCTCTCCCTTCTCAGCGCCGGGTGCCTGGCGCAGTCCGGGGCGGCGCGAACGGTGGTGTGAGGATCGGCCACTGATTAGGGGCGTGGCATAAATCACAAAACGCGCTTGGGAGCGACGCTTGGCTGGATGCTCCATTCTAATAACCAAGCTGCTGAGCACAGGCGTGACTGTCAATAATCAGGCGTGATAGGAGCCAAGGAGCGATAGAGGACTCGTGAAGAAATGAAGTGCCCCTTCATTGGCCAAAGCGCTTTCCACCAATTATAATTCACCCAGAAACGTGTAGTGAAACCAATCGAGGACCGTTTGCGCACTGTCTTGACACAGAGATCAGACGTTGGTGGCATTTTGGTAGAGGTGATATACCCACAACACGAGCAAGACCTATTAGTGCGATATAACAAAAAAAGAGCAAGGCTGCATCTGTGCTAAAATGTAAAAATCCGCTTGACCGGGAGCGCCAACAAAAAAGAAAGAAGAAAATCACAGCGCTGGCTAATGTCACGTGCGCTCATCCAGAAACCGCATCATGCACAGTCTTATGGAAGGGTAGCAGCGTCCTACGCATGACTTGTGCGACCATACGCCAACATCTGTCAGCTGCATTCATCCAGAAGCCACAACCTGTGTGGTCTGCTGAATGCGGGCTATAACCTATGCACATGTTTTGTATACCGTTACCCAAGAACAGGAAGCCAGGAGTGCCCCTCCCTCTATACCAGCGGCGCAATAAGCGGTACGTTAACAACAGAAAAAAAATCAAGTCGCGACACTCCCAGCTAGGAAGAGGAAACAAACATAAAAAAGCAGGCGAAGAAGTGGTGCAGACACGAAGGAATTGTGTTATGTAGTAGGCAAGGATAAATCATACATGAGAAGGCTTAAAATAGTTACTAGCCCGAATCAGCTAATGACAGCCCGCTATAACCACCCAGTAAGCTACAACTACTCATTCACAGTGTTAGTAAGGGCTATACAGTCACACAAGTCGGAGGGGCAATCACCTGGTCATTTTCGTGCTGGGTTTTGAGTTGGATGTCCAGGGAGTCCACCCAGCTAAGCGGAGCTTGTTGATGGGAGAACTCCCGGAACCAGCGCCATAAATTTGGGTACATGCGCATGACTATAACTATATCAGAACGTGATTATGAGGCATGAATAAGGTTAAATATGAAGTGAGTTGCATATGTGCAGCGCAAAAGATTGCAATGTCTTCAAATATGTTGGTTACGTTAATATGCATTCACAAAATGTTTGTGTATGACGTTCTTAACGATGGTTTTTGATGCAGGGATATCAGCTATTCTTGGAAAATATGTAGCCAAGTCGTTCCACAGCTTAGGGCCAAGGCAAAGTGTTGTAAATAGCCTACAATTACGATTAGAGAAAGGTTAGTCTAAATATCTTACTCGCCTAATATCCATTTCATGTGATTTGAAGAGCTTGTCAAAAAAACCTGAATGATGCAGGAAGCTGCGAAGTTAGAAATTTGTGCATCACAATTAACATTTGGGATTTAGCAATATCCGATAATATCACAATTTTGTAGCATTAAAAGATTGACTCGGAGCTTTGTGGAAGATGCACACATGCCGGCATACTGTAAGAAATATCATACCCAGGAATTTTCTCAATCTGGACGTCCTCCAATAATGCCGCCAGGCTATGGCCAGCCGTCCAATAGTTGTCAGATGCAGCGCCGGGCCAAAGAGGAACCAGCGACGTCGTGAAGTACACACATTGATGTTATACAGACTGCCTAGCATTGAGAACACTGCATAAAACCACTGAATACTGTAGATAATGGGCACATATCTGTGCTGACAAAGCTGACAAAGCAAAGCACCAAAACAAACAAAGCACCACATGGCTGCGGACAAGTAAAGTGCGTTCTTGAGGGACTTGAAAGCATATTTGAAAGAGAACGATCTCACTGGGATACAGTGAAAGCGACCCAGCATTTGTCCGTCAAGTTCATGAGAATGAAAGACGATGATAACGTGGTAGCCAAAATTTTAAATGGTATAGGGTGCACATAGCAAAAGGCCAAGACCGTATACACATTTCAGAGGAAAGTATACCTTATACTGAAATGCCGAGAGAGAAAAACAGCTCACTCCAAAGCACACCCAACTTCGTTGCCAGATCGGGTGCCCTTCGGCGTAGCTCAGCCGGGTTCCATGGCCCCACGGTGTGTTTTCCCACCAGATCAGGTGCCCTTCAGCGTAGCTCAGCCGGGTTCCATGGCCCCACGGTGTGTTTTCCCACCAGATCAGGTGCCCTTCGGCGTAGCTCAGCCGGGTTCCATGGCCCCACGGTGTGTTTTCCCACCAGATCAGGTGCCCTTCAGCGTAGCTCAGCCGGGATCCATGGCCCCGCGGTGTGTTTTCCCACCAGATCAGGTGCACTTCAGCGTAGCTCAGCCGGGCTCCATGGCCCTGCGGTGTGTTCTCCTTCGACGGCCCGACGGAAGGGAATCTGATCGACCGACAGCGCGACGGCATAGGAGCCCGAGCCGTGACGGAAAATTGATGATCTGATTTCACCATCCTCCGCCGTATGGATGATCTGCACCTCCCACTCCGGCTGGCTCCGTCTGTGGGCGCCGACCGATGTTGCAGTCTTGCTCCACCCTTGCATTCGGTCGCTGTGTAGCTTCTTCAGCGGCGGCATGTATCCACCAGCCGTCGACTGTTCCGAAGCGGGCGTTATTGGAGCCCATTTGTCTTATGGGCTTCCTGTTGCCGTTGTTGTTCCTGTTTTTCCTCCCTTGCGTGGTTTATTCTACATTAAGCTTGTCTCTCTTTTGTAGAAAATGTCACGGTTCTTCTACAGGCGAATCACCTTTCTCGGGAGTTCAGGTGCAGGGAGTTTATATGCATATCATGTGTGGTTCGTGACCAATAATGCAACGCAGTTGGCGCCAGTTAGTGTGGAGTCAATGTACTTTTCACGTTCGGCAGCAGTACCCCCACACATGCTCATTTTGTGGAAAGCTTGAACCCGTGTCTATTTTTTTCCCAAACCTTTTACCCAGACCACGGATTTATCCGATTTCCTTGGAGCCTTAGTTGACATGCCGAGCCTTCAGCTTGATTATTCAGTCCCGAGGCAGCCAATCACGGCAGTCCATTCTGCTTGTTTAGCGAATCCCCTTCCGCTTTCAGTAGTGCACGCGGAGATTACAAGTAGATTTCAGACGCTTCACAAGCATCTACGAACTCGCGCGGATCGGAAACGCCATCGGGCCGAGGCAGACACGTGGCACCCTTCTCAGAGCACATAGGAGAGTCCAAAGAACTATCGGGACCGGCCTTTTGTTAGCAAACCTATAGGATGTCAAGCTGCAGGCCGTTTGGTAAGATTGTCGAACAAATTCAAAACGCATCTAATGATGGTAAAATTGGTCACCTACACTGGCAGCAGGTTCGTAGTCTGCTTAAACAACCACTTTCCTTTTGCCTCAAACGCACTGAAACAGACTGGCCCGTTTATCGCTACCGTTTTACGAGGCATTACTCACATTCATACTACACTTCCACTATCGTCTTCAGTTAATTACCAGCACTACACCGCGACCGCAAGTTACCAACCATTGCCACAACGCGTAGCTGAATGTGTCAGAAGACTGTGATAGCTATCCTCAAGCTGTTTCCCGCTGTAAAATCATGCATATGCCCGGCCCAATGCATATGCCAAAATCACTGATCACCAACACCCATCCTACATCTCAATGTATAGCCAATCTTCCACCTTCAACAGTATAATCGTGTATGACGACAAAAAAAAACAACAAGTGAGGTACTCTTGGTCAATGCCAACAAGCAGGGCCTTGAACTCCTGGTTTTCTGGCTTTATGAATTCGGGGCTCCTTCTTCTGACAACATTCGGCCCTTGATACATCAGAAATCACTGTTTAAATGACACCATTAACCCTCACCCTGACAGGGTCAATCCCGCTAAGGTTTTCTGATGGTTGTTGATTCTCTGGTCTGTCTTATAATACCCACCAAATTTTCAGTAGGCCATGGAGCGTCCATTGCACTTTTTTGCACTAAAACGTGTTCCTAGCGTTTCTGGGTTCGGAGAAAAGATGGTGATTTAGAAACAATATAGGACGATTTACGGCCGTAAATCAGTAACCCCCCCCCCCCTCCCTCTCATGAGTCCACGTTATAAAAACGTCGATACATGAGGGTTTAACAAGTACTGGCATTGGCAACGTGAGGGCGTCGGAATGAGGACTCCCAACCGATTGGCCTCACATATTCTGCAAGTGGCACTGCCCCCCCCCCCCCCTCCCTGCATGTGTCTGCGTATGGCGCGAAACAATGTTGACTTCTGGTCTGCCAGCCGTAAGGGGAACGAACGCACTCAGACTGCTGTCAGATATAGGTAAATGACTCGATTATAATTCTACAACTAAGAACTGATATGCACTTTCATATCACTGTATGCTTTTACTCAGTTGGGGTCATGCGCACGCACTGCCAAAAAGTAACTTCCCAAAAATCCTCAGCACGCTTCTGGCAAGGGTATCTCAGTAGAGGCTAACCAACTCCAAGAAGCAAGTTGAAAACTTTTGTTTCAGTGAGCTTTAAAACGCCGCATTGGGTATCAGATTGATTCAAGAGCGGTGCCTTTAATCTAAGTCATTAAACTCACAGCGTTATGTCGCTTTTATGACTTATTACTAGACATTTGTTGAGCTTTGCTCGGCTAAACATACTTCATGCACGCTGTACAGCAAGAATGATACTCTGTGCGCGTCCCACTGAACATTCTCTCAGGAGGTTCGCTGTTGACTCTCACCTGGGATCCGTAAATACCAGGCACGCTCAATCCAATTAATCCCTCCATCCATCCAAATGCCAGCCAACGTGGACTCAGTTGGCCTCCATACTCAATCATACTACGTGCGGCGCACATCTGGCTTCTTTCGCGACACGCATAAGCAACGGCGGACACTGGCTCAGTGAGTTATCATAAATGCCGTCAATGGTTAGCGCCAAACTACACGACAGATAGGCAGCTAATGCCTCAATTAACGAGTTTTCGTATATCCGTCTGTGCAGGAGAAAGGCCTCCTCCTCTTTTGATTCAGTACACGCCACGCGCCACACTACCATGGCGTCTGACTAGCAGTGCTATACCGCGTCGTCGAGAAACATGCCTCGGCACCTCATTATTCACTATATCGGCATAGTGTATTAGCAATGTTCCTCAACATTTAGTTATGCAAGAGACCTTGCGATATAGTGCGGGACTGCGTGAGCGTTACCCTTTTATTCTATGGAAGGAGATAGTTCAAAATTGAAACTGTTGACCAAGAAAAGATGTGATCCAACCCCTTTTCCGTGTTACATCGGATACCTCATTTTCTATAGCACATTAGGGCCACAAGTTGGACCGTGAAGAAAGATTCGTGTTCAGCCCCCCCCCCCCCCCCCCGAGCACTGGTCCTGGATTACATCAGAATCTGACGACGCCAATGGCTTCAGCTAATGCATGCGTCAGTAATAATCAGCAAGTAACGCTCCCTCCGTCTTGGCGCCGACGTGTTGTATTGAAGATCGGTCCCGAAAAGCGCTACATTAGTCACTGTCCGATTGATTGCTGGCGTCACTTGCTGGGCTGTCTGGGTTGTGTTCCGTACATGAGCCAGCCCAGTGCCGATAGTTGGACGTCATGACCGCCTCTGGGTGCCGAGACCTGACAGCGATCCTGAAATGCGCTGCGAAACAGACGAGCCCGTAGTTTCGAGCACTGGTGTGGCACGAATGCGCGTGCCATGCGCGTCACGTGGTCGTCATCAACCTCACGTGCAAACAAGGTGCATTGATACACCAGACCCTAAAAGGTCGTGGAACTTGCAAAGTACAGATAAAAAATTTGCGTCATGCAAAAGCGCAAAGCTAGTGCAATGTTGTTGCAAGCTGTTGCGCCGTGACAGAGACGGAGCGATGCCGTCTTTTGCAAAGAACTCCCGAAATTCGTCTTACACTTTTTAAATAGCTCTTATCAGTAAGGCTGTCGGGCAAATCTGGCGTCAACTTCAAGGTATATGCGTCGTTCTGCTATTAATCACGTTTTGAGGCTCCTAAGAGTGCTGTGCTCTGTTTATTCTAGCGTAAGGAATACTTGGACTTCAAGGATTTGGGGAATTTGCGTCTACGCAAAATCAGTAAATGAAATGCAGTTTGGCACCTTTTTAGTTTTGAAACGTGATGAATTTGTTAGAGTCTCTCTGTAGAAGAAAATGTAAAATTCATATGTATTTGTGTACTCTATCGAACAGCTACGAATGCTAAACGAAAGCATAACTCGACCAAACCGATACTGGTTATCTTACGATAACGACCTATAAGTAGCCAACGAACATTGCCTAACCTCAAAAATGTCTAAGCCAACAAGCGACCGATTCCACGACAGTGAATAAATCGCCTTTCACACCCAAAGGCCATGCCCCACGTTGCCTTGCACGACTGGCTCTGCTCAGCCCTCATCAGACCCGTCACCTTACCAACAGCAGTCACCCCTCATCAGACCCGTCACCTTACCAACAGCAGTCACCCCTCATCAGACCCGTCACCTTACCAACAGCAGACCCCTCATCAGACCCGTCACCTTACCAACAGCAGTCACCCCTCATCAGACCCGTCACCTTACCAACAGCAGTCACCCCTCATCAGACCCGTCACCTTACCAACAGCAGTCACCCCTCATCAGAGCCGTCACCTTACCAACAGCAGACACCCCTCATCAGACCCGTCACCTTACCAACAGCAGACACCCCTCATAGACCCGTCACCTTACCAACAGCAGACCCCTCATCAGACCCGTCACCTACCAACAGCAGACACCCTCATCAGAGCCGTCACCTTACCAACAGCAGTCACCCCTCATCAGACCCGTCACCTTACCAACAGCAGTCATACTTCCAACTGTAGTCGGCAGTCACATACGATGATCATTAGTCTCTCGAAAGTCCGGGCGCTGGTTCTTCAGATAAACTCAATGCTTCACACTCTTCGGGAGCAAAAACTTGTCATTATGTGTGTCACTGAGACGTGGCTATCACATTCTTTTACGGACAGAGCACAGGTGTTTCCCGGCTATAGAGTGGTGCGTCGAGACCGCTCCGGTGCAGCCCGAGGCGGCAGTATTGCCATCCTGTGCAGGGAAAGCGTAGCAACGAGCTCCATTCCAATAATAGGCACAAGTGGAGTCTGCGAGAGTAGCGCTGGATGTCGATCCCGCGCGGCGGACATCGTTCTAATGCTGTGGGTGTCATGTACCGTCCACCGTCTCAGCCGTTATAGAACGGTCTGGGCAACTTAATCTCAGGCCGAAACCGACCTATTGGCCTACTGACGCCTTCCGAACTGCGTGAAAGGCCACGTCGCGAGGTCGAGGCGGGGCTTCCAGTGCGGTGCCATGCTCACCGACCCGTTGTTAATTTTGTCCGACATCTGGGTGGAAAATCAAACGTTCTCATTGTCTTTTAGACATCCTCACACTGTTTTTTCATCCTCTCCACCACAAAACAGGCCAAATCTATCAACGTTTTCTTCTGAGAGTATCATTGCCTGTCATTCGGAGCTTAACAAAGCATATGACCATAAGGTTATATTTCCCGTTGGATATGGGCGATGTTTGTGTCATGCGATGCATCCAATGGCTACAATATGACTTTGTATTTCAGATGATCAAACAGAAAAACCATACCAGGGCCAACCAGGGCCCATCCTTCATCATATCCTACTTCCTGCAAAATGCCATCTGCAGGAAATAAGATTATACCTGCTTCCCGCAACTATCATACCATGCATCCTGAACGTCTCATCCTGTCTGTATTTGGCCTGACCTGGACTGTGCATCATAACACAATCCTGAGACACAAATGCATCCTTTTTTTAGTTCATGGTGAATTGAAATGAGCTGCATGATCACAGAACATGTGTTATGGGTATGCCACATAGAAACATATACTGATGCTGAATTACATTTGATGACAATAATGCAGTAAGCAGTGACAGATCCAATCAGTATGCAATGAGTCGGGAAGCTACAATCTTAATGCTAACCGCACACCTAGCATCGCTTCAATGCTCATGTTACACAACACGATCATGGGGACAAAATCACACCACAAGGTAATGACTAGAGTGTTAATTATTTGGAGCCAGTTGCAACTAGACAAAATGCAAAATAACCTTAAATACCGCTCCGACGAGACGCACTGGTCTACCTCTAACGTGCCTTGTTTTGCTGATAACCCACCGGCCTGAAGTCACGCTAAAACCACAAAGATAAATACATCAGGATCGTAAAACGAGCGCCAGATTAGCCCCGAAAGTTTCATCCTCGTTGGCAGCGGGATGTCGATTGCCACCCGAGGGATGTTGATTGCCACCCTAGACGCGGCACTCGCTTACGCCTATCAGCAAGAACGGGTGACGTTTATGAGCAAATAAAACGATACCTTGGAATGTTCCACGAATTCCAGAGACTTTCAGTCAAAATGACTGTGTTTTTTATTTTTGTGTCCAAATGTTTTTATATCACATTTGTCTCTCTCGTCACACCATGCGTTTTGCTGATTTCCGGCATAGCTTTTTCAGATGAGTAGGATTCCATTTTAAAGCTGTTCTTTGCGCCTAAGATAACTGAGCTTGAATTAACGTCTGCTAGACATGCTGTTAGAGTATCAAATTGCTACATAGCATAAGGTAAACACCGTTTAGAAAACGTGTTTGTCCTAACTTTGCTATAAATCAGAGGATGTTTCTATTTTCCATTCGTAGCTGTTACGTTGAAGTGCCACCCAAACCTCCACCCTAGGTTTTTCGGCTATTTCACCGTAATTCGTAACAAACTAGCAATCAAAAGAAGCGCAATATTGTGTTCTACCTGTTGTAAAGTATTAAGCTGTTCTTTGCTGTTTCTCGGACACCAAGTTCACTTTAGTGTCGGGATGTCAAGGGGATGTGAATTGAGGATGTCGATTCCGTGGCAAAAGTTTCATTTGGCAGCACTGGAAGCGAGCGGGATAAACGCCGGCGCCGTTAAACAGATGTCATGTTCGTGTGGCGTGGTTGATGGGTGGAGGCTATGGTGTTCAATATCTGCATGGGGTACACTGGTGAAACAATTGCCAAAATGTGCCCGATCTGTGTTGCCCTTAGCCAACTTTTCTTAAGCCTCGTGCTGGGAAATGGGCGTTAGGTGAATAATTCACTTAGAGAACGCTTTCAAGGCCGGTTGTACATGATCAGACCGGGCCCGCCAATCCCAAAGACCATGGTGCACCATGCACACTTACGCATTAAGATGGGACAAGTATTGAGTAAAGGTCAGGCTGTGAGCCAGGTATATGGAGGCCATTTTTCAGTTGGGCCCAATCTGACAGTAGTTGTGTAGTTTGTTATGTAGAAGCAGAGGGTTCCCCAGCCTGAGAATGTTTGGGTTTAGGGATGTCTTAACCACTGTTATCGGTTATTCAATACAATGATAATTGGTTAGAACAGTAACCATTGGCAATTTTGCGCTCCATCTATGCCTCTAAAGCATATAAAGACCATAAGCTATGGAGAAACCCATTTGTGCTTATATTTTTGTGGTGCGTTTTGTCCTTTTTCCCTTTGCAGCCCTCCCCAAACACATTTGAAAACTTTGCGTGACCAATTTGCAGCAATGTTTTTGTATAGGCAGCATAAGCTTTAAATTGAATAACATATCAAATAAAGGACACAAAGATGATTACAGCAGTTCGTTCATGCTGTGATTACACAATTTTGGGATCATTCAAAATATTCTTATTCAGGGTTATGCAGAAACTTACGGGTCTAGGATGCTGTGCTCCGCAATTTGGTGAAAATATGACGCTCTGGAATAGCTGTTTATTTTTATTGCAGGCATTTCACATGAAAATTAGTGGCGCCTACCATGGAATGAAGTCAGTATTTAGTCATGTAGGTGAACCTCAGCATTCTTAAGTGGCAATTTAGCTATAATTCATTTATTTAATTCCATATATTTGTTTCAAGATCACTTGGGGTGTGCTAATGATCATGACATCATTTAAGCACTCTCACAGGTAGTAACATCAATTTGTAGTTAGTTATGATGACGGAATACTATGAATAGCGCCTTTGTTGTGTTGGCATGGAATTAGGCAATATTTCCCCCCATTTACCCAGGTCACGTTTGCTAGCAGCTTATGTTATGGCTCCAGTTACGGCCTTTCTGTGTGTCCAAGTTCAGGATAAAGTAAATGGCATGTTTTCCTTTATTTTTATTGGAAGTATCAGAAATGTATTAAGTTATTGTTAAGTGGATTAAGCTGGTCCTGGAGTTATTTGAATGGAAACATTGTGGAGCATTAATTGATGATATACACAGCATCATGGTAGCAAATGTTAGCTTCAATGTGATGACGTATGAAGTAAGAAGGACTAGATGCATTGGTATTACAATGTGTGAATGACAATGCATTTTCCATATTAGTGGCAGACGGATCTGTATTGTACATCTTTGGGTTAAGCATTTGTATTTTTTTCGTGTGGCCATTGAATATTGTGCGGAGTGTGATCTCAAACACACATGCACTTTGAGCTGTTTGCACTTGATTATTTGTTCGTAATCCCGTTTGTTTTCTAAAAACTTTATTATTCAGTGCAGTGCACCTTAGGCAGGCGGTAACTCTAGCTATACCATCAGATCTGCATAATTTGGTGCATGATGTAATATTGTAATTTTTGGAATTGACTTATCTGTAATCTCCAAGGATATGTAGATACATTTCTGGCTGCATCATTTGCTGGGTGTGAGTCACAACATACACCAAAACTGCAATATCTCACTGCACTTTAAAGTGAATCTCGCGATATTATGCATCGGAGGGGGGGGGGGGAGGGTGAGTCTTTTGGAATTGACTGAGACAAAGTTTTTCCTTGGCACGCGGTTCAACGATATTTTTTCAGGTCTGTCGTATCGCACCAATGTTGATATTCGTGAACCGAGAGCAGTTTATCCTTGACACGCTAAGAACGTCGTATTCGATGCTAGCGACACCTATTTCACGCACTGAAATTATCCCCCAACAAGCCTCAAACTTGCTACTTTCCGCACTACTGGTACCTGGTGGATTAGGTATGAAATAGATTATAGGCCGATGAAGGGCGCCAGCAAAACACTGCCAAGCGGTTTTTAACCTGACTTTCTATTAAAGAATATCAATTTTTAGTAAAACCCAATGCTGTGCAGTTATGAGAAGGCTCCAGCAGACCAGGGTAGATTCAAGGTTGCGATTGTTCACGCATCATTGTGATGTTGATTTATAGTTTATATGCTTGTTGTGTGGGCGCTACGGGTTTATCAGTTAAGTTTTGCCGGCACTGAAACATTTCCTTTGATCAATTCCTTGCGTAAGAATGCCGAAGGCTGCAGGGCCGCGCCTAAAACATTTTGTGATAGGCCACCCGGCTCCACTGTCCCACCACCTGCCTGTCCCACCAACTGCCGACTATGGGAATGCCTTGAGCTACATCAGGTGGCTGAGCGAATCGAAGACGAATCTCAGTAGTACCATCTTCAAGACCTCGCCGGCAGATATCAGGGAACTGTGGACTAATGTAGCGATCCCTGTTCATGACCTAAAATACGTGGCAAAATTGATCGAGAGGGATTGATATCATACTAACAGAGCTATGAGCAAGAAATCAAAGAAAGAGAGTAACACAGCAACGCCGTCACCGCGAAATTCAACAAGCTTCTCGATGTCGCGAAATGCAAGTGCAAGTCTCAGCGCAGCTTTCCATGCCCAGTTGTCTGCACAGTTTATGAAGGAGAGGTTGCCTTGAAGGACCAGTGCAGGCAGCGGAAGCTTACCCTGGGGTAATATGACCGGGATACGACTATGACTAGGGAGGCTCGTGAGGTGCGGAGGATGGCTAGACAACCCCGGGGGCGTCATGGCTCGGCCGCCAGTGAGGCGGTGTCTGCTGCTGAAACTGAGTCGCCTTCCCCGCCGACTGCTGAGCCCGCGCCGCCTGCTGAGCCAGCGCTGGCTGCTAGTGCTGAAGTCAAGCCTGCTCCGGAACCAAGTGGTCTCAGCCCTGGCGACTCAGCCGAGAGCGCGAATCCTTACACGGTTCCGTACATGTTAAAAGGTAGCGTCGACGCCGATTGTTCGTTTCTGTTGAAACCACTGTCACTGTAGATTGTAACGTTAACAATCTGACTAACACTGCTCAGGCGGTTGACAGCTACGGCGGCTTGAACCGAGCCGCTGCTGCTATCATCAATGCCTTTCAACAAGACAGCAGAGACGGAAGGGCTACTTGAAACCAAATATCATAGATCTTAAGAAGATATGCTACGCAAGAGACAGAGCGAGAAAGGAGACGGCTCGTCAAAGTGCTGGCGTAATCCACGAGTCAGGTTTGACCATCCTCTAGTCCGACGGCCGCGAAGGCAGGAGCTACTCCCGCGGAACCAAGCGAATGCCGTCGAAAAACACGTGTTTGTTCATCGCTGAGCCAGGCAGCCGCTACGTGACTCATTTTACGTGCGAGTTCGGCCGCGCCCGCACTTGCTCAACGAGCTACACTCCTTGAGCCCGCAGGGCGACTGTCATATCAATGTGCGCGGCTGCAATGTCACGGCCTTCAGCACCAAGACGATAGGCGACATGTTCCGGCTGTTTGAGCTGGCCACCGAGTCACCCGTACAATGGTTCATCCGCCAACTGCACGGCAACGAGATGAACCTTCTCCACCTGCTGCTGAGTTTGGACGGCACGACCATGAGATCAAATTGTTTTGGACCCATCGACAAGATCTGCCCCGGAGAGGTCTGGGAGAGAGAGGCACGTTGTGGCATTCAAGCCTTTGCCGGGGCACGTGCCAAACCTACCAGTCGACCTGGTTCAGCAGCTATGCACCAACTAGCAGCTGCTCTGCCTTCTGACCTCCCGCGTTCAAAACGGCTCTGTCCGTAACGTGCAGCCCAGCGGCGAATCGGACCATCGAACCATACCAGGTAAATATGAAAACGCATTTTCTTTGAATTCATAGCAATGAGTGTTTAAACTTCATCAAGTATCAATCGATATTTCATGTGCTCATTGCTGAGCATTTACCTATTATCATACCTTGTGCTGTAGTATGTCACATTATTTGCTCGTTAGTTCATGTTTACTAGCATATTTGTTGATATCTATTTCGTCACATTTAAGGACTGTAGATATCGACATAGTTGCATGCACTTAAGAGACGCAATAATTTTCGTATGATCTAATGCTCAGTTCGTAACAAGTTATTCCAATATATTCGCTTTTGCTTTCAGATGGTTGACACTGGCCGCTCGCCTGCTCCTAGTTTACATATCTATCAAATCCTCCAGCAGCGCTCTCGAGGGCCTCGTCCAGTGCGTGGTTGGCCACTATGTGCCGGTACGGTCCACCATCCGGCAGAACAGCAGCTGCGACTTTGGCTTACGCAACTTGTTCCGGAGCATTGCGCTGCTCCGCGAGCTGTTGCAGCACACATAGGCCACAGTGGAGCCAGTCCTCCAGGGCAACGGGTACCGGGTCCGTCCGGAGCAGCTGCTGCTGGACATGATGCAGGATTATAACCGCATGGTCCACGAACAGGCGGTTCCGATCGTCGCACCGTTCGCGAGCAGCAAACCGAGGGTCTTCTTCAGCCCAGGGTCTTCGTCATCCCAAATTTAAACTTCGAGGCCGTGAGTTAACCCAACCTGATTCCCCTGGCACGGGCCAGTCACAGAGCCTCTATTGAGAGACCCAGCGACTGCGAGCTGCGAAACAAAGCACAGGCTCCACTGGCAATCTCGCCCTATCTGGCTCACGCAAGGAGTGCAACCAGCGCCGCAATGCCGAGGGCGTCTGTGTGGGGGTGGGGCTAGAGCTTCGGCAATATGTGGAGCCCAGTTGCGACGGTATTTCTGCTACCGTGCGATCTCCGTCAACACCCGTTTCGGGTCTCCAGTCTGTGAGCAGCTGCTGTTTGGGCCGTTGCATCGAATACGCAGGCTTGTCAAGGAGCAAGATGTGCGTGAGGTCACCCTAGACCCCCCCCCCCCCCCCCTCCTCTCTACGCCAGTAGTAGTGGCCGCAGAACTTGCTATATGTTCTAAGTCGTACACCTGAGTACATTACAGTACATTCTGAGTCATATGCTATGCGTGGCTTTGTTTCCATGAGGTGAGTTGTCTCACAGAAGTGAATGTCTAAAGCAATACTAACCAGCATACTAGTACGAGTTCATACTCAACAGCATATAAAGTTTCCGCCTGGGTTTAGGGCAATCAATCGGACAATGTCTGATCCGCACATTAGACTTTAGACCAGGGCATCCTCGCACGACGGGTCAAGGAGCGCTCGGTGGCATCGTTTCCATACGCAACAGTATTTTGTATCGCCTGCCGCCCCCGGCTTGATGTTTCCTGCGGCAGCGGGCGCCGTCCAGCGACGCCGCGCGCCGGTTTATGGCGACATTTCGAACGACCCACGCGTCACGAATTTAAGTTTTTGGGAAGAACCTTTGCTATGCCGTGTACTTTTGGGCTCCTGCATCAAGGAATTTCTTTGCTTCACTCAGTTGTGTTACTGATGACACACCCTATTGTGCAGAACAACCTATAAATTCATGCTAAGAATTAACCGTATTTAAATGGAACAATTTTTGGTGTACCGAAATTTACAAGGCAAACCTTGAGGATGATAAAAGTTGGCATAGGTGTTGGTATTTCAGCTCCCAACTAGTGTTTTGATGCATGTATTATATCAGGTGAAATAAATTGGTTGTAAGCATGTGGAGTGTTAAGGTTTCTGTCAGGCCCTGCAAATTGAAGCATTGTTATTTTTTCAATTATTTCAGATTCTTTATTGTGGTTGATAATTATAGAATAGTTCCAATTACCTGAGTACATAATTACCTCCATGTTATTGTCCGCAATTACCTGTCGTAGTATGTTACGCCTTAACATGCGCTCGGATGGGGGTGAAACTGACCCTCTCGAAGGTTTTTCTACGATGATTTCCGAACGGCGCGGTGCAGGCACGTCAAATTTTGCATAGCTGTAGACAATTGAATAGCGGATCATTTGGCGTCAAAAATTGAGATTCACCTTGTGAGGTCGCTGACCTATGGCAGGTTAAAGTTAGGCCATGGTTTCAGCGAAGTCAATTTCTATGGAATTGTTCAATCTGGTGGAACAACGGAGTGTTAGATGAAGCTATACAACTCTGAGATGCTTTCTTTCTCAACACAAATATTGAATGTGCAAATTACGTTGACCTAAGGTCAGGTATAAAGGTCAGGCCAAGGTCAAAATCGACCTGTTTTATTACTCTAGGGTTTGCTGTATGGGACAGTTTGTGTTGCTCATTTCCAATTTATTAATAGCAGGAACCGCATCATACATCTTCCATTGAATTCTTAGCGGTCAGAATAGGTCGCGGACCTGAAATGACTCAGGCCAACATTTTGTTTTTAGAAACATACCGCGTAGCGTAATCTGTGTCGCTTATTCAAATGCAGAACGCAGGGCGGTCTTAAATGATTTTGGTCACCATGACCTCCAAAAGGTTAAACAAGGTCATCGACCTTAACTGAGCACATGACCTTTTGCTTAGAAACAGTTATCTAGGTTCTGGGGTAACTTTGGAGACCAACCTGTAATTTAACCTTGTTGGACCTTATTTGACCTGAAGGTTATACCTAGGAATCTCAAACTTTGACCTAAGTGAGTTCACGTACAGATCAACGCACCCTCTGAATTGGGTGCATCTGGCTCTCTTTGTTTTTGAGATCTCAGGGGATCAAATTGACCCCCCACCCGAGCGAAGGGCATCAAGCCGGCCACCCGGGCGCGTTTTTATGTGCTGGGGCCCCATTCTTTTCATAATTCAGCCTAAAACATGCATGAAGCAATCTTCTCTGAAATTAATGGCAGGCCATGCAGGTCATCAAACATATCTCTGCAGGTCTCCCATGTGTCCTGAATTCCACTGGCGCTCTTCATCCTGCCAAGCTTGCTTGCTTGCGTCCTACCAAGCTTGTTGCGGAACAAACAGTGCACGTTCCTCATGCTTACCCCCAGTCTATTCATCATAAGCTCGATCATCCGACGGTAATGTGCCACCCCCTTCTTTCGTTCGTCTTCGGATACGCTTGATCATTTTTCTCTGATGTGCACCTCTTCATTTGTCATGGTCCGTCACGCGCCGCTACCGAAATGGAGTGAACAAAGGTTTCCATTGAAAATTCGGCGAAATTGACATGTTGCCTGTGTCACACCTTAAAGCGCAAAAGTAATGCTTTCCGCTATGGCACGCTAGCCCATGGCATAACACTGAAAGACTTGGGGAAATTTAGGATTAAGTGTGAGCAGCTAACAATGAAAGAGCGATAGCATCAACGTAATATCAACTTTGCTCTGATTGGACAGTATGAAAGCCGTGACCTGGACGATGAGCATGTCCATAACTGCGCTGATGTTGGTGACCCTAGCGCTAGCCGTGATAATGACCACAATGATCAACTCGCCGATGTCGGAGCAGATGATCCAGGATCAGGACGTGACGCCCAGCGGACAGAGCAGACATGTGACGACAGTGGACAGAAGGCTGGGGACAGTGGACAGTGTCGTGAGTGACTTACGAACTGTGGCCGGCAGTGACATCCACCTTGCACTTGTACATACCCGCTATGCGGCACTGCATGGGTCATTGAGACCTTTCGGCTTGTTCGTCTGTGTCTCGTGCAGCCGTCAGGAGCGGTGCCGTCGTATTCAGCGAAAGGTGTCAGACGTCGTCCGAAACGATGGCCAGACTGGAACAGGTAGATCTTTCCCTTTCCTGCGCTGGCGCGTTTTTGCGCTGAAATAGGCACTCTTTTTTCTGTGGAAAGCAGACGCAATTCGTCGTGGGGACCTCCCCGTGGCGGATTCCGGCCAACTACAACAGCCACACAAAGCTGTTGATAATTGCTCTTTACAGAGAAGAACTGAAATCTTGAGATATTCATGGCTGGGACGTACATACATAACCAGGCAGTGATGAGTTATCATCTAGTTCTGGAGCTAGATATTACATGAACATGCATCCAAATCTTGGTTTGAAGAAGAGATGTATTGAAAGGATACCGATTATTTAGAATCTGTCGAATTTAAATAAGTTTTTTTCTTCTTCAAAGAAAGCGTGTCTTATTGGCAACGTGCCGGTTATTCAGCGCCCTCCAATTGAGACGTGCAGTGTTGTTGGACGCTTGGTGCCTGATAAATGAATGGTGGCATTAGCCAGCTACTTGCCCACTTTTCGCCTGAACTGAAGTTCTCAGGGATCTGGACGAATAGATGTAATCATCTAGCAGAAACACGGGGCAGCGGTTTCAGGACATCATTTATGTGAATAGAGTACCATAAACACGTTTTCAAAGATAGTCAGCATGATTACGCCAGTCTTTTCCAGTGGAAGAATCTTATGCGACGGTTAACATCGTGCTAGTGTTTTGGTTGCGGTCTGGAAGGGAAAAGAATCCAGGATTGGTGACAATTGCATTTCGTGAAGGACGCCTTTGGTGCGTATTGAATACCGGTTGTATGTATATATAAATATAAATATGCATGCATGTATATATATATATATATATATATATATATATATATATATATATATATATATATGTGCATATGGATGTCACGGTGTCTCCTTTGCACATGCGTTTCAACCGTGATGTTGCTAGTTTTATGAAACGCCCATTTTGACGCCAGATTTCGTCACCCCTTGAAGTCTTTTTACATCCGCACATCCTACCAAAAAATAATTTTGGAACACTGCACCGACCAGATTGGTTTCTGGCCAGGCAGCTAAAACTTAGCTTTTCAACCAGCGAAGGGATGTGGGGCTGTCACTGAGAAACTGCCAGTAGAAAAGGCCGACGAAAGTAACCAGCCCTTTCCGTTCGTTGGGCCACGCATCGCTGCCGAACTGGCAGCGGGCAGCCTTGCCTGGTCCTCCTCTTCCACCTAGGCCACCGTGTGTGGCCACTGCCAGTCTTGGACTGCGTCCTACGGCTGCTCGAACTGTACATGGCTATGAGCGAACTGGCATCATCCAGGGCGGTGCGACTTGACGGGGTGCCACTTGACGTTTTACGGAAATATTTCCCTTTTGTCAAAGTGCATTTGCCTTCATCTTCACACCTCCGTCACCTTTTGTGTTTTTTTCCTGATTCCTGGGAGATTGCGTCTGTCATTGCTCTTCACAAATCTGGCCCTCGTGATATCGATAGCAATTTCAGAAGTATATAAATTCTGTCTGTACTGTCCAAAGCATTAAACAAGTCGTGTGCGTGCAGCTATCGTCCCCAGCCTTGCCCATGATCTTTTAGCTCCAGCACAGTTCGCTTACAGACATTGTCACTTAACAGAAGACGCTCTGGTCGACGTTGTTGAGTAGACGTTACGTCGGTTTAACGCTGGGCATATTGCCGCAATCACCTCCATTAATTGCAGGAGTGTCTTTGATAGTGTCGTTCATGGCACCCCTCTGCGAAGGCTGCAGTTGTATGGAATTGCGCTGAAATGATCTGAGGGCTACCTGGCTGGTCGGCGATAGATGGTGAGAGGCGGCCGCCGTCCCTCTCTCTCTCTCTCTCTCTCTCTCTCTCTCTCTCTCTCTCTCTCTCTCTCTCTCTCTCTCTCTCTCTCTCTCTCTCTCTCTCTTTACGCTGACTCACGGCGTTCCTCAGGGTTCTTCGGTAAGCCTTATCCTCTTCAGTGTCTTCACTAACGGCCTTCAATCTTACCTCCCTTCACGGACGTCTGGTGTCCTCTGCTGACGACACCCAACTGCTTAACTCCTCCCATCCAGACAAACTCTCAGTTTTGAAATCCCGACAGAGAAAATCATCTAAGAGATTCAATCCTATTTCACATCTAGTTCTGTTAAAATGAGCACTACGGAAAAAAAGCTCTTCTTCACGGCACTCCACTTCGCCGCCAGTGAAGATGCTCGGGGTTACCACTGAAAGCACCCTTTCATGGATTTGCACATATTCCATGTTGTCAAAAAATGCAACTGCGTGCTTTAATGCTTGTACAAAATGTGTCACCACCTTATGCTCGAAGTTCGTTAACTTCTCATCCAGTTCCATGTTTTCCCTAATCTTCTGCACTGCTTCTAGTTATGGGATGACGATGCAGCCTTTCATCTAAACATAGATAAAAGGGTGATACATTTTGGGACCAGGATTGTCACCGATGCTCGTCTGCGACATTCAACGGTGGCGACTGTTCAGAAGCTGTCCTGGCGCGGTGTTAGTGGTCTTGTCACCCACCGTGATGGTCTCACCGTATTCAGGGCTCTTGAAGGGAGTGTTCCACGTTTACATGGTGATTGAGCTGAAATAGCCATCTTGAAGACCTTTCAATACTGCTCACAATCCTGCCCTTCTTAAGTCCTAAACCTATCCAGTTTCTGGGCTACACGCCCTCGAAAAATGAGGAAAGGCATATCGGGAAGAACATTACAAAGTCACCTCCGCATTCATGACGTCATAAAAACGTCATTCAAATCCAGGCATTTCATAAGCCAGCTGTGATCAATGCTAATGAAAATATATTTGTCGAGGCGTTAATATCTGGCATTCGCGCGCGCGATCTCCAGTAAGCGGGCCGACAACCGGCTCTCAGTGTCGGGCAAGGTACGGTGACGTAATCAGGCCATGACGCTTTGGGGAGTATGCTTACTGAACAGAGGATTGTGCTGTTTAGAGCAGTCTCGTTCACTTAAAAAGTATAAGAACAGTCGAAGTGAGCTCGCTTTATCATATCTGGTGCTTGCTTTCCTTGCATTGCATTGCCTGCTTTGAATATCTGGTGGTAGCTTCAAATGCTAAACATTTCCTTTAATGACTCGCGGGCTCCGGAGGCGGTCCGGGCTCCCTGTTCGCCCCACGTACCGATGTATGCCAGCGTGCCACCCGAGTGGCGTAGATGGCTGCCTTTTGATCCGCAGATCTTCGCCTGTCGGTGGCACGCGGGGCTTTTTCGTCTCGCGCAGCCTCATCCTGAAGCCGCCTGCTACTGACCATCACCGCCTCTCGCACCTGCAACGAGCTTCGCACCAGGCTGGAGGATTAAGACGGTCCCGTTGCTTAATCATCGCGTGCTTGCTGTTGTGTACCATGCGTGACTATTTGCATTTTGATAAATGGTTACATTTTTGACGAAGCTGTGTGAACGACCAAATGGCTATTAACGAGCGAATCTAGTCGAGTTGTTTTGATGTTTTGATCCGCATTCATGCTACTATTGTATTTGTACCGAATAAAACAATGAACAACACAATTGTTGGAATTATTCGTGAATGCAATAAAATGATATTCAAACTGATATTCGAAATGAAATCAACTGCTTACCTGCTAACAGAAGTGGATCAACTTTAACTGTCAATAGTAACATCGTTGGTGATGCGTCTCTTGCTGGTTTTTAATGTCGTTTCAGTTTATGCGTTTTATAGGCGCAAACCTTACCAAAGGTTAGCAAGCAACAATAAGATGCGCCGACAGTAGGTCACATTGCGCCAGTAAACAGGTCAGATCGGTTGTCTTCAGCTTTCCCAATGTGCCACACCACAAGTTATATTCATTGGTACAAGATAATGTCGAAACTGAGGCTATCCCAGTCCAGTTCGAGTCAGATCAAGTGAGTACAGATCTTGCTCAATTCAGTTACACTCTACTAATTTAAGACGCCTGTGTGACGGCTCTCTACATTTTTCTTCCAAATTTTGTGTCAGGCACATCTGTAATTGTTGGGTTTCCATCAACCACCAGGGGTAGGAAGAATAGAGACGATATAAGTTTCTTTTTATTTTCATGAGGCTTGATCACATCGCAAGCAGTTCGCCAACGTGCTGTGATGAACAGTGCGAGTCATCCTGCTGTGTGATGTGAATCGTGTGAGTCGCTGACCCTCTTCAGGGTAGCTCTGGTCCAGTCAAGATGTCAAACTCTGATCTGGCCAACGGCTTGCGAATCTTGGAGTGTGTATCAGAAATGTCTGTCGGAAGTTCTTGGAGGCAATAAGCTGACCCGCTTCAGCCGATTCAGCAGAGACAATTCGTGCAAAGATTGGACGAATGACTCATTGAGCAGTCGGACTGCATGAATAAATCGGCACCACTAGGCCCTAAAGTCTGCTTTGATATCAGCAGCTGCCGGGTCCCCTTTGTTATGTGGCTGTAACTGGCGTGTTTATCTGCAGCACGCAGACCAGCTGCAGTCTGCCGCTGAGGACCGAGGGACGACCCTGCAAAGCTGGCCCCGGCTCCTGGAGACAACACAGCCGCGGGAGTCGAGGGCACCGCCGTGCCACCAGTGAAATGTACGACTGACAGTCGGTGCTGAAACAGTGGAATGTGTCGCCGGCCGCCGGCAGCAAAATAATTAGGCGTGCGACTAAATAATCACCAGTGATTCGGTGCTAGATACGTCCGCTAGTGCCGGCGAAACAGTGAAAAGATACATACATATACGTCAGTGAACATGTGAAATGTATATGTGACAATGAATGTGGACCAGTGAAAATTATAAATGACCGACGTCAATGAACCAATGAATAGATTGACTAGTCACTGTCAGTAGATGACTAAATTGTGTCATAATGTGTGTTAAAGTGGATCATGCCGTGTTTGTGTCTCACGTTTGTTGTTAGATCGCGCGCACAGATTTCATCAGCAATACGTGATTTTTCTTCATCGTTTTGAAAAGCTCAGAATTTTGATGTGAACTAGCCTCCCCGGCGGAAAAAGCATCACTGAATTCCCTGCTAACCATTATGAAAACAATGCATTTTGTTAACCTTGCTTTTCCGAAGCGCATGTTTTATAATTTTTGCGACACTATATGGTTGTGTAATAAATACCACGAAAGCTTGGAACACTGTTTAGCCAAAAATATATGCCAACGCGAGCCATTATCCCGTGAGTTCAACGAAACGTTATACCATGACTTTGAGTTATCCATTGTAGCGTTTACTAGTCGTTATCCTCGAAACACGCTATGGATTTGGGAAACGAAGCATCACATGGTCTATGGTGACTCACTAGTTCAAATTTCAACCAATGGGCTTCCCGGCAACTGGCCCCTGCCGCCCTCTGTGCCAATCGCAAACGTTCATTTGTACTGACGTCGTTCAGGAAGAGTAGCAGCGACTCCAGCAAATTCTGCCCCCGTCCTAACGACGGCGCTTGACACAACTGGAGGCGGGAGATGCAGTGCTGTTACAAAGCGTTGACGGCGTAATTTGAACTCTAAGTGTAACTATGATTTTCATCCTTACGTCTTGATGGTGCTGCAATGGCCTTTCCCAGTGATATGATTAGACGTAACTAGCCCTGAGGTTTCACTAGAGTATATTTTTCAACTAAACCGTAAAGGTGGAGCACTGCCTTTGCTGACACTGCAACACGCCTGGGCTGTCATTGACAGGAAAACCAAACCTGTGAGGCGTCATTCGCAGCGCCTCACCTAAACAAACGCCGAAGCACATACACGGTGCACAGTGAGTGCACGGTGAAGATAAACGCTTTCCGATATCCTTTAAGCTTTTCATTAATTGCTTGCTGAGATACGCTGATCCGGTACGAATTGAACACGCACAGGTATCACCATGTGCTCAACGCCCAGTACAGGATAACAACAAACATGCTGGCCCTGGTGCTAAACCCGGCTACATGTGTCATACTGAGGCTAATGTTCGCAAATCAAGCCCATAATGACACACTTAGTCCGAAGATCACTAAGCGTCTAACAAAAAAAAGTGCTTAGCGTGCTCAGTCAGCGTATTCTTGCAGAGCATCTTGATTATAGGTTCAGTTTAGTAGAAATTATATTCATATCATATATTATATTACATATTCAACTTTCACTGATTTGTATAATTCAGGTTTCCAACGGATATGCGCGACCGTACACGCCAACCATGATTTTTTTTCGATGTCGTCGAGCGCAAGTATAGCATATATGGAGAAAGCCCCCTCTCCCCCACCCACCCAATACCAGGTCACAGGAGAAGCTAGAAAATATCGGACACACAAGACCTGTTCCGGACTGGGTGACACCGAACGAGAGGCTAGGTAAAGGCTAGGTAAAGGGCAGGACAAACCATAGCCGTTCCTTCTACACTTAGCGGTAAGGGACGGTATTATGAAACCTTCCAGAAGCATGCGAGCTCTGCAGCCTATCCAACTCAAGTGAATACATGCAATGCGCATATCGTATGCGCAAATCACCATGTCAAATTGGAAATATATTGCAATCGCTTAACTTATCCTAAGAGCCCTCATTCATTTTCTCATTCTGTCCATCGATGGGTGCGCTTCGACAGCTACCAGCAGCGATCCGTTTCCGTTTGGCGTAAAGCACCATTAGAAAGGCTCCGGCCAGCAAAACCGTCCCATTAGACGCTGGTCAGCGCCCTCAGATCGCCGCGCTGTACTGTAACGATGAGCTGGCGGATGAGGACAGCGATTGTGGGAGACCGATGGCGTCGTAAGAGATGGGACATTTCGCTGTTGTGTGCCCTGGCTCCAATCGCGTTAGGTCTGAGCAGCACAGGAGGAGGAAGAGCTTTCGAGATGATCGAAGAGCTGATTTCTATTGTAGCAAAGAGCGCACGGTAGTTTTACGTTATTTTGGTCGACTGGGGTCATGCAAAAAGAAAAGCTTTCACAGCAACCATCAGGAAACTAAATAGACGACCGTTTCGCAAACGTTTAAGTTACTGAAAAGTTCAAGGTGAGTTTTTGGTGATTGCCTGCACCCTGACAATGTATGTTGAAGTCTAAGAGCAATTTAAAAGATCTTGATAAACATATTCAAGATTTGACGACAACGGTGGCGTAAGGTGTTCAACGAGCATCACACACTTTTAACAATGACTAAACGTGACATCGTTTTGGAGAACAGGCCATCAAGATGTAACGCTGAGCAACATGTCTCAGCAACACACGCTACTTAGCACCCACTGTGCGGATCGCACTGCAGACGCGCAATACAACGAATACGTCTAGCCATGCATGCACTTGACAAAAGCATCAACGTTCTAAGTTTTCGATAGAAACTGAAACACAACAAAATGAACGGGATATCACCACCGCTGCACTTGCTGTTGAGTCGTATTTCGTGTGGTTTTCCTCAAATTTTTAAGCTGCCTTATCCTCCACGCAGTTTATTCAGCGTGACGCCTGGTGGCTGACGCGCTTCGATCTGCTAAGCCCCTGCAATCCGCACCCACCCCACTTCACCCCCACCTTCTAGCTCTTATCCTCCTCACTTATCTCACACACCTTAACGAAACGTTATTCCATAAAGCCATGCCCACCAATTTCCATCGTCACAGTGCAAGAATGGCTTTATGCTTGCGATTAGACCAATAAGCATAATGCAGTACAGCGCAATATTCTATCAACCAATGGATCCGTAATAATAAATCCTATTTACGGCCTAGAAAATTTGCATGGGATCGAAGCCTATAAGAAGGCTAGGTAAAGGGCCAAGGCCATTCCGCCGGAAGCCTGCCGTTGTTACAAGCCAAGAACCTAAAGTCTTGTCGTCTCAGGGGTTGTACTGTTTTCTTGTACGTGCAATGGCTCCAGTGATGGAAGGTTCATTGGTTTAATTTCGAATCAAGTTAACTCATTGATAAGCGGCCGAGCGAAGTGGACACTTTGAAAAAATGTAATGAGGGGAAGGGGAAGCTTCTTGTCAATAGCAGCTCCAAGATGGCTTATGTCGTTGTGCATGACTGTGGTGTCGGAAGTGCCCTAAGCCTGTTTCACGTAACCAACTTTAGGCCAGATAGCTTTTCCAATCAAAAGGTGCTCAGGATCATTTAATGTCACTGACCTTATGTAATCTTTTAGTAGAAATAACAAAACTAATCAGCTTGACTTTGGTTTTGACTTGATTTTGTACAATTATTTTGTTTTTTGGATATAAGATCAGTATCAATAGCCACTCTTGGCAGCAAGCTTTTCATGGCAACATACTGATCAAAAATATTTAGGACGTTTACCTATGCTGACCCTGATTAAGTTGACGTAAGAGGCTTTCATCATCATTAAGATCATTAAGTTTGAAATGAGCGTCAAACACAACCATTTAAAGTGGTTTGCTGATTAAAATGTGGTGTGTATCTAACCTTAATTTGACTTTCATAACTGACTCGCGATCAACTGAACCTTCCTCTTTGACCGTTCTTTTTATCTGTGCCCAAAGTAAAATTTTCACCTTCGCCCTATGAGGAGGAGGGGCCTAACATGTCCCCCCAAGATCTCGAAAACTAACTTACCTAGACCCACGGATAAAATGACATTGGAAAGTTCCCGTCAAGATGCATCAGACAGATGTGACTAGGACGGTAAAATGCAACTTTTCACAGATCATGGTGGCCAGGATGCTATCTCAAGACCCAAAAAGTGCTAGGGCAGTGCGAAACGCGGCTCAGAATAGCGATTGTAAAGCTTTATCAGATGGGAGTTAGGAAACATCGGCGGATGTGACCTATGAAACGCCACGTCTGATCAGTTGCCTTGGCCCGTAAAGCTATATCACCAAGCCATACGATTTGGAGAGTAACACTTAAAAGAAGTTTGGAGTCCAACACTTAGTTAGGAAGGCCTTCCACAGCTGAAATGATATGTGGCATTAAGGTTTGGATGGTATGATCTTCCCAAGGTCACGTCTGATCACAAAGTTGAAATTTGATCTAGCGTGACCTGAGGTTGACCTGACCTTACCTAAGCCATCAATACAATCGTACTGCATCTCAGACTGATAAAGACAAGTAACTTAATGCAAAAACCGTTTTGTTTTCAATCTTAAGCACAGTGTCAGCGGTCTGACCTCGACAAAGAGTCCATAAATCATGAACCGTCGCGATCAGATCATTAATATTTTAGCAAAGTTTGCGAATTCTATCATTCAAACTATCAGTAATATGGTTACAACCATTCGGAAATTTGCATATGGATAACTTTAGCAGACCTGTTAGGTACCTTAATGGGGCAAAGGCTATTTATTGTACGCATGCGCAGCACACGCTCACCTCGGCTTCCAAAGTGAGCGGTGTCCGTGTCCGACGGCACTGTGAGTGTGGTTCTCGACAGCACCATGGTGCACAACATCGAACGCACACTGCCAGCTCACAAGGGACGTTCCGCTTACCGCTGACGATGTTGCCATCTGGGTGGCAACTTCTATGTGAGCTTCGACATCCCGCCAATGTCAGCCGCCCTTAGAAGATCGCCTGATGATGTAAGACCTGGACGGTTTTACATTTTCAGCATCAAAACGGTGTGCATGCTCTTTCACAAACGTAGGAAACCGTTCAATCATCTGTAGATCAGACTGCATGATAGCATCATCCCAGTGGTGGAAAACTTTTAAGTTTTTTGGCGTGATACTCGGCTGTGCTATTTCAGATGTCGACCACTTATCTTCGCACAGTGTCTTCAAGCCTTTGATGTCTTCAAGTTAGTATCCGTATGACGTTTGGAGCGGGTCGGAAATCTGGGGTCATTTCCGCGCTAAAAAATAGATGAATTGCAGCCAACAACCTGAATATGCAAAGCCACGCTCAACGCTGTCATGCTCAATCCAAACAACAAAAAAATGTTCGCGCTCTGCTTTCGCATCACGCTCTGTATTTACTCGTTCATTCGCGCTTAACCCATTTACGCAACAACCATTCGGCCGCCCTGAACCGTTCACAGAGACACAAGTCATGCGTCAGGCACCGCCGACATATGCCCCCCCCCCCCCCCCGCCCCCATTAACTATATGGGGGAAGGAGGTATGTTGTGACCCAGGCCAGCCGCGGGGAGGGGTCCCGGGACAACCTCGGATCCCAAAGTCGCCCAAGGCTCGGTTGGGGGGGGGGGGGGGGGGCGCCAGCCTGTAGACTCACATCGTACGTGATGCATGACGCCGTGCCTGGACTGATGAATGCAAAGCCCGGCATCGGAGTTCTCCAGCAGCCACAGTCCTGCTCCACTTGGACCTTATTCTCAGGTCAGCTCCTCAGGTCAGGTCATCCCTGGAGGCTTCTTCCGGACATTTCCTTCCCAGACTTTTTTGGGACTCTTCTCAGACTTCTCCGCAGAGACCTTCCCTTCTCGGCCCTTTATCGCATGTGTGTATCCTCTTAATTCCTTGAAACTGGGTCGGTCAGCCCCGTTTTCGGCAAGATCCAATCGTGTGGCCTGATTGCGCTCTTCACCCATTCCGTCGCCGGGCCTCCCTGCCCTAATTCCAGGCATCGGCTCCCGACGGCCCCTGGGGTGAGGACTCAGGCGCTGTGTCGCTCGCGGTGGTGCAAGGCCCACCCGCTCTCTTCCTGCCTCGCCTTGGGCGGGCCCCACGCGTCTTCCCCCGGCCCAGTTCCCACGTGGCGCAGCACTGCTAATGCGAGACGGGGTGACAGCGGCACCGGCGCGGCGGAGTTGTCGGGCATAGGCGCTGGTGTTTGCATGCTTTCCGCCGGGGATCGAGCGTCTAGTGGCCATTAATATTTTTGATCTGGTGAGCAGCAAGTGTCCTTTTCTGACTTTTTGGGAAAAGTGTCTCAGATAGGCCGATCGGCTGCAGGCCCTGGCGGCTCCATTCCCTTCCCGGGCTCCGCTCGGTCTTGTAGCATTGTTTGGTTTGGAGCGGGTCATGTCCAGGGCCTACTGGTTCACTGCAATGCCCCACCGTGGGGCTCCACTGATCCTGGACGGGTAGTGCGGACAAATAAAAAGTGTTGAAATACATGCCTACAAGCTCATCAGCTCACTTCTACAGCATACAGACCTTTAGCGCATTTATACGCGCATGAATCGCAAACGACTCTCGTTACAGAGAATGCCTACGTTTCGTCTCGAGGCTCTGAGCAAGCAGCATCGCCCTCTTTCGCGTCTGTTTTTACTGCAGAACTTTTCGCCACCTCGCCGCCGCCTTGACCCTGCCACGACTTAGCCTTCCGTCTTCCGCAATCTCCACTTACTCGCCCTGCTCTGCTCTATTGATCGGGAGCGCTCATACGTCCAGCACTCATTTCATGCTGGTGATGGCGAGGGGGCTCACCGTGCTTCGGGGAAGCTGGAGGCGTATAGCTCTGCCCCGGAACCGTCGGCCACGCCGGAACTGCTGGCAGAGGGTCAGCGGATCAGGCCTCAAAGGCAGCCACGCTCTGCGCCTCTGTATCTAATCAGGCTTCGCGGGGCAGCCGTGCTCCCCACATCTGACAGTGCCAGGCCAATCCCGGCTGGTGACATGAATGTCAAAGCGAATGAAAACATGGTGACCATGTGGCAAGTCATACGGGCCGCTAAGCACTATTTAGGACAGAATGAGGACACCATTTCTGAAATCGGCCCACAAGGAGGCTGCGCTGGATAGTCTCTACATTTGCAATGCGTACAGCTAAAGACAACGCAGACATCAAGATCCCACAATGGCTGATTATTTGTAATCTTCGCCGATACTGAAAGCAATAACGTCGTAATGATACCTGGTTTGAGCAGCACTGTTTTGGCTACGCATGTGTAGAAATTGCTCTATATTCGCTAGACAACCGTAGCGAGCATTGCGGTACTTTGCAATTTCACCACCAAATTATACCGCTGCTACGGAACTGCACGATTGGCTAGTGGGGGTCAGAATTCACACAACACACACTGCTAAGAGTGAGCACTAATCCCACAAATCAATCGATTCCAAAGGTGCGTTTAAATGCTAAAAGTTGTGATGAACACCAATGCCCGATCGCAATTTTCTTCTATCGGGATAAGCAGCAAGAGTCAGCGAAACCCTTCGGCTTAGACGCCTGTGCCTCGGGCAGCCCCTAGCAGTATCACGTATTGAATGCTAGGACGTGCGGAATTTAATTTCCGGGACCTTCGTGAGTTTCAGACTACGCTCATGAGGCCTGTTAACACGCACACGGGTGGGGGTCAAATTGACTTCCCAAAGGTTTTTTTCCAGAATGGTTTCCGAACAGCGCAGCGTATCCGCGCCAAATTTTGCATAACTGTGGAAAATGGAATGGCGAATCGTTTCACATAAAACATTAAATTTACCTTGTCAGGTCGTTGACCTATGACAGGTCAAATTCAGGTCATGGTTTCAGCGAACGCTATTTCTAGGGAATCGTCCAATCTGATGCAATAACGGAATGTTTGACGAAGCCATGCATCTTTGAGACGCTTTCTGAGGCACCACAAATATTGAATGAGCAAATTACGTTGACCTACGGTCGGGTATAACGATCAGACCAAGGCCAAAACAAACCTTATTGATTACTATAGCGCTTGCTGTATGGGATAGTTTGTGGTTTTCATTGCGAACTAACTGTCAGCAGGAACCGCATTATACATCTTCCATTGAATTCTTTCAGGTCAAAATAGGTCGTGGACCTAAGATGACCGTGGTCAACATTTTGTTTTGACTAGCGTAATCTTTGTCGCTTATTCAGATGCAAAACTCAGAGCAGTCTTGTATGTTTTTGGTCACCATGACCTTCAAAAAGTCAAACAAGGTCACTGACCTCAAATGGGATTGTGACTTTTTGCTTAGAAGCAGTTGCCAAGGTTCTGGGGGCACTTTGGAGACCAACCTGGAATTTGACCTTACTGGACCTTATTTGACCTGAAGGTCATAACCTAGGAAGCTCAAACTTTGACCTAAGTGAGTTTACGTACAGGTCAAAATACCCTGTAAATTTAGTGTCACTAGCTTTCTTAGTTCTCGAGATCTCAGCGGGGTCAAATTGACCCCCACCCGAGCGGAGGGTATCTAGCCGTCCACCCGGGCGCGTGTTTATCTTGGTAAGCAGTTCACTAATAGTATACTCGGCACGAGTGCTCTTAACATTTCGGCTTAGTCATCTGGGTCCCGTGCTGCCCTCCATCCCAGCAGAGTGGCCACGCACCCGGTGTTGGGATGTGGGCGCTCGGATGATTCATTAGCTTTGAAATATTTTTAGTGGCAGTGTCTGTATGACTCCGAACCATTTCCTAGATTCACGTGCATTGGTTTCCGATTGCATTTTCTTAACTTTGATCAGCTTTTTTACTGCAGATCATGGGCACAGCCTGAAAGCCTTACACAGCATTGCTTGAAACGCTGAGTACTGTGGTGACAGCCAAAGTTTGCTCTATGACGCTGTGTAACCAGTAGCGTACTATATTTAAAGATCCAGTATAAAGCTCTGAACCAATAATATCGAAAACTTGCGGCTGAAGGCCTAAACGTTTATTTAAGTTCGTCCCAAGTGCTAGGACGTAAGTGTATTGAGTTACTCTTACTCAATGTTCTTAAGGTGTGCCTAGGTCCTGAGCGATGTTCTGTCTTATT
The DNA here is from genome assembly GCF_011947565.3 of Pollicipes pollicipes. Classification (NCBI taxonomy): domain Eukaryota; kingdom Metazoa; phylum Arthropoda; class Thecostraca; order Pollicipedomorpha; family Pollicipedidae; genus Pollicipes; species Pollicipes pollicipes. The sequence continues at coordinate 16,936,137 of NW_023596448.1, read as the reverse complement.
CTGAGGATGCCCATCTTACGTCTATCTTGCCAATACTTGCTCCTAACAAAAAAAAATCACCCACGGGTCATAACTAAACACAACGACCGGTTCTCAGCCGTGTGTGCACGGCAGCGTACCAATACCACTGGACCACCACTGGACCACCACCACACGCCCGGCGCTCCACCGGGCTTCCCACCACTGGACCACCACCACACGCCCGGCGCTCCACCGGGCTTGCCACCTGCATCCCCGTGCCTTTCAGTCCGGACGTACCCGCTCTCACCGATGAACGCAGCCGACGTCCCACAGCCTCAGCGCTCCCATCACCCAACCATGCACATCATGATCTGCGGTTTGTCAGATGAACGATCCGCAATGAACGCTGTGCCGGTATCTATCCATGGTGTCGCGAATGATGCGTCCGCCCGTTGGCTGGGGACGATCGCAAGCAGCAGAGCCAATCGGAGAGGAAAAGGCTGGGGACGATCGCAAGCGGCAGAGCCAATCGTAGCCAAAAATGGCCGTGGTACCGGTGATGAATTCCGTTGATTCGTTTATTCCGGTGGATGGCAATGCAAGAATAAGTCTGCTTCCGAGGACGTTCGCAACGTCAAACCCTATTGTCCAGTGCAATTTTACCGTTGCGTTGCGAGGTGCTCATGAAGTATGGTCGGGTTTGCCATGGACCCTAAATGCCTGTCATTCTATTAGGGAACGTCCTGCACATCATTACAACATATGCATATTAAACATGAACACTCGTCACGCGTATACGAACATTAAGACAAACTGAGTGTGTCTGCTTGGGGAGGGGTGCATGCCGATAAATGTAAAGGCCTTCTCTGCCACAGATATAGGAATGTAGTAGTAGTCTTCTTCATCGTAGAAAAAAAATAACAAGAAAGTAGACAGCTGCGTTGATATGTCGGCAACATGCCTTCATCAAAACGAACATTAGTAGTGGAATGTCATAAACTGGCATGTTAGTCGATGAAATATCATGAAATTTCATGACATGTCATGGTATACTTTTGGTATTTTTTCAATAAAGACGTGTTGCCGAAACATCAGCGCACCCAGCTTTCCATTCTCCTGTTTCTTTTTACGAAGAATGGGGTTATATCTATACGCATAATGTTGCTCGCAAATGCACTTAACAACTTTCGTTCCCTGCCACCTTTCATTTCCGGAGAACTGATGCGTCCTCGCTTCCAAATTGATGGGACTGTCCCTTACTGGAAGCATAACAACAAGTTTTAGTCAAAGGCACCGGGATCTCAGCAGAGTCCCCAACATCCGGCCGCCGGGCTCGTCCGGTCCACAAGCTTTGTGGCATACCAAGTTTTAAGTATGCCGGAGACAGCTTCGTGAGCTACAGAAAACTCACGGAGGTTGTCAATATGGTAGCGTGATTCGCCGGGCAAACTGTCAGCAGTTTGATCAGACACTCTGGCAAAGAAGGCGCAGTGCGACCATTCGACTCGATCACGATCGTCTGTTATGTATAGCTACCTCTCTTCAGGACAGACGCAACCCCGGGTCTGGAGATTTCACTGAGCTCAGCGAGACAAAGCTTGCTTTGAGCGACTCCTGCAGCTGCTAGTGGTGCTCGGAATGTAACCCTAATGTTAAGTTAAACAGTGACTTTGAATCTTTTTCCAAACCATAAATGTTCGAACTTTCGGTTTGCGTTGTTCGGATTACAGTCCTGCGGCCAGTCACGACTAATTCAGGGCCATGGGATGAGTGGATAACGGCGGAGCAGGAGAGTGTCTGAAAGGGGTAAACAACGATGAGGCAGAGCTACACGTACTTAGGAGTCCATCCGCCGAAACGCATCCCGCATAGGGGCTCCTATCTCAGTTTGTACCCAATGCCCGGACGGGGGCCCTACCAGGAAACGCTTGAGCCCATTCGTGGCTGGTGCATATAGCCTGCCCCGAATAAACGGGATGTGATGGTGCAGGATGAAGCGCGGATTGTCTTCATTCTGAGTGTTTAGTGTTTTTAACGTCTGTGATAGACTTTTTCAAGTAAGGCACGCTTCACGACACCGCCAAGCCACAATGAGTAATTAGTTTTTAAAATCACTTGCGAAATATGATCAGCAACGACGTTTCAGCGCAATAAAAACTATTACCACGTCCATATCTAAGCCATGTAGCATGCTCCCATGTAAAAGAGGCCAGCGCTTTCAAAGCCAGGAGATCCCAGAGAGACGCGCCAGGAGAAAGATGTGACACACCTGAGCCCGTCAGTCGCTCCCGATCATGCGGCTGTGCCACGCGGCGGTTGCGGCTGCCAGACCAGCGTGGCGTCCAAGCAAGGACGGGCATTCAATGGAGGCCGATGCCAAGCGCACGACTGGGGCCCGAAGGGGCAATGTCAGTTCCACCCCGAGCGAGGTGCGTCTCCACGCGGTGCTTCTGGAGGACCATCCAGGGTATGTGGAATGTGAGTGGTGGCTTCCTCGAACCGTACTGGGTGCCTCGAAGACACGGCCGGCGGTCTTGAGAAAGGTCGCGAGTGCTTCCCATCGGCCTTCTTCGTAGGAAGACTTTCCATCGTAATGTTTTCGCATCGTAATATTTCATCGTAAGGGTTGCCCCGCACGTACACCTTCCTAGGCGCAAATCTTCGTAATTCTCTGGCGTAAAACGCAAAATTCCATAACCACAAATACTGTCTGCGGAACTTTGTACCCGCAAATATTTGTGCATGGCCTTTTATTCTATTTCTGCGTGCATCTGTTTCTTTGCAAAACATTTCTTCCTATGCGCAAATATTGCCGTACCCAGATATTCGTATTGAATTTATTTACTTACGCAACTATTTGTATCGAACTTCTTTGTGTATGACATTATATCACTTTGATTCGCATGCATGCGGATAGGGGGCATATAAACCATTCTTTGTAGCGCTCACCGTGTTCCCAGTATTCTTTTTTGTTCGCCCATCCCATTCTTTGCTTCGCGATTATTCGCATTTGCAAATTCGTGGCTGAAAGGGTCCAAATGCGCTTAATCAGGGCGTGGCCAAGTTAGTGCCAGTCTCGCAAAGGGAAGGAAGTATAACGATAAGTGAAAACGGAACAACGAGAAGCATAATCAAACGGCATGTAAGCACGACTTTCTAGGCAATGCTTAGACGAAACGAACTACATTGCAGTTGACGCTATCATCATGAAGCTTGATATGCAAGCGCAGAAGAACATCGGGCGCGCACAAGCCGCTGAAGAGGATTATTTATTCCGCGCCACGTTGCATCACACACGCGCTCTCCTATCCCGATCTTATTGTGGGGCGTCTCCTCGGCGATATCAGCTATCAACTGGCGAACACAGCACTCCAGCTGATTGCTGGGCGTAGTGTTTCAGCCGAACTGCACACTTCCCTACCCGAACTATTTCCCGAAGTCCTCGACTGGCCGTGACTGGGGTGCCTTTGAGGGTTTACTGCATGTCCCAGGTGGACGACCTGGACTTCTTCAGCAGCTCGAGAGTCTCGCCGACACACAGCGCGGCTTTCCCGTCCTGCTACGACACGGTCACTGTGGGATGAATGTGTATGGGCGCGTTCGGCCAAGCGATAATTATTCAACGTATAATGGTTTGGATAATCTTCCACGGGGCTTCTCCATTTATGTTCCGCTGGTTCGGAATTATCCTCCAGATTCGTCTCCAGTTCTCCATGCACAGCCAACCGTCGTAGCTAAGTGTAGTGAAAGCAGGTCCTCCGTATTGACCATGCCCTGAAAATTTCTGTCGGCCGAATGTGCTTCTTTCTGGTAGCACGGGACCTCGGCCACATTGACCGTCTGAAGCTGTCACCGGACGGGATGCACGTTTCGCGAAGATAGCCCCACCCCATGTTTGCTCTCCACCATTCGAGAAGCTGTTGTAGTAACTTTCTAAAGAGTTGGAGCCTTGTTAAGTTGTTTATTTCGGGCATAAGCAGTCCACAGAAAAGCTCGATTACGGAAGCACTCCAGTTGAAAAAACTGGCATCGTCCTGTCTCGCCAGGAACGTCTCCACCAGACCGAATAGAAAAGGATAGCTGGCGGGCGTGTCGCTCCCAGTATGGTCAAGTAGCTTTTATCTTCCACCACTTCGTGTTATTCCTACCCAGTCAGCAGTGAGTCTCAAATCGAGGTCAAATTTGAGACATTTAAATAAGAAGCGTGTCAGGGCTCATTGACCAAACGTTAGTGTAACATGATTGGAGTCTTAACTCAGCAGCCGCTGCCTGTGGTCCCTCGCGGAGCGTTTTATTAGGAACAGAGCATTTGCACTTCCGCTGGTCTGTAGGTTTCATATATGGTGCAAAAAATGCTCGGAAGAACTATCTTGTATCCTATTTATGTCGACAACTATGTCATATTATCACATAAATAGGCTGAGTGTGGATTTGGGAACTTGACCTACTACAGCATCCACACTAATGCTATCATAAGAACTTAAAGACGCCCTCGGTTGCTGCAGCATGGCGGCGCCTGCCTCTCATCTGGACAGAAAGGGCGGGTACCGCCGGGAATCGAACCACTTGCCTCTAGGTTCCCAGACGTCCGCACTAAGCGGTATAAGTAGTGATGATGTTGATGCACGAAGTCAGGCTCAGGCAGTCGGCTCATCTTTCTCGCCTTTGAAGTGGCCGGTTTTTGTGCCACCCTTAAGTACGTGCCCCAGGACGAAGCCTGAGTCTTGGTAAGAGGTTCGGCAGGGAATGACTGCGCCCTAAGTCACGTCGTTCATAAGGGGGACACGGGGGCGACAAAGGCAGGAAAGACAAACCTCTGACCTGTTGCATCGACACAATCACCACCGATCTTGGGTATTGCAAGCGTCTGGGGAGCTAGAGGCAAGGGGTTCGATCCCTCGCGGTGCCCGCTCTTCCTGCCGGGATGAGAGGCGGGCAACGTCATGCCAGGCAACCGAGTGTGTCGTAAATCTCGATGACAACATTGATTTTGACGATGCAGTAGTTGAGGTTCCTGAGGCCACACCCAGCCCATATTTTATAGCATAACATAATTGTCGGCATAGATGGGAAAAGGAATACTCCGTTCCATCACACATCGCATCTGTAAACTAGCACCCGTGTGAATGCTCTATTTGTATTATAGCGCTCCTTGCAGGACTGTAGGCAGCTACTGCTGAGTCAGGACTCCAGGCATGCCAACGCTGAGTCAATCTAGAACGCTAAATGAATAGATGAATGGAAAATAATGGTCAAATTTCCTTTTTCGGTCTCGACTGGAGGCTTGTTAATCGATGAATACCTAATGGCGCCGCATGCAGACAGACAGGTTCCTTCCGCGTACTCGTCTGAACAGTGTTGACGAGGATTTAGCATATCAGAACGTGCTGTCTTTACATAGCGGCCACCAGTGTCGCGAACTTCAGCTGTTGGCACTGGCCGTAGTCCTATGTACATATGTTGATACCGGGATCATGGATTTAGGATGCGCAAACAGCTAAGGCAATTTTAGGCAACGGAACGGTAAACGAAAGTTAGCTGTTCACTGGGACGACTGCAATGCCCAGAATCATGTGTCTGAAATGGCTGAGAGCAAACGGCTCGTTTGAATACCTGTTGGTGATTGGATGCTTCGGGCGTCTCGACGCCAGGGCTTATTTCACATCCGACTCGGCAGATAGGAACCTGCTTCGTTTTGCACATCTCAGACTGCTGAATGAGAATATCAGCTTCATGCTGAAATCCAGGTTTACTGGCGACTAGACGACGGTTAGATCATTGGACCGTAAAAATCGCAATTTGACGGCAAGTCGACGCCAGGCGATTTGATGATCGGAGACGACAGGGAAGTGGCGCATGCCAAATATGTGCTGCAGTTCTCAGGCAAGTGCTGGGTGGTCAACAAACCAAGACGCCCCTTAAAGCATGTTTGGAATCAATACCTCATGGGAGAGGATTTTCGAAAAGTGATAATGAATGCAGGCCTCGTTAGGTGTCGTTGTAGCAGCAACGCCGCACGTGTGAGCTCCACTGTTTTCTCGTTATGTTTCGTGTTTCCCGACCTCGGTGACGTCTCATACAGTGCTACTATGACAAGATGTAGACCAGGTGTCACAGAGGCTCATTTTCTGATTTGAGCCCCCTGATATGCCTGACTTTCTGGACCTCGTTCGACTCAAGCCACGCACCAACTTGGTCGCGCTGGCCATGTTCGTTGACACGTGGGGCCTGCGGACCTGGCCACGCCCGGTCGGCTGACACCAGATCCTACCGTCCGGGGCTATTTCATGATCAGTGGATCGCCTGTCGCCGGTTGCACGAGGCATGCGCACGACCGGTCGTACCTGCTGACCGTGTGTGACCGGCTAGACGAGGGCGTGACCCGTGGTGAGGCCGAAGCCACCCGGCACAGCCTGTCAGCCCACCAGTCCCATCTGATCCGTCGTCAGTAGCGGATTCAGGATTTCGTCAAGGGGACACGCTGCATTTTGCCGCCCCTGGAGTTTAGAACCATTCCAAAAAGTCCGCGGATTCAAACCATTAAACTGTAAGATTTTCATGTCTGCTTATTTGTATGCGAGAAAAATCTCCGTGAGCGCGGTCCTGGAAAACTAGGCGAGGCATGTATGGAGCATGCATACATGCACAGAGCGCGTTCATTTTCTCCAGATTAAGGCCGAACCTGTCTATTTAAGGCCAAGTTTTTCTGAAAATATATGACAAAATGAGTTGCATTACATTCAGGCTCCACACTTGACTCCGAGGTTGACCACGGCTAGCCGGTTGCCAGCGCCTAGCCGGCTGGTCGATGTGATCAGCTGCTGACTAACGAATAGGATATCTTTTTGTCTTGACTGGAATGAAGGAATACAAAATAACGTGGCATTTAAAGTGTGTTAAGAACGTGTTGCAGAAGCAGACTAAGTACAAAATTATGCAACAAATGCATAGAGGACGTCAGCAGCGCACAAAGCTGCCTTAGACAATTTTACGTAGAAATTCATCGGAACATATTCGGGTGCTGCTCTCTGAGACTAAGCCACCAAGGAAAATTATCACTGCGTAGATCTCGGGAACGTACGTGAATTAAGTTAGCCAGGCCTGCACATACGAGCAGGCGAACCGCCACGAGTGATGAGACTGCCGGCGCTCACAACCACATGTGGAACCTTCGGCAACAGAGTAAGGTGCCTCTGCCTTCATGGGAAGAGCTTACAATCAATGTGGAGGGCCCCAGAGCGATCAAGAGAGTCCTGACCTGGTCACATTTAAGTTCCCCGTCAACGGCGTAAGGCCTCCGACAAAACGGTCAAACCCGAGAGCAACAGAGACGGCACCTGAGCGGTTGAGCAACCCACAGTGTGGGATCCTCCAAGCGAGCAAGAAGAACGCAAGACCAATGTGGCGGGCACCTAAACGGTCGGGAGCACCTTGACACGGATTAATATATAGGCTCTGGCCACAGTGCAGCCGCACATGAATAAATGTAGTCGTTTATAAATAAAACAGTTGCCCCGCCCGCTGCCGGCGAGGTCCGCGGGACCGGCGCCCACACCCGCCGGCCGGCTGGGATCGTGTGCAGGGCCGACCGGTGGCGCCCTGCTGGCGCCGCTGGTGTGGTGCTCCGGCCACATACCCTAGTGGCCGGGGCACCACGTCCAGGCGACCCGTGCCGCAGACTCACCGGGAGCACACGGCCGTGGCTGATCCCGCGGGTTGTCACCACAACAACACTGATCACATCAATGCACGGTCGCTGACACCGCGGCTGGACAAAGTCGGTCAGCCCGTGCAGAAACATCACATGGACATCATCTGTGTGTCTGATACCTGGCTGAGCCCCGATTTACATGCTTCTGGTATTCCCGGGTTTCAGCATTCTGCAGCATAACCGCGGCGTCGCCCGGCTGACAACAGCCCAGTAGAGCAAGCCGGGCGGAGGTGCAGCCACCATCCTCGTCACGGACTCCCTCCGCACAGCGAAGCTCGGCATGGGTGGTGCTCATCCCATAGGTTGATCTGAGCTGATGACGGGCTTAGGGACGGGGGGCAGGGGGCCATGGCCCCTACTTTTCAAGGTGGGGGGCCAGTGGTGTTAGCTGTCCCCCCCCCACACTTTTCAGATTAAGGTTGTGTTTAGCTTACTTTTGCACAACATTTAAATATACATGTCAATTTACCTAGTTCACTAGCCATGTTCCTCAAGATGCGTCATCTTTTTCGTTTGCTTATTAGCCATCACTTAGTGTCACAGCCGCGGGCCGACGCCACGCGGCCTGTGGAAACTGCAACGCCGGGCGTTCAGGCCTGTTGTTGCCATGGCTTGCGAGCGCGTATGTTCAAAACCACATTTCATAGCTTTTATCAGTAGTTATTTCTGACTGAATCTCGAACATTTCAAGACGAACATGGATTAGTCATGTCAATACAAGCTTAGGACCCCATTTCATCCATAACGTACGTTCAGGGATTTCTCAATACCTCTGAAGAAAACAGAGAAGCACAGATGACAGCCTTGGAGCCTTTGTGACAACTATTGGACCACTTTTGGCAATTAGGGATGTTGTCGCGTAAGTGAGGGTTCCTGTGCTGATCCGAGGGCCAGACTGTGCGGGTCAGAAGGCCCCCCGTGTCAGGGAGGGAAGCAATGTGATATGATGTATCCCCCCTAGTGGCTTCCGGATCGACCAGGAGATCCCGCCCCGTGTCGCTAGAATGACAGCCAGAAGACGCTTCGCGATGAGACGGAGTGGCTCTTCAGCTCTGGACTGCAATCGGCAATGTGTCCTTGGTGTTTTACTCCAGGGACACCTTGCCCGGAAGGAAATAGGAGGCCTCATTATTGTTGAGTAGAGTGGATGCCTCATTATTGTTGAAAAGAGTAGGTCGAAATTATATTTTTTAACGAACAAGGCCATCCCATGTGTACCTAAGAACGCTCATCTTTTCAGAACGGATTAACGAAAAAGTGCACCAAAAGGTTTGAACATGCCCTGCCCGCAAGCTCAAGGGCAAGGACAACGATGGTCTGGGTTACAGCTTCCGTAAAACCGAGCGGCGTCGGCCACTGGAAGTGCCGCCAGACGGCGGGCGCCGTTTTGATCTGTCTTCTGGACAGGTTATAGTTATAAAAACACGAAAAATAGAGAATCTACCTTTACTCTTTAGTTCCACCACCAGATTCTAGCACCACTTCGCGGTGCTTTAAGGACACTGTTCTTATCATCAGTCTAAAAATCGTCCACGTAAAATATGCATCCAGACTGCCTAGCAGATGTAATATATGATGTCCCGAAGCGTTAAAAGATACTTGTTTCAGAAGCGTCATTATTTTTGTCCACCTGTTGGCCACGGCTCAGTACTAGTTGTTGAGCCAACGCTGTGTGGCCTACGGAGACTGCAACGCCTGGAGTCGAGGCTTTTGTTTCTAACAGTTGCGAGTACGCATGCTGAAAATTAAGCCAGCTAAATTTTCTTACCAACCAATTCAAGTGTTTGAAGGTAATTATTTCAGAACCGTTATCATTTTCGTCCACCGGTAGACCATGACAAAAATGAACCACTGATCTAACGCTCCGCGGGCTATGGAGACTGCAACGCATGTTTTTGAGGTTTTTGTTGCTAAGATTTGCGAGCGCACACGTTGCAAATCACGTTATATAAACTGCATCACTAATCGATTCTGACTAAAGGATGAATATTTTTAGAAAAACATGGCTTGGCGATGTTAGTTCGCATTGTTGAATATCCGATCTACAATCAAAATTTATGTCCTCAAATTTCGATCAAACATATAGATCTACAAGCTACTTTCCCGATGTTATCAATGTTTGTAGAACGCAGATAAAACATTATGAAAAAGCTTCTGGATTATAACGGTTTAACAAGATTCCACTAAGCCATGGCAAATTATGGATACCGGTAATTTATTCCATGCGATCGTTAAACGCCTGATTTCTGCAGCTTACTGACCTTAACACGCGTTCGGGTCGGGGGTCAAATTGACTCGCCCCCCGTGGGTTTTTCCAGAATGGTTTCCAAAAGACCCGACGCAGCCGCGCCATGTTTTGTATAGCTGTAGACCACTGAATAGCGGATCATTTGGCATCACAAATTTAGATTTACTTTGTAAGGTCGGTGAACTATGGCAGGTCAAAATCAGGCCATTGTTTCAGCGAAGTCAACTTCTAGGGAATTGTGCAATCTGATGCAACAATGGAGTGTTAGACGAAGCCATAAATCTCTGAGATGCTTTCTTACGCTGACCAAAGGTCAGGTATAAAGGTCAGACCAAGGTCAAAACAAACCGGATGTACAACTCCAGAACTTGCTGTATGGAATAGTTTCTGGCGTTCATTTCAAATTTATTTGTAGCAGAAGCCGCATTATACATCTTCCATGACCTTTTTAGAGGAAAGAATAGGTCATTGGCCTGAAATGACCTAGGTAAAACCTTTTGCTTTTAAAAACGTACTGCCTAGCGTAATCTATGTCACTTGTTCAAATGCAAAACTCAGAGCAGTCTTGTACGATCCCGGTCACCACGACCTTTAAAGGGTAAAACAAGGTCACTGACCTTAAATGAACATGTGACCTACAGATATCTAAGTTCTGAGGCACGTTAGGGACCAACCTAAAATTTGACCTTGTTTGACCTTATTTGACCCAAAAGTTATGACCTAGGAACCTCAAAATTTGAGCTAAGCGAGTTCACGCACAGGTCAACACACCCTGTGAATGTGGTGTCTCTAGCTCTCTTAGTTCCCGGGATCTCAGGGGGGTTAGATTGACTCCCGACCCGAGCAAATGGTATCTAGCCGGGTATCCGGGTGCGTGTTAAAAATGCAAACTGAATTGATTTCACAGTAGCTTCTGGTTTCTGTTCTGGTTAAAACGTAAAATTCACAATGAAACGAAGAAAACCGTATCCTTTGTTAACAAGTAAACTGCATCCGGGGATATCTTTTTGTGGGGGGCGGGGGGGGGGGGGCACCATAAATGAGGCTTTTGTCAACCCTGTGTTCCTCTTTACAAGGCTCTGGCTATCACCCGCAGACACTCAAAAGCAGATCAAGTCATCTATGTTGAATGACGTCAGTTAAATGTCCGTTTGGCCAATTCATACCTAAAGTAGGCAGCTTACCGGCGGCATTTTTCTGGGTTGTGTGGTGTAAGGGAAGATCATTCGGAAAAAGGTGCTGTTTCAGGTGTCCAACACGTGTTTTACATTCCGATTTGTAGCAATGCTGCTCAAGAAATGTACAACAAAGCAGCCAAACCATCAGTTCGCGGTCAGTCATTCGGAGACAAGCGGACCAGGACAGTGGCCACCGGCGGCTGACGGGAGCAGGGCTCAGACAAGGAATATATGACAGAATGGCCTTCATTCTGTGCCTTGGTTTTCAAAAGAGAATCTTCAGTTCAACGGCTTTTGTCACATGTTTTTTGGCAGTTTCAAGCTTCCGCATTTGTTTCCGCCTAAAATGCCGCGACAAGTCTTATCTTTTGAAAAGCAGCCGACGAAATGAAGGTGCATGCAAAATCTGCTGTGCTGTGAGCGATCGATTCACTTTCAAAATTCTCGCCAGCCTATGCTCAGGCCGTATGCTGGCATCCACCCTGTGGTGGCAGATGCCTCTTCAATAACCCAAAATGCCTACCCGCTCGTGGAATCTCGGCTCCCCAGGAAAGACAACGCTGAAGTTGAAATGGACGAATATTCTTGGGAAGCTGGATAGCCTTATTTCCCGAATGACAGGTGAGTCCTATAAGCAAGAGTGTGCATCAGTGAGAAACAGCTCTAGATGCATATCTAGAATAGCAGTTATTACATCTGAATAAGGAGAGATAACATCCTTCCCCCCCCCCCCCCCCCCAGCGGTCGTCGGGCTTGTTTTCCAGAAAAATTCCTGAAGTACGCCCCGAGCTTGGACCCCCCCCCACTTTTTGAAACGTTCCTACGCCTATGGATCTGATCCCTTGTGGTTCTGGGCGAGCAGCCTCGACCGCCGCAGCGTGGTGATCGGCGCCGTCCTCCGACTACCGGGAGGACCTAATGACTGGAAAGCGACCGAGACCAGTTACAGGCAGTCGTCGCCACAAGGAACCGGTTTCGCACTGGGAGACTACAACACCAATCCTTTTACACCGGATGCATTCTGAGTCATGAGTCTCAATCAGCCGGTAGACAAGCCTATCCATCTCCACACGACACCAAAAATGCTAAGCCTGATCGTCACCAGCGAGACCAGTTTCCACGACTCAGCCGGAGTTTCCCCGAGGCTGTGGCGGACCACCAACCGGTACTTCTCTGTGCTCCCGTCCCACAAGAGCGCCGACAGTCAGCCACCACCACCGTGCGACCGTGGACACGCATGGACTGGGACGCACTCAGCGTGGGTTTGCTGCTCGCCGATTGGGAGCAGCTACACGCCGCTGGCACCGTCGATGATAATTTGGGCGCACTCATGGATGCATGGAACGCCGCAGACGACGCCCTTTGCCGACCATCACCGTAAGGTCAGGTCGGCCCGGCTATCCATGGCTGCCTGGAGACACCGAGGTCGCCGCAACCACTGAGGAGCGCGACTGTGGCCGTGATACCCGAGAGCGCTACCGTACCACAAAAGCGTGCTGCGTATGCTAGCGGTGCCGTAACAGACTGAATAGACTGATCACTCTCGCGCGACGCTCCTACCTGTGCAGCGATCTGCTGACAGGGCGGCGAGATTTTTGGAGCCGGCTCAGGTAATTTGGACTGCAGCCAGCGAGAGCGTATAACACACCCGATTACGACATGGGCACCCGAGCGGGTGCACTCAATGCCCACTTCGCTGCCGTTGGCCCCCGCATCGCTGCGGAGGCGGTGGCGGCTCGTGGCGGTGCGGGGGCGATCGCGGCTAGACCGTGTCCTCTTCATATCTGGGCCTCGGTGCTCTTCCTGTAGCCAGCTACTCCATCGAAGCTCCCTGCAGCCATCGGGAATATGGGCGCGTTGAAGACTGCCAGCATCGTTGGTGTGTCTCTTTTCTCTGTGAAAAATGTTTGCCTGTAATCGGTACTCGTATTTTACATCTGATCGACTTTTCTATCACATTACGTACATTGTCGTTCGCCTGGAAGATCACGCCCGTCACCCTGGTGTCAAACTCGAGAGGTCAATCAGGCCGATCGGACCCGAACAACCTTCGGCCCATTTCTGTTCTCTCTTCATTGTCAAACATTACGGAGAAGGACGTCTTCTCGCAGGCCATTGCTTACCGTCATGAAAAGCAAGTGCTGACGTCATCGCGATGTGCTTACCGTCCACTCGCTCGATGTGCTTAGCGTCCACTTGCTTGATGTGCTTACCGCCCACTCGCTGGATGGAGGACGCCCTGATCGACGCTGGTCAATGGCCGGTACGGGCTGTCGACAACAGCAATGTTACGTCGATAACGACGCTTAACCTTAGCAAACCCTTTGGCAGTGTTGATGTTGTTGTTGATGTTGATGTTGATGATTATGTTGATGTTGACGGTGTCCCCCAGATCAGGCTAGTTTGGTGCGGGGTGTCTTCGAAGTGGTTCCGCAACTACCTAAGCGGCCAAAGCAAATGATTATTGGTGACTCGGTCCCCTTTGCCCCCACTGCGCTGAGTGGCCCAGAGATCGCTTGTCGCCTCAGTCCTATTCCTCATCTTCAACAACGGCCTATCCAGCATCCTTCCTCACGGTCGCATACTTTGCTACGCCGATGACGCCCGGCTCCTTGACTCAGCCAGCCCGACATCGTCGATGTGTCCAAACTTAACGTCCGTGTAGAGAGTCCATCAGTGTCTTAAAACCAGTTTCAGCCCAACAGCCTAAAGTGAACCCCAAAAACAGACTTAATGTTGTCCACCATAAAACTCTCTATCGAACGGACCGGCAACTTCCATACTATCATCTCTGGCACGGACATCCATCTTTCTTCCTCAGCGAAGGGACCAGGCGCTTTCCTCAACCACCACTTCACCTGGGAGCACTCCATCTCCTTACCCGTTCGGCGTTGTAGTATAAGTTTCGTATCCCTGTTCAAGATTTGGACATCACTTCACTCCCAAGTTTCTGAGGCTCTTTGTCCAAATTCACATCTTCTCTCGCATCCCACTAATGCGTCCATCGCCTTCCCTACATCTAGAGTGGAGCGGCTGAGTGTCTCCAAGATTGGATGCGAAGGGTGATGTACTTCGCAACTATGCTAATGGCTGGTGTCTGTCGCGGCGCTTGCATTTCGCCCTTTATGGAAACACTCAGCTGGCGCAGCGTCGCTGATCATGTGCACCACCGGAACTGCCTGAATGTGTACAGAGCACTGCGCGGTCCCGAATCCCAAAGTGCACTGTGCGCTCTATTCGAGACGCGCGGATCGGCGATAAAAGAACATGCTCACGATACCAGGGCATCACAGACGCATCGTCGACTCGGTTGTGATGCATCTTGAATACCATCAAAAGAGTCTATGGTTTGACGACGCGTTCTGCCAAGGTATTCTCGTCGGTCTGACAGGCGCTCGGGTGAGGGTGGGGGGGGTGGGGGGGGGGGGTCAATTTGGTTCGCCGAAGGTTCTTTTCGGAATGATATCCGCATGGCACGACGTGGCCACGCCACATATCGCATTCCTATAGAAAATTGAACAGGTGGATCGTTTGGTATCAAAAATCTAGATGTAATGTCACTGACTTACGGCAACCATGGCTTCACGTGCATTGACCATTGACGTACTACGACCATGGATTCAGCGAAGACAGTTTCTTGAGAGTCGTTCAATCTGGTGCAACAACGGACTGTTAGACAAAGCCCTACATCCCTGAGATAGCCTCTTAGCCTCAACACAGGAATTGAATGAACAAAATCCATTGACCTAGATTCATGCATGAAGGTCAGACCAAGGTTAAAACCAACCTGTTTTATTACTCTAGGCTCCGCTGTATGGGGGGTAGTTTATGGTGCCCAGTTACAATTCATTGATAACAGGAACCGCATCATACATTTGTATCGACTTGTCAATGGTCAGGATGTGTCACTGACCTAAAATGTCTCAGGTCAACATTTTATTTTTTAGGAACATGTTGCCTGAAGGAATATTTACGCTTATTCAAATGCAAAACTCAAAGCAGTCTTGCATGGCTTTATTCACCATGACTTGCAAATGGTCAGATATGGTTATGACCTGAAATGACATTGTTGGCCTTGTTTGACATTATTTAAAGCAAAGCTAATGATCTAGAAACCCCAAATTTTGGCACGTAAGTTCACACAGAGGCCAACATATCCTGTGAATTTGATGTTCTTAACTCTCTTAGCTTTTAACATATTGGGGAGGGGGTCAAATTGACCGCGTCACTCGAGCGAAGGGTATTCAGCTGGCCACCCGGGTGGGTGTTCACTTGGCCCAGCTGAGCTCCGCGTCTAGGTTCGCACAAGCCAACTGACGAGCAACCACAAAACGCAATTCTGCTCTTCAGACGCCTGTAGCACTGATGTGTGCGTTAAGCACATCTGATTCAGCACAGACGAAATTACGATATGGGCAAATGATAGTGAAAGCCTGGGACAGCGTAACGGTCGACGGTGCCGCTAATTACGTTTTCGACAGCGAGTGCGATGTCTTTTGAGCTAAAATTGTCATCAGTTGCGGAGGCAATGGGACTAGTTGTACCAGACGACCCGGAAGGGTTCTGCCCGAGCGACAGCTGACGTTACCGGTCAGCTGACTCTGCAGTCGCCGTCCGGAGCTGTCCCCCGATGAGACCGCTCCCCCGCCCTGCTGCGTCCGCCGATGATACCGCTCCCCCCGCCGCTGCCGAGTCCCTCGATGACGCCACTCCCCTCTGCTGCCGAGTCCGCTGCCCCCCCCCGCCGCTGCCGAGTACCTCGATGTTACCAGCTCCCCCCCCCCCCGCCTGCCGCGTCCGCCGATGACACCCGCTCCCCCGGCCTGCCGCGTCCGCCGATGACAACCGCTCCCCCGGCCTGCCGCGTCCGCCGATGACACCACTCCCCCGCCTGCGCCCGCCGATGACACCGCTCCCCCGCCGCTGCCGGTACCCCGATGATACCGCTCCCCCGCCCTGCCGCGTCCGCCGATGACACCGCTCCCCCGGCCTGCCGCGTCCGCCGATGACACCGCACCGCCCCCCGGTCTGCCGCGTCCGCCGATGACACCGCTCTCCCCCCCCCGCTGCCGTCCGCCGATACACCGCTCCCCTGCCGCGAGTCCTTGATGAACCACTCCCCCCCGCTGCCGCTCCCCGATGACACCGCTCCCCCGCCTGCCGCGTCCGCGATGACACCGCTCCCCCCGGTCTGCCGCGTCCCCCGATGACACCGCTCCCCCGCCGCTGGCGAGCCCCCGATGACACCGCTCCCCCCAGCCTGCCGCGTCCGCCGATGACACCGCTCCCCCGGTCTGCCGCGTCCGCCGATGACACCGCTCCCCCCGCCCTGCTGCGCCTGCCGATGACACCGCTCCCCCGCCCTGCTGCGTCCGCCGATGACACCGCTCCCCCGGCCGCTGCCGAGTCCCCCGATGACACCACTTCCCCGCCGCCGCCGAGTCCGCCGATGCCCGCATGATCGAACGAGGTGCCAACAAGACATGTCCCAAGGGTGCTTAAAGCGTAAAAGTGGACGGATCTCTCGCTACATGCTGAAATAATCATTGAACTAGCAACCAGAATGCTAATGGATTCTTTAACACAACACACATGCAGAGCATCCCATATTTGAGTGCAAACAGAATGCCATACAAGGCATTCTGTTTGCACCCGCCCCACAAGGCAGCAATAAACAGCGTACGCTATTAATATTGAGCGCGAGTCTGAAACAAATACTGTGTGATTGGGCAGTTAGCACAACTGCCGCTGCCTCGAAATTCTGAAAGCCCGCACGGCTACTCCGTCTGAATCTGAACGACAACACCATGTCTATAATGCCTTCAAACAAACATACAGCCTAAAGATAATACAAACATGTTGATCACTTCACTATTTCACCAGTGTATACATCACGCCACAGACATGGGAAGTGCTCCTGGTGTTATGTTAATTTTTGTAACGTGGAATGGTGAATCGTGGACAAATATAAGCATAGTGACAGCAGGTTAAGCTACACAAATGCAGTCTGGGTTCCGCCTCGTAACAGGGGCGTGGTGACATTTGCACTAATGGGCATCCGGGTGGGCTCTGTCCGCTTCTGCGTTGACTTCTGCTGAATTGGCTGAATAAGCTGAACTTCGCTGCTAGCGTTAGTCTAAACGCAGCCTCCTCTGGACATCTGGCCGACGGTGCTGACGGGTGGTCACTATGGTTCATGGTTATTGGCGACCAGGATCGGGGTATTGACGGCTAAGCACCGAACTGCGGTGGAGTGCTTGGCAAAATTGACGTGCATGAGCTGAGCTTCATAGGTTTTTCATGCACCAAAATAAATCGGCGTCTACGGTGTGCCAAAATGAACGCAGTGGTTTTTCGCCGTAAGCTGAAATTTTTGACGAAAGCACACCACTACGACACAACCTTCGGCGTGATGTGTATTCGATGCAGTCTGGTTCTTCTGCTTCACTAACTTCGAACATTACAAGGCGATCTACGGCCGGCCGCCGCCTGTCAACGAGTGCGACGATGATGGCTGGTACAGATGACTCTGCTACATCTACGGAGTCTTGCATCGTCAATGTTGTTGGAAAAACACGAAACTGCATTGCTTTGCACCAAAATTAAATAAGAAATACGCCTATATCAACTTTATCTTGCTGCGTTGCATGGTTTCATGCATATCGTCAGCTTGTAAAGCTGAAATAATTGGCTTTTCGGGAAACATTAGCTTTGTCATGGCTTAGTTTGGCGACTTTTAACCTGGCATCACAAAACCAATCGCAAAATTACGCTGGGGTGAGTCTATCACTCCATTGATCTTCCCCGCATGACATTACCATTCTTGGCTCAGACATGGGAGGGAATTCGTATCGACACCCTATCCGTTGGCGTTATGAAAAACGGCAAGTCCGGGAGAGAGATAAATGGATTGGCGCATAAGCAAAACGCTTAAATCTGGGCGCATCTCATAGCAGTCACAAGATATGGTCATCGCCGCCAGGGAACCCACGACACACTGTCCACTCGTCCGATCCGTAAGCCGACACGGGCCAGGCGCCCGCCGCCACTCCAGTCTACACATATAGCGGGATCCCAGAACAGACCCCTGCGGGCACCCAGCATGTACGGTCCTAGGCGTGCTGAAACTGTCGCTTACCTTAACTATCTGCTTACGGTCTGAGAGATACGATTCCAGCCAATTTAGGAGAGTTCCTGGCAAACCACAATAGTTCTTGCACTGGAGTAAGAGATCCTTATGCCATATCTTGTCAAAATATTTACTAATGTCCAAGTAAATGGCTGTTAAGTCCTTGCCTTGGTCCAAAGCTGCATAAAGATTGTTAATTAAATATACCAGCTGAATTTGCGTGCTATGTTTTGGACGGTATCCACTTTGTTTCTCAGAAAGCAGGCCATTCTCAGTTAGGTGTTGATAGATATCATTAAAGATAATTCTTTCAAAAATTGTTGGCACACAAGGAGGTAGCTGACTGGTCTGTAGTTAGCAGGATCCGAGCTTGACCCTTTGTTTTTTAATGGGATGGACCTTTACTTTTTTCCAGGTGGAAGGAAAAATGTACTTCATTAGTTACATGTTGAATAGTTAAGTGAGTGGAGTCTTTATCAATATGGCAGTCATTTTTATCTTTTTGCTGGGAGATTGTCAGAACCGCATGATTTGCTTGGATCGAGAGTGTTCAGTGCGCTCAGTGCTTCATCCTCTGTGATGGTTATGCTATCTAACGTGGGTGGTGGATCCGCAAGCGCGGTCTCGGGGACAGGTAGGTCGTCAGTTGCGAGTTGTGATTACCTGGCGAAAAAGTCACCTTGTAGGTTAACTTTATCTAAGTCTTCTGTCAGTGGGGTTGAATCAGGTCCTACGAGCGGCAGCACTGTCTCAGCTCGTGTCCGTCCTATCATTTGTTTAAGAATGCGATGGTACTTGTGTGGGTTTTGCTTTGCATGCAAGAGCTTGTTCACTTGATGCTGCAAGTGGTTGTTCTTAAGTCGTCTGTTCATGCATGTGGTAAAATTTCTTTGTTACCGCCAGCGGTCCCGGTGGTCATTAATCATATACCTCTGAGCAAGTCTGGAAAGTCTGTCTCTTTTCCTCATCTCTCTCTTTAGTGCAGCATTGACCAAAGTGTTGTCACAATTTCTAATCTTGATTATATTTGTTGGGATGGCTTCAGCAGCTGCTGCGAGCATGGTCTGCGTGAAGTTATTTGTCGCTGTGTCTATGTTAAGATCAAGCAATCTGTCCCAGTCTGTGTTTACGAGAAGTTGTGAAAATTTGTATCCATGTTTGTGTAGTCCCATATTTGTTTGGCTGATGCCTTTAGGGGTGGCGATGCAACATTGATAGTGACAAAGGTAGAAATGTGAATAATTAGTGAAGGGGAGGGGGGAGAGAACCCCACTGCCTGCAATGATGTTCGTGTTCGATGTCAGTATTAAGTCTCGTAAGTTGGCTGTGTCGTATGTAATGTGTGTTGGTTGATCAGTGAGTTGTGTCAGATTGAGTGCTTCAACTGTGTGTTTCAGATTGACTTCAAATGGAAAGATATCACTGTTTAGTAGAGTGACTTTTAGTTAGATAGTTATTACTAGCATTAAAATCTCCCAATATCAATATCGATGCAGGATGATATGTTTGTGTCACGGCAACACTGTCTGACAAGATATCTAAAAACTCTGTCAATTGACTGGTAGATAGATTGGGTCGGACATAGACACAGCAAACCACAATAACTTCCGATTTGATTTCGGTGAGGAACCAAACCCATTCAACTCCTTCCAGTTCGAGATCCGGTGGTCTCTTTGCTGGGAGTGTTAATTTAAAGTATTCTGCTACTCCTCTTCGATGTCGAATCCTGTGCTTTGTCATTGGGTTGTGGTAGTCGCGTTAATTGTACAAGCTAGGATGGACATGTGAGTCAAGTTTGGGTTCATTCAGAAGCAAGATGTCAATGTCGTTATTTGTAGTGGAGAGAGCAAGCTCGTCCGGGCGTCCTGGAGATGTGATGCTGTTTATGTTGACATGTGATATTGTGACATTCTTGGTTGCTGGTGGTCCTGGGTTGATTTCCAGCCCTCCGATTATTAAGCACACTCCAATGTCAGAAAATAGTCTAAGTGACAGTTTTGAGCATTTGTGTGCAGGAGCTGAGCAAGTGAAGGTAAAATGTATGCTTGAAGGAAAAGAGGGTGAGAATTGGATAATGGTATGGCATGAGGGTTGAAAGCGATAGACGAAAAACACCAGCAACTGCTGAGCAGCCCACCTCCAATGTCCCGGCGGAAGAGATGAATTGAACGCTGTCAGAAAAAGTCCCTGATAGCGGCAGGCTAAATTTGGCAGCGGGCACGCAGCAACATCCAGGAACTGATAACAAATGGACAGTGATATGAGGGTCGCACGAGTGGCAGTGTGGATGATAAGCAAATGCAATTACATTAAAGGGCTATGACAAAGAACAAAAAACAAATAAGCAAAATGGCTACTCTAATAATGTATCAAACATGGCAATGTCACTGGTACAAAGCACACCTGACATAAGCATGTCACATTGTGAGCCATGGATCTCAAACCAACAGAAATACAATTACCTTTAACAAATGCAACTACAGTCAAGCAAACACGAATAGGCAGCACAGCATGCCTGATGTGAAATGCTGGCCACGATCATAAGCACCATACATCAACCACAATAATCACACAGTATGGAGCAACAATCAGAAATGCAACGGGGTAAGCAACGCTACGACGTGCATGCTAAAAAGTTACATCCCAGCAATAAGTGTGGACCGCTGGGACCACTAAACTAAGCTGACAACACACTTTTTAGAAATACGAACAAAGTACAAATTCTGCGGCCACCGTATTACACACAGCTACCAGCTTTCGGCTGATGTGTAAGCAAATCGCATTTCGTACTGGCATATGAGGTTTACCTCTGCCGTTAGTATTTTATCTCTAGCTTTCCCCGGCCGTCGCAACGACAGGGCATGTTGCAGCACTCGCGGCGTCTGCGTTGTCCGGTCCGCGGTCCTCAATGGGGGTGGCTGCCCCGTATGCTGCACGACGACGAGTCGCCTCAGCTGCCCCGACAATCCTGTGCAGGTCCTCTTCTCTTTTAATTTTATGCATGCTGCTTCCTTCCGCTGTTCTTATTTTCGTTACGCAGTCATCGCTCCAAGCTGCCCAGATTTTGTTGTCTCGTCTGAGCTGGCGAGCGGCGTTCATCACCTCCTGGTTCCTTTTAGTCGGGGTTTCAGTGACATAGGCCCTTGTGATGGAGTCTGGAGTCAGACAGGGCTGCCTAGGTGGGCGAGCTGTCCGCAGCTGCTTACGGGCGCTCCATACTCTACCTCTTCCCTCTTCGTGTAGGACACAAACTTGACGATTAGCGGTCGCGTGCGGCTGCCGTCGTCCGGGGCTGGCTGAGGTCTACCGACCCGATGAGCGCGGTCAATGTCGCCTGGCTGAAGCTGGACGCCCATTGTTCTGGCTAGGTCAATGGCCAGGCGCACCGGCTTTTCGTTTGCGGTTTCAGGCACGCCGTTGAAATTGAGGCAGTTCTGTCTGGAGCACTGCTCAATATCGTCGATTGCCTGTGACTGGGTTCGGATGATTTCTTGTTGCTCACTTACTTGTTTCTTGAGCTCCTTGATTTCTTTATCGCAAGATTTGAACCGCTCCTTTAGTATATATCGCAGAGTGTTGCGCACTTTATTGTCGTTGAAGCAGGGAAGAAGGGCTCGCTTCAGTGACTCCTCAGTTAGAGCACTCATTTTCTCATCCTGCCCTTATAATTCCCACCAAACTTCCTCCCCACGTCACTCTTAAATCAAGTGTCACCTCGCCTGTCACTCGTGCGACCCGCTATTACTCACGAGCGGTCACATTTAAGGCTTCGAAACGGACTGGCACGCGGCCTGACACGGCTGTTTACGGCCCCAGTCGGCGAGAGGAGCGAGGGTTGCGAGCTTTGACCTGGGCGGCGGTCAAGGACGAGCTGCATCAATGCATCCATGCATCACACATTGACAACAAGCGGCACCGATGAGCTATTCCACAATTTAACCTGTTCACGAACGTTCATTGCGTATTCCAAATTTACAGCCACCGCATACAAAAACTAAATTGCACACTGTACTGCCTACAGTATTTTTGTTGAGCTCACATATGAGTGGTGTATCTTAAAGTGTCACAGAATAACGCCTTTTTAAAGAATAAGGGTGCTAAGGGCAAGTTCGATTTTTTGGTTCAAGATCAGATAGACGGTGTCATTTTTTTTTCAAAATTCAGTCCTATTTAGAAGGGCGTGTAGAAACTCGAAAACCGATAGTTGTAAGATAGTTGATAGTTGTAAGCTCTCAGTGGGCACATCATGACGCTACAAAAATGGACAATAGCATCGACATAAACGATTGAAACAAAGCCCTTTGTGTTCTGTTACCATGCATATTTTATATTTTCGACCATAACAGCCTAGCTGGCGGGTCACTTGTGCGGGGGAAAATACATATACGTGTGCGTGTATGTATGGGGAGTAACTGAAAACGCTTAAAAATGAAAATGCTTTAAGCTGCGTCAAATGGTTAGCAACTGAAATCTTCGCGACGAAAGTGGCTTGTTGGTGTAAGGACTAAATGAGTTCATTTTCCTCTCTTTAACACCGACTGACATCTCGTTGACGAGGCTGTCTTCCGTTCCAGCTCAACCAAGTCAACATAAAATGTCAAGCCATGTGAAATGATTAGATGATCTAAAAGACCTTCACGTTGCAGCACTACTCTATGAAATAACTGTGATGAGCACACGTCGCACGTCAATACACATCGACGCGTCTCCGATGCTCACTAGAAATGCTAATCTTTTACTGGTGGTCTTTCCCCTCTTAAAGAAGCCGCCGCAACTGGCCCCTGCCACCGGCTAAAATGTTTGTGACGATATCAATAATCAACACCTCTCTGATAAATTATTTAGAACGTTTGTATACGGCTCAAATGCACGACAAAATGGAGCCGTTGGTGGCTTTCTATTTCACGGATGGCTTGCCAGCCATCGGATAGTATCGATGTGGGCCCATTGGAATACCAGCCAAGTCAGTTCACCTACCAGATCCAATAATTATCGCCCCAGTCAATGAATGAGGCAGCATCTTCAAAACCATTCTCCAGCGGGATACACAACAGCGTTAAAGTCACTGTTGCTCCTCCACTCGCGGACGCCAGCTGAAGCCAGACAGAACGCGACCGTCTCAAACCTCGGCGGCGCATCGTGACCAACGCTGGTCCAACGACAGGCTTCTCAAACGTCCGTTAGTGCAGCAGATCCTGCTACGGTTGCAGGTCACTCATAGGTCACACCTGAGGATCATAGGATCGCCAGCGGATAACAGTGCACAGAGACACGCAGGAGCACTGCCCGTTGACGTCTCTAGGAAAGACCTGAGACTGCACCAGAAACTGAGCACTACCGCCCGGTGAACAATCCCGTGGTCGGAGCAGCGCTGACGGTCATGTGACCCGGCGTGGTCTGGTTGAGGCCCGAGACAGTCATGTTCTGAGCCCGGTGAACAATCCCGTGGTCGGAGCAGCGCTGACGGTCATGTGACCCGGCGTGGTCTGGTTGAGGCCCGAGACAATCATGTTCAGTCTGGCTTCGGGTTGTGTCAGAGATAATGAGAAGACAGCCATGGCTTCGACGCTGATGTCTTCGCTAGGGATGAATGATCTTGGGGGTACTGTACCGTCCATCAATTAGGATACAATTGTCAAATGTAATAGATGAGCACCCTAGACTGGCTTTCCAGCTCCTTCAGATTGATGTTATCCGGTGACGAAGCAATCCACTTGATCAATGGGGAGCAAAAGACTGCTATTCGTTAATGAAAGCTTATCTCATAAATTATCCACGGCATCAGCTGAGGCTGCTGTTAACCTCCCTGCATTGGTGGAAGACATTGGACTTGATAATCTCAGTGGGGCCATTATACGCAGTTGAGCAGATGTTCGAGCTGTCCAGATTTGCGCACTTTTCAACACGTGTTTGCTGGTACGTTTCTCAAGAAATGGCAAGACTTTGAAGCGATAAAACACGTCTCCGATCCGCGAAAGCAGACGACATGACCACATCAAGAACTACAGACCTGTCAGCCTGCATCTCATCATCTCAAATGTGTTTGGGGAAGTTGGGCGCAATGTTCCAGCACTTCATACTCCACTCAGCTAAATCTGCGTCGCGGGACGGCTTCGTGTCGAAAGTCATATCCAACAAAGCTCTGCGAGTTCCTGTGCATAAAGCATTATGTCTCATGCGACTGGCTTTGCAATCGAAATCGTAGCTGAACATAACTCACACAATGCCGGTTCGGCATTGCA
>NW_023596448.1:16829168-16909168 GCF_011947565.3 Pollicipes pollicipes | reverse complement strand
CGTCCGCAAATGATGAGTGACTGCATTGATTAAAAAATTAAAAGTCATCACATATAAAAAATAAATAAAGTTATAATATATAAAAAATAAAAATTAGAAGTTTCAGGCCATTATTTATCATGGTCGTTACATCAGGTCATATGCATTGTCTGATTATGATTATTGTTTCACTTTCATTTCAGGTTTTACGCGCCATGTAGAATCAACAGGAAGAAGTTGGTTTTCAAGCAGCTAAGATGAGCCTTATTTATGTAATGGCTGTTACTAGGATATCTGTAGGCCCTGGGCTTCTGTGAACGCTCCCTCCCTCTCCTCCCCCCCCCCCCCCGACCCAGTGTCGTAGAATTGCCGACTTTGGGTGTAAAACAACATCCTATGAGGCGGAATTTTCCACTCCATTTCCCCGTATTTTATGTGATTTTTTCACACCTGTCTGACATTGTCTAGTCGCACATGCCAAACCCCTATTTCCTTTTCGGAGGTTTTCAGATGCCATCCAAAACCGATCTCACTTGACCAAGCATAAACGAGGCTCCACAGAACCTGGACACCTATGGCTATGTCCTGCCTTACCTACATCTGAATCATGTCTATGTATGTACAGGGGAAGGGCGCCAGGTACCTCCAAGCCCAAAAACTCCAGCGACCCCAGCCGCCCGCACGCATTAAGTTTGGTTTGTTTACAAAATGCATCACAATCTGCAGCTGTGCGCCAAATGCAAGATTTTCAAGCTTCCCCCTATTTTTTTTGGTATCACCACCACGCCACGAAAGGAGAGCCTAGTGCAAACACCAGCAAAGCCTGGTAGGGACTGGTACTCCACGTATTTCTTTTTTCCCGAGGAAACGTGACCACTGAATTGGATCACTTCCGAAATGCATAAGTAAAAAGTTCAAGAAATGTCTTCTAAATTAAACTTGCAAGATGAATATCACCATTTGAGCACTTGTATTAACAGATTTTAAATCATATCAGCTGATTAAAAAAAATTGCGGGAAAAGTACCAGTCTTTATATTTATTCAGCCACTTTTGTTTTTCTTGATATCATACGAGTGTTATACCACTTTTTCTTCCTTCCTTTTCGATTGGCTTTAGAGGTATCATCTGCTGCTTAAAATTCTGACAAATTTCTCTGCAAGATGTTGCAACTGCAAACTTGCACCTATTTCATACATCAATTGCATTAATTCGCCAGCCACCCAAACATGTTTGATATGCGTCCAAGCGATATGCAACAATTCACATGGAATGAAGGAGACAGTTTGAATCACGGAACGTATTTTTACCGCCATTTTTGTCCTCTTAAACCTTCGATTAACCATTTTCTTGGTTCATGGCGGTGCTCAATAATGATAAATCCAAGCCTTTCGAGAGTCAACTCACCGGGTAATCTGGTAAGGCTATTCTAATGCTGTCATATAGAGCCTTGGGACAGAGCTGACGCAGCTAATACAGAAGTGTTTGATGGTGAAATTCTGCCCTTTGGAGATGTTTATCATGCACACCTCTTACTTGTTTTGCATTTTAATCTCAAGGATTGGTGGGCATGATTGATATTTATATTTGGGGGTTGAGTCGGATGACTTTGTCTGCCAGCAGACCATGTAAAAGGTACTGGATTCTTGTTTTTGGGGAGCAGGAAGAAGCCAGTAAGTCTCCCGTGGACCAAGTAATTGCTTACCCTACCTGCTTTCAACACATGATTGGTAACCAGAGTCAGCCATTTTCTGTTTTAATGCATTAAATTTTGGCATAAGACGAACTATGATGTCACAAGGCATGCAATGGGCTTATTTTGTTCCATATTCTTGGTTATTTGCCCCAAGTTTGTTAAAGTGGTCCCTCATGGCTGCTTTAACCAGATGTTGTCTATGGTTGTCATGGTTTGCTGACCGGCAAATGACTGTACCGTATATATGCACTATATTTTTAACACAGGGATACTATAAACTGCATAGCAATCATAATATGAGTTAAATATTGGTATGTAACATGTAGACCACTCCATTTAAAATGTGAAGCTAACATCTCAAACTTTGTCATCACATATGAATAGACAAACCCAAATGAATGCATTTGCTGCAGCCGAAAAGGCAAGCAGCAATACTGGCATGGTCATCTAAAAGTTATATTATTTTTGGAGCAGAGAGATTGTTTTGTGGAGCATACCCATTATTGCCCTTGCCACAGGCTAACCATGACAACTAAAATAACTTGTTCAAAGTGAATTTAAGTGTTTTGATTTGTGTGTTGTAAACTTTGTCTGATGTCAACAAGCACACAAAAATGAACTGAATAAAAATGCAAGTTGAAACCAGCCAAAAACCAGCTTAAAAAATCATGTTTTTGTCACAACTGCTGCTGTCAACAGGTAGGTGAGTTGTGATGATGTTCATCATATGGGCTACCCTAAGTTAGGTTAAGTTGGTCAAGTTCATGGCAAGTGGCTATAGGAATTGTGCGGGAATCAGTCACTCACAACTGCTGCTGTGATACAAAAAGGTTATACAGGATGAGATGATGAAAGGCCTCTTTAGGTTAGGCATAGGCTACTTTCATAGAAATAGGCATTGGTATTTCGTAAGAAGCAGTGACAAAATGTTTGTTTTCCCTGACCGCATCTTAACAGAAGCCAGAAGTATGTCTATTGTGTTTGACTTGGTGATGGGCTGATGTGTAGGGGTCCAAGGCTTTTTTTTGGTGTTTTATGCTTGTTGCATTTTCTGCTGTTATTTTGTTATTGAATTCCTCTGCTTTGTTTTGCTTTAAAAGTGCTGTGGAAGAGAATTTTAAAGTGCGGTATCAAATTATTGGTGTTATAATTTGTGGCACTCATAAAACTGTCATGAAATTGCTATGCTTTAACACGCGCCCGGTTGACCGGCTAGATACCCTTCGCTCGGGTGGGGAGAGGGGGAGGGTCAATTTGACCCCCTCCGAGATCTTGGGAACTAAGGAAGCTAGAGACACCAGATTTACAGGATGTCTTGATCTATACGTGAACTCACTAAGGTTAAGATTTCAGCTTCATAGGTTATGACCTTCAGGTCGAATGAGGTCAAACAATGTCAAATTCTAGGTTGGTCTCCAAAGCGTCACCAGAACCTAGGCAACTATCTCAAAGCAAAAGATCACAAGCCCATTCGAGGTCATTGACCTTGTTTGACCCTTTGAGGGTCGTGGTGACTAAAATGATACAAAACTGCTCTGCGTTTTGCATTTGAATAAGCGACAAAGGATACGCTAGGCAGTATGTTTCTAAAGCAAACCGTTCGACCCGGGTCATCTTAGGTCAGTGGCCTGTTCTGACCTCTAAGAAGTCAATTGAAGATGTATAACGCGGTTCCTACTGTCAATAAATTTGAAATGAGCACCAGAAACTATCACATACAGCAAGCCCTAGAGTAATAAATCAGCTTGGTTTCGTCCTTGGTCTGATCATCATACCTGATCTTAGGTCAAAGTAATTTGCTCATTCAATATTTGTAGTGCTTCAGAAAGCATCTCAGAGATGCCTGTCTTCGTCAAACACTCCGTTGTTGTATCAGATTGAACGATTCCCTAGAAATTGCCTTCGCTGAAACCATGGGCTGACTTTAACCTGTCATAGGTCAGCGACCTTACAAGGTACATCTAAAATTTGCATCTCAAATGATTGCTATGCAATTTTCTACAGCTTGGCAAAATTTGGCGCGGCTACGCCGCGCCGTTAAGAAACCATTCGGGAAAATCCTTCGGGGGGGGGGGGGGGCAGGGGATTTCAGTTTGTCCCCTCCCCTCCCCACCAGGGCGCGTGTTAATGTGTTCTGTTTCACTTTAATGGTCTAAGATGTTAAAAAGCGAAATAGCTTTGTCAGGTTCCTGATATTACGTCCACGCCGACTTGAAATAGATGTGTTTGCCGAAGCATCAGTCACGAGCCCATAAGTTCCATCTTTTGTGAATTGATTTTTTCACTCCCGCACGCTCTTTTTGCGATAAAATTTTTCATTCCCACCCTTGTTCAAAAGCGTTTCTAGCTCCTTGCCCTCCCCCTCCCAGATGCGTTGTCCTGGCTGGTGTCATGCACTATGCGTCGAGACAACACTGAAGCTGTGTAGACCGCTGGCAATGCTCAAGCACGGCGTTCAAGTGTACAAACAAGCTGCTCAAGTGTGCAAACAAGTTGCTGAAGTATGCTATCAAGTTCAAACGGTCTGAACATGAGCCTTGTCTGTAACAACAGGCGTGATTGTGAGGAGGGCTGGAACGACGAGGACCCGTCCAGTGAGTCACGCTGGTACCCCGGGACGCCTGTTATAGGTCCCGGAGTTATTACATAGATACCCCCGTTGTGAATTTTGAGAACATGCCGCCGTTCTGGAGTAGAGCGGTTTAGCTCTGATTGGAAACATAGTGGCCCCGGCTGTGACCGAGCACATTTTCATATTGTATTTCTTCGTATTTCTCTGTAGTAAATCTGCTTAACGTTCCCTCCGTTCGCCTGTGACGTGCCCTTTGTTCTGGTGGTATTCAGCCCGATCTGCCCCCTGCGATCCATTCTGTCAAGGTTCCATTGTGCAGGGCGGTTATAAGGAAATCATAATTCAGAATTGTGTCTACGCATGAAACGCGCCGCGAGCAGTAAGGGGTTTCGTCCGGACGGGCATGACATTTCCTAATTAATCCTTTCCAACCCATTGAAATCATCAAATGGTATAAGCCTGCTGTTTTCTTGGAATCCAATGTTGCCTACTAAAATGTTAGTCCAACGGTATTTAATGTTCGTAGGCTGTGAGGCAAACTGAAACCGAGGCTGTAAAGCAAACTGTTTAGGGTTCGGTTAGTACAGCCACTTAACCGACAGGTCTGGTCAGGGTCGTACACTGAGGCCTCGGAAATATTCCGTCAAACGCCTAGATGTGTTTACCAGGGGGAGGGGTTCAAGTCGGCATTGGGAGCTCGGGCTCCCCGAAAATATGTAAAGTTACGCAGGTGGTCTTTCCCAGGCATCGCCCTCAAGCTGTACACAATCAGCATGGTCATCTGAATGCAGCTGCTTGCAGATTTAGCG
This sequence comes from Pollicipes pollicipes, assembly GCF_011947565.3. Taxonomy (NCBI): domain Eukaryota; kingdom Metazoa; phylum Arthropoda; class Thecostraca; order Pollicipedomorpha; family Pollicipedidae; genus Pollicipes; species Pollicipes pollicipes. Next base: position 16,904,113 of record NW_023596448.1, on the reverse strand, counting down.
TCAAGTGCGTCATGGCTAGGCATGGTGACTTGTTGATCTCCTCACTTTACACTTGTGACGCAGCTGTCATGATGAGGAATGCACTTCGCTTGCAGCGTTCCAGCATTCGGAGAGTGTTGTGACTTCACCATAAATTGTACGAATCGGCTGTGCCCCAAGCCTCAATTTCTGGAAATCTTAGGGTGCCTCTGACGAAGGAAAAATTGTCGTCTTCGGTAGTCCTTTGCCATGTAATTATGAACGAGTAATCCTTTCTCACAGCGGAGAGCTACGTATTGTAAATTTCCCCGTAAATAATTTTTAAAACAAGGTCACTTCAGTTAATCTGATTCGATATAAAATTAAAGTTTGTAGGCCGGGCGTGAGGAAGTCGTAAACTTATCTAACGACGCATGTTCTTTGATGTGCTGACTGGTTCGAGAACTACATACGGAACATCCGATATGGATATGGGTATGGAGCCTATCCTTGTCCAAGCAAGGAAAGGTTAGTCAGACACGCTCGCTGAAAATTTCAAAACTCGCTGAAATGTCTGAAAATATATACAGCTTTGAGCAGAGTGATACTATCAGCTCGACCTTAAATTATTCGACCTTCGCTCGAGGCTGTGGTACGCAACAGATCGTCATCGAAGGTCAGCCGGAGCTGAGCTGAATAGTCAGAAGTGGACACCGCAGCAAGAGTTGATCATTGTACTGCCCTGCATGAAGCAGGCAAAGCTATCTGCCAGGCGCCGGTCGAAGAGCGTTTTCAAGCTGGAGGAACCACTGTGAAGATAGCATAGACGTATTCATCAAGACGCTGGTGCTTGGCGTGAGGACATGCATCGTATAAATAAAAATAGCTTATGACGCCGATCGCTCATGCACTTGTTTACATGAGCCGCAGGTAGTGGGTTTTCACTGTGCCATTCACGTAACGTTTATTACATTCGGTACGTTTGGTGAAGCCACCAGGTACCAGAACAGCACATCACAAACAACATACAAACTACAACTGTTACTTAAAACAGCAGCTGGTCTAGTCAGTTTGACCGTCCTGCATCAGTGTTGTTTATTCTATCTTTCTTTCATTGTAGGTAAACTGCCATGAAGAAAATGACAAGTTCATAACTATACAAAAGCCACAACCAGATATCCAATTCAGTATCATTTGTAGATGCACCACATCGCTCCTTCAAGTAACACCTCCGGAGACAGGTGTGAAAATAATTTGACGCAACAGCGTTACGCGATCAAGCCTGACTTTTCAATACGGGCAAAATGCAGGTAGCAAGCACAGGTAGCAAGACACTGTTTTCACTTCATACGTCTACTGAAATGCTCGCCGTGTATGCAGTGCGCTACATAGGCTTATCGTGTACGTGTTGTGTCGCACATGCCAAAAGCCAGAAGCACGAGGAAGAGTTGACGCCAACTTAAGTAATCTTTGCGTGAATATTTTTTCTGGAACGGAACTATTGATGAGATCCACCAATTATCCTTGTAAAAACAAAGCCAACGCTATTCCGGCTACAGTTTAAACAGTCAGTGTTCAGGTACATGCATACGTACAATTATATATAAACAGATACATACACTTCACGTCTAGGCGTGCGGTGCAACTTTCAACGGTTGCATCGCAGGCAAAAATCAAAGCAAAACAAAACACGTACGCCACGCAGTTTTAACACACAGGACACACAAAATGCTCAAAACGCCACGAAAGCACATGTAATGTCGCACAACCCACCACCAAAAGCTACAGCCAGACGTTACTTTGTCACGATTTTGAATGGGTATGACGAGGTCACGTTGTTTAGCGTTGGACAATGTCATGGCACGCGCTGAAATTCGAAATCACTTTTGCAGTATGCAATTTATACCGACGAAAAGCTTTTGCCTCGTTTCCGATCTGGACTACTTGAGGTCATTATTGTGACCTGCATGGCGACCCACTAACCTAAAACCAAACAGGAATGCATTCAGATCAGTTTCACAATGAGTAAAACGCTCACTTTTTAATCCGATACTTCTTCTTTCCTAGTCTAAAATCTGACATGGAGAGGTCTGTCAGGCTACTCTCGTGAGGCGAGGGTGTATGAATAGTCTCGCCAGGCAAGGTTTAAAAGTTTTAAAGTCTGGGAGCATATAGTCTCTTATTCCGTTTGGGACAGGGGCCTCAGCCCCCCGCCCTACTTTACTGAACTTTACTGTTACTGAACGGGGAAGCTCAAGCTTCCCCGTTCAGGCTCACCTCCCCCCTCCCCCCTCTCCCCCCACTTGGGCTCAAGGCAAGAGTTGGAGGAAAAAGTGGGGTAAAACATAGTTCGTTCTAAGCTTTGAAACGTGAAAGGGCGAGGGAATGTTGGGCCGCTTCCTCGCTCCCAGCCTCGGATATTGACTAGTCTGCAAAATGTCAGGGAAGCCCTACATCAGACTGGCCTTAACGCTTCAGCCCGATCTGTTAAGCTTAAGATTGGACAACGTTTTCGGGTACTGCTTAGGAATTTCATTATCCTTCTGAATCCGGTCAGCGTTCCTGTTCGAGTGATTAAGTACATGCAGGCATGGATGCCACGAGCATCACCACTCCGACGCCACGACGTTCGCCGTTTTTCTGAAGCTCTCGTCGTTATTCACCTCCGCGGCGCAGCTTACGGCAGTCATCCCGATACCACTGCCACTGGTGCGACAGATGACAGCCTGAGGTGCCACAGCGGTTACGCACTTCAGTGCACTGTCAAATTATCTTGACAATCCACGTCGTCGATATAATTCGACAGTTCATCTAATTGCGTATCGATCGTACGTTTTAGAACGTGATTCACTGATGACGGATGCACTGATGAACCAGTCGCGCAGTTCACTGGCTGAACTCAGTGGTACACTTCACTATCCCGTTGGCGGTGGTCATTTCCACACTTCACTGGTTCACTGGCGATGGCAATGGACATATCACTGGTTCGCTGACTGCGATTGCTCGACACCGCATTACTCCGCCGGCACTAGCAGACGTAACCAGCACCGGACCACTGGTGATGATTTAGTCGCACGCTTCATTATTTCGCTGCCGGCGGCCGGCGACACATTCCACTGTTTCAGCGCCGACTGTCAGTCGTACATTTCACTGGTGGCATGGCGGTGCCCTCGACTCCTGCGGCTGTGTTGTCTCCAGGAGCCGGGGCCAGCTTTGCAGGGTCGCCCCTCCGTCCTCAGAGGCAGACTGCAGCTGGCCTGCACACTGCCGATAGACTGGCGTCAGTGATACCAGTGATTGAGTTTTGAGCTTCAGGCCGAGACGACGTCAAATGCAGCTCCACGGTGGCAAGCAAACAGGAAGCAGCTGGCGCCGCTATACAGATAGCCTAGCGTGACACCCTGGGACATAAGGTTTTGATTACCAGCGTCGCTGGCATCGCTTCCGCCAGCCTGTCTTCTGAACGCGTGCAACGATCCGCCTCTGGCTCAATATTTCGTCCTCAAGCAGTCGTCTCGCTCTCTGATTAAAGCGGGCCAGATGACGGGAAACAGCACCCGCTGATTGGCGGAGAGCCAACGACGAAGTGTCGCCCGGGCAACGCTGCCGGAGCTGTGCTCACCGTGACCTTTGGCCCTGTTGGGTAAAGTCCACCAGAGACATCATGTCCTGGGGACCGTCCTCCACCGGGTACTTGCACACCCGCTGACTCCATGTCGGCGCTTCAGTGTCGTTGCCTGCAATGGCGTGGGAAAGCGAGTCGTCGTCACCTGCGTTAAAAAGGCCACGTATTTGTGTTGTGAGGCATTCCATTCGCCAGTTCAACTTTGGCGAAAGTTACCAAATCTCAATATTTGAACGAGTCATAGCGTTGATAGCCATGGGACGGAATTAATTGGCACATCTCCATGCTTCCGCTCTACCTTTGTCATCACCGATCCCCGTGGTGCACGTCTTTATGGTGAACGATCTCTTCCAGGACTGCCGGAATGTGTGGATCCTCTTCTCCACCTGCTCCACAAACTGCACCGTGGAGAGAGTGTACAGCAACGGATTGACGGCGGCGTTCAGCGGCAGGACGAACACGGCCACCCAGGCGTACACCTGGCGACGGGGCATCAAACGCCAGCGTCAGGACAAATACAGCCACCCAGGCGACGCGGCACAAACCGTCAGCGATCAGGCCATGTCAGGCACGCCGGATATAGTGTGGATCATCCCGCAACAGTGCGGACTTTCAGCGCGAACGACGGTCACCTAAGATCAAGCATGGCCGGTGGCGACGAGAACGGATCAGTATAGCACAATGTAGACCAAAAGGTCCAAAGGCATTCGCATGGCGTGTCAAGAGTCACTGCACTGCGGCGCAACTAAAATACATCGCCACGGAGCCACGCGCAAACGTTGAAGCACCTTGACGCCCCAATTTGATAGCCATAAAACCCGAGTAGTGACGCCGGTGGCCTGAGTTCTGAAACAAACGGCCCGGCATTTTCCATAGCGCGCTGAAAAACCATAAATTTGAAAAGCTTTGAATTACGACGAAGAATAGGCGTCGGGGAGTGACCTTGCCATGTTTGATGGTCGCCTTTGTCACGCACGTAAACCACGCTTTTAGAAGCTTTGAGCATTATTCTGCGCTCGGCCGGGGAGGGGGAAGTTAACTTCCGCCTACGGTTGTTCGACCACAGCTCGAATGGGAATGGTCACAGCAACACCAAATTTTCATTGCCTGTTAATCTATCAAGTTGGCATCCTTGAAAAAAAGAAATTTTGATCTGACAAGGTCTGCGACTTGAGCCCACAGAGCACATGACATCGGCCTAGGTCAAAACAATTCTGTGGGCGCATTCTGCAAAACACATGCTGAGCTAAAAATAGTAAATTTTAGTTGGAAATTTTGGGCGCAAAATTTAACATTCCACAGAAGCATGTGATATCTCTCTAATGCCCAGTGAGGTCACAACAGGTCATGCGAGGACACGTAAGGTCATATGAGATCGTCCAAAGCCATTGACCTCCATAATCAATAGCGGAGAGCCTAGATGAACGAGTGCGACGCATGTAACCACCTCTATATCGCGTTTGTGTATCCGATGACGTATAATTCATGTGCCAACGTGCCTGTTTTCAATTTGTTATAAACACACTGACAAGCGAAGAGGGGCCTATGCATAATGTATGTAAAGGCTACGCGATCTTGAATACCTGTAGCCTGTGGGTGTACACCATTTCTCACCACAGAAAAACAACACTGCACTGATTACTTAGACCCGGTTAGCACTTGAAGTCTTGCATTTGGATGGCTTATAAATTCGAGTAAATTCACTCATCTGACCCCTAGGTCAGCTTAAAATGTGTGTTTGTGTCTGGGATACTTTTGTCGCATCTTATCAGATCAATTTAGTCAGAAGCACATCTTGAAAGAAAACAAAAAGTATCGTTCTTGTAGACTAATGGCAAACAACCTGTCAGCGGTGACCTGACCTGGCCCTTGTAGAGAGACAAAAATGATCGGAATGGGCTCCCCACAGTCTTACTGCGTTGCTCGCAATATCCGTCTTGACGCATAAATACATGTTTTAACTGCATCTATCAGAGCAATCTATTTATCTTGCATGGCCTCTCGTGACCTCACACTTCATCTAAGACAAAACAGCTGGCTAGAAGTCTCCATGTTTTGAAGAAACTTTCACAACGGAGCCTGTGTTTATTTCGTGCGACGTCGAGCAGTTGAGATCGCAGGGGAAAAGTCAACTTCGTCTGGCCGGGCGAGGTTGTCCCAGACCCGTGGCCGGACGTGTATTAATAGAACCGTGTGCAGCTTTGGTGAGGTTTGTATGTCATTTGCTATTTTGATTTCGAAAAGCATTAAAACATTACCTAACTCGTTGCATGCATTTGCGAGAAACACTACTCGCATAGATAAAACAGTAGTAATAGCCTCAGTCCTTGCAGAAAACCAGGAGAATGGATATATAGATGCGTAGATATTTCGTCAACATCCATCTATCGAAACAACAGTAGAAATGAAGTAGCAGATACTGTCTTATCAATGTCCAAAAAAAAAACATTTACAAAGGCAAGCACGACTGTTCTGTTATCAGAACAGCCAGGAGAAGTAACTAAGAGCCTGACCAATCACACATCTGCCAGGGTGTGATTGGTTGTCATGACGCCGCTGTTTCTCGTTACCTGTGGCGGCACGCTGACTCCACACAGGGAGACGATGCCGAGGGTGATGATGGGCAGCCAGCACGCGGCGTCCGTAGCGACGATGATGGACATTCGACGGGCCATGGCTCCTGTACAGCAGAGTACGGACGTGTCAAAAGTACAACATTCAGTTATCGCTGAAGAAAGTAGAAAACTCGGGGAAGCCATGCTTACTGCTATCAACAGAAGACATTGCAACTGTTGCCGAATAAACAGACATGGATAGATGCGTCAAGCTAAGATCGTTTTTCATTCCTGTATGACCATGACTATTATTGCAAGAACACAACTATTCTTTGGTGGGCATTGGCCATTCTGAACCACGCTGTGCGCTCGTACAGTTTCATCGCCCAGTCCTCTCGGCGAAGGATTGCTGCATTCGTGACCGTTTCGGGAACATCAAATCATCTGTCGGTCTACTACCTGCGCTCCCATGGGCCGGATAGTGTTGAGATCGCAAGGCAATTTGCAGCGCCGACGCATTGTCACCGCTCAACCGTGCAGCTGGTTTAAGTGTGTCAGCTGCTCTGGTGGCGGAAATCTAACATAAGCCCTTTCCTGAAAAATCCACACATCTAACCGTTTTTGTTTCGTTTGCGCCTGAGAGCGCGTGGCTGTCTGAACACTTCCACTCACACATTTTCACCGCGATCGAACGCTCCCTCGGCCGTTGAAATGTGTCGGCCTCGCGTTGTTGACGGCTCGTCGAAATCTCAGCCCGTTTCCGGCACGAGTCTGGTGTCATTCTACAGTATTGTTATCACTTCAGCCTCTAGCTTTCAAGACAGTTACGTTTCCGTGATAAGCGAATGTGGCACGCTGTATTGTGTGTACATCGCAACATTGCAGGACTATCACATCTTATCACATGGTTGTTTAGATATTGCCTGAAATTGGTATCATTCGTCTTTAGGCGAATCTGCAGCTGACAGCTGCACCAAGTGTCGACCAGCGGCTGCGAACATATCAACCTATAAAAAGCGTGATGCGCTAAGGGAAATTCCTCCCCAGGAAGTTTCCAAGAGAGTGAACCCTCTCAAAGACGTCAGAATAAGTCTAGAAACAGCGTGTTTAGGAAGTTCGTTATCATTTTTTTACAGCTCAATCGCTTTGACCACGTAGTTTTTGGAGAGCCACTTTTAGACCGTTGAAAAGACACCTATCAGGTTGTTTCAAGACATCAAAAATATTCCCATGCGTGAGTCTTATTATGCCTCGCAAAAGGTCACAGTGAAGTCATGGAAAACGTGACACTGTTCAAAGAGTTGGAATACCCCTGACGGCACTTATAGACGAGTTAACCTGAAACATTCTTCAAGGGAATGTTTCACATTTGGAGATACTGTGGCAGACATTGGATATGATGAAATAAGTTCACTTCTAGGTGCTGGTCAATTTCGAAGTCGAAAAGCCTGCTCTAGACAACGCAATTCCTCTATTTCGTTGATGTGCACCTCAATACGTCATTGTTTGCGTCATGGAGCGTTTGTGTGACAGCACTCACTTCTAGTTCTTCAGTCATCCGGGAGGTGGCCCGCGGTGGTGCTGGATGGATGCTGAACCAAATATTGTTAGGTGCTCGAGTTTTGGCCGTCTCTCATGGTGTTCTTGCAAATTGATCCGCGAGTCTAAGGTGCTGACTTGTGTTCACATGCTCAGCTTCGCGCTATTCTTAAGATATTCGATTGCAAGTTTTTTCGAAATAACTGGGAAGAATGTGTTACTTTTTGTTTTACATGCCACAAAACGTGATCCCTATTAGAATATTGCATGGCTTGCACAAAATTGATTAGGAGCCAACTGATGAGCGTTATACATCTGATAACCGTGCGCACGAATACCTGATATAAGCGTCTCAACAATTATATTTTTTGCCTTGAACGCAGCATGGTCATTGGAATGTCAGCATTCGAATGCCGTTATCAAGGCGGCATGATGTCTGGGGGGGGGGGGGGGGGGCGGCGCGTTGGGGATTTACGACGCACTCAGCTGCTAAGGCTTTATGGCATCGCCTGCCTCCCACCCTGGCGGAAAGGGCGGGCACCGTGGGGAATCAAACCCCGAACAGAGTAAATTCAGGGGTCAGGGGTTCGGCCACCCTGTAATCTCAAAAATCATCACAGCTTGACATCAATTTCTCAGGGAAGGTCGGCCGATATGTAAACGTACTTGTACTGTGATTCTGAGATACTTAAATCACGGCGCATGGGTCATATAACGTCAAACAAGGTCAAATTCCTGTTCCGTGTGTGCCTTAAACCGAGCTTCCTCTTCAGGGAAAAGTTCACTGGTGTTTACCCAAAGTCGATGACCTTATTTGACCTTCAGAATGTCGTAGTAACCAAAGCCTACGAGATTGTTTTATTTTTTGAACTAAGATGTGTCAATAATTAGGCCAGGAAGTATGCTCATACTCGCACCATTATCTTTAAATGTGAAACCTTCCCTGTAACGGAGGCGGTGTGATTAACTTATGACTGATCCCCTAGTTTGGATGTTTAAGGGGTAAAATACGCCCTATTTCGTCGACATCGCGTGTGTGTCTGATCAAAAGGGATGCAAGCTGTATCGGTGTGACGGTCGGTTGACTACAAACATTTAGAAAATGTGATGTGAACAAACGCGACCCCATTAACCGAGGGTTTTAATCGCGAAGAACCATCAGCAGGTCAAAGAGATGCCCACCATAGTATCAAAAGATTCCTGTAAAAGGGATATGATACCACTTCCTAACACGGTACCTTCCAGGGGATACACTAATGGTTTGGGGACGAAATTTTTCGGTATCAAAAAACTCCCTGTTATTCCTTACATGATGTTCACACCGTTCTCTAAAGCTACACCGTGCAACGACACGATTTCGCCGTTTGGATTTTTCTCAGTGTGGCTGGGTTGGGTCACTCAACTGGAACCTGTTATCATAGTTGAAGCAAGACTTGTTCGTCCGCGACACCGTCTGTGGTAAAAACCGAGATAGAGGTCACCTGGAGTAGAAGAATACCTTTGAAGTGATCATTCCTGTTCAGTGTTACGACAGTTTTTCATGAGGTATTACGCTTTTAGGTACCCGAATATCCGCTCGATAATATGTCATACTTATTAGCTTAGTACGCCACATATATTTCATCCGGTAGTGTTGTACTCTCGGAAGACGTCCTAAATGCATGTCGTACTAAGTAGAGTGCAGTGATGGCTCCACGTTTTTTATTTGTCAGGCACCATGCATGCGAATCCCTGTGCATTAGTCCTACCACAACCACTCTTCTAAAGTGAACTCGTAACGAAGCATCGGCTGCCGAGTTTGGCGCCAGCGAGTTTCCCGGCCTTACCGTCCTGCCTCGTGTGGCGCTGCGATCGCCGCCGCAACGCCGGAACTGCCGCCTGCGTCCGCTTGGCTGCCACGAACATGCAGGCGTACCCAAGGGCGATCACGCCGAAAGAGAACAGGTTCAGAACTGGAACACAGTCGGCGAGGGCGTCGGACGGAGTGGCTGCGGTTGACGAGCTGAGCTCTCGTCCGTCCGACGGGCGAGGCTGCACACCTGACCTTAGGTCTCGCACCTTGTGGTGGTTTCGCCGCCTTTGACGGTGTAGGGGTACGACCCCTCAGTAAGATGATGCTACTGTCAAGAGAGCCGGTGCTGAAATTCCCCGCCGATGGTGCGCCTAACAGATGAACATTACGCGCGATCAGGACGACCTCTGCTCTTATCGAAACAGGTTAGTTTGTATAACATGGTTGACCTCTAAACATCCAAAACTGAAGGGGTTTAATCTGCCCCACCTTCCTATTAGATAAAGTAAGCAGTCCAGGCACCACAAGCTATCAGCAAATATTTCTTAGTCTACTAGCGGTAGAAACACGTGTAGTTAACCTATGAACCAATCAATTGGTCCGTAACTATGTTGCATCAGTCTGTCAGTCAACACACCAGTTAGCCGCGATCGCCGCCAGACGGCGCCGACGAGTGACAGCGCGTGACGCTAGTGCTATCAAACTGCGGCACGCACTCGCGGATCACTGCCGTTTTTGACGTAATTCTACGAACATGACGCTGCTGTTTGCCTTCGTCTCGTTATGAGGACCCATTGCCCAGTTTGACCCCGCCAGAGATCCTGTGAGCTCCCGGACCTCACTCCGCGATGGGATTGCCCATCCGCCATTTGCGGAATACCGGGGTGAGAGGGGAGGGGGAGGGGGGGGGGGAGGAGGCGAGGGGGACATGACAGCAGGGCCGGGATTGGAACCATCCCAAACGTTTTTTTTTTTAAAATGTAAATTGAATGTTCCACATTTGAAGATATTGAAGCAAGCATCCGATATAATGAAAAAAGCACAATGATAACAATTGGTATAATTTTAAGTGGAAAAGGCTGCTATATACAACTGCATTTCTCTTAGGTAAACGTGCTCCTCAACACGTCCTTGTTCGATTACGTCAACGTACCTCGCACAAAAATGATTGAGAGCCAATTGACTGCCGTGATATCTGGAAATCGTGCTCACGAACGCCAGATATGAACCCCTCGACCATTAATTACCATCGGCCTCGATCACCGCATGGCCACTGGAATGACAAATCTTAATGACGTTATTATGGTGCCATGGATGCCTGGGTGGCCTTAAAATCGTGTCCCCAAAAATCTTGACATCTTTGCGGGCGTGTAGCTCAGAAACTAGAAGGGTCCAGGTTTTAATAAAGGCAACGATGTGCTCTGCACCGAGCAATCTTCAAGATAACTATTTCAGCTCCAAGCCTCATACAAATGTCGAACACTCGCTTGAAGGCGTTCGTGGGCACCTGGCAGACTTCCCTCCACCAGACTGGGCTGTGTCAGGAAATCAGCGTAGTCGGTCTGCCCATGTAACGTTACCTTTCAGCTTCCATTGACCTGGGCTCATCCCCCGTTCAAACCCACCTTTCGGCGATAACGTCACGATTTTGCAGCGCAGCATATGCTTCGCGCAACGCCCTGCTTATGATTGTGATTGGCCAGTGCAAAGGTGACGGCGATATTCAACAGCTGTGTTCATCACTGCCAACCGACAGTGATTTTCTATTACTAGTCTGGTTTGACACTTAGAGGGGATGCTCCTCATTTGTATGGGGTTTTGAGCTGAGATAAACGCTTCGAAGAACTTTCGGTGCAGTTCACAGTCCTGCTGCTCGTAAGACCCAGGATCCTCTAGTTTCTAAACCGCCATAGCAGCGTCATTAAAATCCTGCACGCCCCATAGGCTGGGCGGTGTTCAATGCCAAGAAGTATTTGATCGGCGCCGTTCAGATCTGGCGGCCGGAAGCGCGATTTACAAAAAAGGACGCCAACTGGCTCTGTAACAATGTTAAGTAAGCTGTCTACGCTTCAGCTACAAAGCTCGCTTTGGGCCACATAATAGAGTAAGTTGGACACTATTTCTGCACATGCTCGTCTTACGGAAATAAGACCTGCAATCGATTAACTTCAGAACAACGCCATAACCGGGTGTGTAAATACAAGCAAACATCTTTAACCCGCATATGAACATGCAAAAATACCGAGATAAAGGGACAGAGTGCGAGTACATAGCGATATTTGACTCCGTGATCACTTCCGCCACCGCCACTCTCATCTCTCGGCGAGCGTGAAAGTAAGGGCTAGGGTGGCAATTTCGCACAGCTAGTTTGGGAAGCCCCTCGACGTCATATAAACGCTTTATAACGCAATCAAGCAGTGAGGTATTGGGAAGCATATGTATCGAATAGAAAAATTGTGTTGTCTAAAGCGGTCTTTTCCATTTAAAAGTATAGCAATAGTTATAAGTGAGTTCATTTTATCATATTTGATACTTGCTTCAATATCTTGAAATGTGGAGTGTTCCCCGTAACTACTTAGTACTTCATCTACGTTTACGGTGAACAGGCATTACAAACACCATCGTAAGCCCACGTAGAGGCGACATCTCGTGCAGTGGTGTATCCACACCGAACTCAATACGCTTCCTTGCAACATGCGATATACTTCTGAAGCCCAAACGCAAGGACGCCATACGTGTGGCTTGTTTGTGGAGGCGTAGGGACCAGTCGTGAATAAGCTGTAACCTTAGTGACCACTGGGCAACAGCCGATCACGTGCCACGGTCGGGACTGGTGACTGAAGGACCGTCAGCGCCAGCGGCGGTAGGCGACGGCCGGCAGACGCCGCGGCGGTGGGTCACGCTCCGACCGCGTGATCTTTTGTTACCGGCCGGCGGGTAGGCTGCGCCGCCGAGCCGACCGCGCGCGCTCACGGCGCCAGACATGACCTCCGGAAACTGTCGTGGTTGCAAGGGGATTTGCTCCTTGTTCCCCGTTGCCGAAAGCGAGTAGCGTGGTGGAGGGGCCATATGTCGCCCCACCCTGCCCCAGGGCGGGCTATTGCGACAGGTCCCCTGGAGACCGTGTTTTGACGGTAGGTGTTGTTACACTCTCCCACATCTACGCAACATTGTGCCATGTCGTCGGGGTCAGGCTAGTTGACGTTGGAGCATACAACTTTCCCTTTAACAAGTAAATCCATGGAGTACAGTGAAGTCGGGTAGACATGCGATGATCTAGTGTCACGTTGCCACAGATAATCTACTACTTAAACACACCTAAATAATGGTATCAGTACACCATGACGCATCTATATACTTGCTTGAAATATGTTGTGGTGGTGTGATATTACGGAAATCACGCCTAACACGATTCTTCAGTCAGAACAAAAAGATACCTCTTCTCGTCCTTTTCCCTCCACGATGCAACTTTGAAAGTGGAGGCAAACAATACGAGCATGTGGCATCTGTGATTCATGGTATTGGCTGTTTCATGAGAACCCTTCATCCACTTACTGAGGAACACGAACACAGAGTACTGCCAGCCGGGCGGGTAGTCCGGTGTTATGTGCAGCGCCAGACACACGCCCGATCTGCCGTAGAAACCGCTGAAACCGAACACTGTGTCACGAGAACTAATCCCGAAAAACGGCTGGTGAGTAGAACAACAACAACGATCTGCGTAGGCACTGTGCTCGGCACGTGCACATAATGCTACCGAAGAAGATTGCGCATGACAGCAGACAGAAATAAGTTGCGAATATTCCAAGGTTATCTTGTGCTGCGATGCCATATGCACACACACACACACACACACACACACACACACACACACACACACACACACACACACACACACACACACACACACACACACACACACACACACACACACACACACACACACACACACACACACACACACACACGCATACACACAGATATATATATATATATATATATATATATATATATACCGTTTTATATACAATGGTAGGATATCATCCTCTTGAGGATCACTTGCAGCTCAGTGATCTCACTGGAAGTTTAGAGACCCAGAGGTTCGGGGTTCAATGGCCGTGGTGCACGCCCTCCTTGCCAAGATGGCGGCTGGTGGCGCAATATAGCCTCTGCTGCTGAGTACTCCCTAACCTCTAATAACCAACCAACCAATTTCATTAGCATTTCATTTCATCGGTAATGCGATTCCCCATCCATTCCTTTTCGAAGACTTTATATGTGGGGTGCCGCTTGAGAACATGCGCAGAACAAGGTCCATGCGCCTGGCTGCCCAGTCGCCATTACCAAGGATTTATTCCCCAAGCAAATTCCGATCTAAATGCAGCCCTTCACATTTCAACACTTAATTCAAGGTGCTCAAAGTTTCAACCATCGCCGGGGAGAGCTATTTTCACAGGTTGTTTGTCTAGAAATCCAGCAATATCCAATTTCACTCCTTGAGCTGCAAATAACCCATGCGACCAATTTCATCTATCGTGGCCAAACAGTGGCCCTCTAAATCAATTTAACTTCAGTGGTTGCGTAGGAATGTAGAAAATGCGACTTCCCGGAGCCAAGAATGACCCATTTCAAGACACACGGAGACACAACCGCATCCCAAAAAATAATTGGTCGAAAAAGGCAACCTATGTCATATATAAGCCCAGCAAGACTACCATACACCACTGGTCTTATTGGGCACCGCAAAGGTTAGCTACCTACAAAGGTCACGTGATGTTGGTGAACTACAGTTCCGCACAGACTTCGCGCCCAAAGACGCTTTTCAGAATTAAGTACCCTTGCACCCTTAATCAGCTTTTTTGCATCAAAAAGGCTCTGCAGGCATCCATACACCTGGTGATAACTAAATGACGTGACTCACCTGGAACCAGCTATTTTGGGGAAACACGTAGGGCAAAATGAGTGTCACCGGTTAGTTTTTACGACGCTGCCTTTCACCGTTTTCCTGTGGTTTTAAAAAACCCTGGGGGAACGACGTCGTTCAATCTTACGAGGGGGAGCGCCGCCCTTCAATCTTACAAGGGGAGCGGCCCCCTTCAATCCTACGAAGGGAGCGGCGCCCTTCAATCCTACCAGAGAAGCGGCGCTCTTCACTCGCTTGGTGGGGGTGTCGTCATTCTATATTAGTGGTGTGAGCTTTCAAAACATGCTTCAGAGTGTCTTAATGTATCCTGAAACGACGATGCAAATGCGACCAACAACAGAGGATGCCCTAGTTGCTTCACACAATAACATCATGCCGCGACAGTAATGTACAGAATAAATTACTTCAGGTTCTGACAAGCATCGGCATTTATCTTAGAGCACAGATAGCTTTCATCTTTAACAGCACACAGAACAACTGACTGTCAGCGAGGCCAATGACTTGGTCCTCAGTGCACTCGGTCACTGAAGCGAAAGCTTTTGGTTTGATTAGAAGCGCTCATCCGATCCAGTAGCCTTGAACAGCCATGGATATGTTACACAAACAACGAGGCGGGTGAAGTTTTCAATTCGGTGTTTTTTTTCCAGTCTATCGCATACACCAGACATTTTTCGATTCACAACAACGAAGGGTCCAGTGCCTGTTCCAAGAGATGCTCGCTATTTCGGCATGTAGACACACACACACACACACAGACACACACACACACACACACACACACACACACACACACACACACACACACACACACACACACACACACACACACACACACACACACACACACACACACACACACACACACACACCACCCTCCCCTACACGGTATCTTGATAGATGAAATCCAAACGAGGCTCACGAAAGCAGCACACACAAGCTAGAACCTGAGCCGACGTTTATGTTCACGGAAATGGATCAAAGTAGGAGCGTTACGCAATTGGTCTAGCTGATGAGGTTGAACCATCGGCGTTGTTACATGAGCCGAGCACTCAGGTCGGTCTGTGAATTGGAACTCCCGAATGGCATCTGGGCCGGCCATGATCCAGCAGCACGTAAAGCACGCCCCATGCCTCAGATGCTTCATTTTGGCCGTTCTAACGATTGTTTCCAAACCGTTCGCAATAACTGAACGCTGACAAAACACACAATCGCAGGCACGAGTCGCGTGGAAATGTCCGGACATGACTTCCATGGAGAAGCTGGCACGGTAACGGAGTGAGAGGCGGCATAAAAAATATTTGGACAAATTGATCGGGAAACACTAAATCATGTCATTTTGTGAAATCCCTGCAGCGTGGCCTAGCAAAGTCTGCCGTTTTAAATCAATCATCGCTACCCATCTAAATGAAACCTTTTGAAACATGGCCAAACATGATAGAGCAGCAGTCCCAAAGAAGCGTGTGTGAACACCTAATAGGATTGGGAACCAAAATTTTCAACTGAAAGTCATTTTGAGCTAACCTAAGGGACCCTAACACTGAGCCCAAAGACATGGCACCTGGATCACTTACTTACCTGTGCTAAAAATCACAAACTGGCGCTATTCGTTCCCGCAAACGAACATCAAGGCCACTCCTCCTGCGCGGTCAACGGCATCTGCAAGGTTATAGCCTGGCCCAACGAGACGGGTGTTCCGTGAGGAACTGACCTGAAATAATCCGGAACTGACCTGAAATAGCCCGGAACTGGCCTAAAATAGTTCGGAGCTGATCAAAATGGTCCGGAACTGACCTGAAATAGTCCAGCGGCAGGAAGGGCGTGGCGGCCAGCAGGGTGACGCCGGTCCAGCCGACCAGCATGATGGCTCTGGTGCGAGACATCTCCAGTCGGTCCAAATGGAACGGGAATATGATCACCAAGAACCGGTCCAGCGTGATCACTGCAACGGGACGGCAGGTCAGAACATCGGGCGACCGCAGTCACCACGCGGAGAGTGAGGAGCGCGACGTAAAACAAGATAACACTTACATCGGCACACACAGACGGCAGCATGACATCAAGGAATCCGGGTGGTGTTTACGCCGTGTAAGTACCTTGCATCGCATTACAATGATTGCTTGCGTACCAGGCAAATAGGTTTCTTGTGTCGTTAAGGTACAGTGGCGCGCTGCCATGGGACGGAAATAGGTGGAATAAAGTTACTCCAATTTGCATCAAACATGGCCCA
Organism: Pollicipes pollicipes; assembly: GCF_011947565.3. Lineage (NCBI taxonomy): Eukaryota > Metazoa > Arthropoda > Thecostraca > Pollicipedomorpha > Pollicipedidae > Pollicipes > Pollicipes pollicipes. Next base: position 16,887,493 of record NW_023596448.1, on the reverse strand, counting down.
GTGTTCCGTGCATTACGCGCTTGTGAGTGTCTCTCCTTGTTTTGCGACAAAGCCCCGTATCAAAAAACGATGGAGGTATATCCACATGGTCACGACGACAAACGTCGAACAAAAAAATAAGATTAAAACAGAAAAGTGTGCCTTTGATTACCTCCCTTATTAATGCGTGCTTTCCAAATGGAGGGCCAAACCTCTTGAATGATTGGATTTCAAGGATCAAAGTCGCTTTAGGCGGCGCTTGTTGCGTGAGTCCTGACTCTTACCCTTCGGTCGTGAAATTCCAGGCTCATCGACAGAATTCACCCTGCGCCCGGCCGAGGGCCTGAAACAACCGAGCCCTGTGCGGAGAAGGCTAACTTCCCCCATGAGATCTCCAGCTTTCAGACGTCTTACGAGAAAAACAAAGATACCGTTGTGGAGTTTTCGTCAAGTGATGAAGAATGCACCCAAAATTGTTGACCTTAGGTCAAATGTGAGATCACCACAGCTAGCGAAATGTAACAAAACGGTAGTTCTAATCGATGAGGTTGAAACATGTTAGCACACCGAGACGGATATAGGGGGAACAAAAGAAAACGTTACGACTGTGAGGAGTCCATTCTTCAGTCCATTCAGACAAGGTCGCCCACAAAGGTCGGTTGAGATCAGGTCGTCGCTCAAAATCGGTCTTTAGGTAGCCTAAAAAAAACTTTTTCTTTTCCTTCACAATCTTTTTTTGACCTAAAATATCTTATGAACTACAGCTGTGGAAAAAGTATCCCAGACATGCGAATATCCTTTTACCCTGACCTAGAGGTCAGCTGGTACCAGGCTAGGTCAAATTTATCAAGCATCCAGATGTAAAAGTGGTAACCGGGTCTTCATGATATGTGCGAGACTTTTGTGGTCAGAAACCGGCTGTCAAGTATATGCAGATACCCAAAATTGCATAGCTGTTATATATATTATGTATAGCCACTTTGACACTTGGTAATGTGTTTGTAACACACCGAAAGCAGGCACGTCGGTACACAACATCGCACGCCATCAGCTTCACAAACACGATACTGAGCGAGGCACTCGTTAAACGTGTCGCACTCGTTTATCTAGCCTCTCCTCTAATGACATGGGTCATTTGCCTTGGATGACCTCACATTACCTTTAATTTCTGCACGAGACCTACGGTGACCTCATTATGCATAAGAATATCACAACATGTTTTCTGTGCAGCATGCGAGATATGCGCCCAGAACCAGGAAATATCACTGTCTATTTTGACCTCGGCATGTGTTTCGCAGAAGCCATCAATAGAAGAAGGTCATGACCAAGGCCAAGGTTCTGCGTTATCTGGTTATATGATGGTTGTGCTTGCACGATAACATTCTTTTACCCATTTATCGAAAACAAAATTACACAAAAGTACGTACAAATTTCATTGTGTACGAAAAAGTCGAAATTTGCCTGACTTCAAGTCACTCATTTCGCTGGTGTAAAAAATCTGAAAGATACAAACTGTAGGTACTATCATGATCTATTACGACAGCAAGTTGAGCAATGGAGGTCAATCCATAAAAAGTCATGTCTTCCGGTCGAAGTCCGCTTTGACCGGTCGCCATCTTTGATTTAAGCTAGGTCACTGACGTTAACAGACAAATATGTCACCTTGGCACAAAGGCTGTCAAATCGATGTAGCAGTATGTGCAAAAATGGTGTTGCTGCCAACGTTCGCTTTTGTGTTGCGGTTGAAAGACCGCAGAGGGGAATCAACTTCACCCCCCCCCCCCCCCGGCTGGGTGCCGGTTAATGGCAACAGTTAAACGTGCCGCAATGCTCGGCACGGTCTGTTCTACCCTTTGACGGGATCTGATCTTTAATGCGGCCAATGCCACGGGATGCAGACCATCCCTGTCAAGAGCAAATATAGCCTAAAGCGACTTGAACCCATCCCGCCACGGGTGGGTGGGTCAGGAGTTAAACGACCAACTGACCCCTACTGACCTGATTGATCTGAATTGAGCTGAACTGATATCTAACCAGCTGAGCTATTGGGGCGAAAGTGAACTATCGGGACGGAAAAATTGATAGGTGAAATTTCATAATTTATGATAATTGCAGTTTTCCAGTAATATCACGATGTAATATTTACTCATTAGTTCATCTTCAGTAATCCAGAAATGCAGTTTATCCAGATCAAGAGATTTTTATATGCATACTTAACTCGATGGAAACTGAACACTCAATTTCAATAGTCATCTAAAAATATCACGTCTTGCCACTCATTTCTTATATCCAACACAACTCCCTGTTTTGCTGGACAGAAAGCATTTCGGTGTGCCTTTGAACTCGGTCGACTTCAAGCTCCGCTTACAGCGGAAGGATCTGCTGCTAATGTGTCCAGGGAAACCCAGGCTGCTCAAATTTCCGGGCTGTTACGCATGAATCATTTTAACCATTCACTCCACCGCTGCACGGTGTCATTCCGGGAAGCTTCAGGCCTTATTTGCGCCCGGTTTCTATTAAGCAGGAAGGCAAAAAAAACTAGGCTGAGTGCGATTTGGTGGGAATAACGCAGCGCGATGAGCGGCAGCGCGGACACAACGGTGGCCACCGATCAGCGACAACATCGCGCCCGGGTGGTGCTGGGTTCAGTGCTGCGAAATACTCTATGATTACGTATATAAAAAGTTATTTATATAATATATGGCTATAAATATGAAGATGAATACGATATAAACATGAAGACGAACATGCATAGAAATATTAATACAAATATGCATATCAATATAAATATAAGGTATGAATAGATACAAATACATGAATAGCTGCCAGTGCTAGTGTTGGGCACAACGCCGGGATGCAACTAGCATGAAAATAATCAGCAATGAGCCCGCAGTCTGCCCGTCACACTCAAGCACACGCAAGCAAGTGAAAGGCACGACCCCACCAGACGTGCCGTCTGGTGGGGTCGTTGCGAGCGCACGCGTGCACTTACCTGTCAGCGTGAAGACGCTCAGCTCGGAGGAGAAGGTGCTGACGAAGCCGGCCAGGTTACAGAGTGAGCTGGAGCGCCAGTCCTGCTCGTGTACCGAGTACCGGCCTCGGTAGTACTGGTCCACCACGGCAATCATCAGCAGGTAAACGCCCATCAGACAATCGCTGAATGCCAGGTTCACGATCAGGAACGAGTGCACCTGTCGGCAGCACAGGCAGTGCGGTCGTTGAGGCACGGGCGGCCCAGAGGCACGGGCAGTACGGGAGGTATGAGTGGAACTGGAAGCACAATTGGTACTGAAGGTATGGGCGGTAGTGGATGTACAGGAACGATACGCGAAACACTGGCGGAACGGGAGGCACGGAAGGTACGGGAGGTGCGGGCAGTACGGGAGGCCCGGACTGTAGTACGGGCGAGGTACCGGAAGCACGGGCGGAGGTACGGTGAGGTACTGACGGTCCGGGGACAACGGGCAGAGGTGCGGGCGGTGCAGGCGGTGCGGTAAGTTACGGCCGATCCAGAGGGAAAGCACGGCTGCCACTGTCTGCTAAGTGGGAAGATTGCGATGCATAAGTGTGATGCAAAATACGTTAACGCTATCTCAAGGGCATGTTCAAAATTTCGAGATATTAAAGCGAGCATCAGTTTTCCCACTCACTTAAACTCGCTTATCATCATTGGTATACATTTATTGTGGAAAACACTGCTCTAGACGACACAATTCTCTCCATTCGGTAAACATGTTCCTCGAAGCGTCATTGGTTGATTGCGTCATCGCACTTCGCACAACATTGATTGAGAGCCAGTTGACTGCCTTTACGTCTGGAAATCATGCTCACGAACGCCAGATATGAACAACAAGAAAAGTTACATTTGCATTGACCTTAATCGCTGCATGGCCGGTGGCAGCGTCCTAGAATGGCCAACTCTGGGTGTGAAGCAACACCCTATGAGGAGGAATTTTTCCACTCCTTTTCCCCATATTTTATGTGAATTTTTCAGTCCTGTTTGTTATTGCCTAATCGCACATGCCAAGCCCATATCTCCCTTTCTGAGACTTTCAGATGTCATCCAAAACTGAGCTCACTTGAAACCAGCAGGCATAAACATGGCTCCACAGAACGTGGACACCTATGACTATGCCTCACTTACATTTGAATCATGTCCATGTATGCATAGAGCAAAGGCGCCAGGTGCCATCAAGCCCAAGAGACCCAGCGACTCTATCCGCTCGCATGTATCAAGTTTGGTTTGGTTACAAAATGCATCACAATCGGCAGCTGTATGCCAAATGCAAGGTTTTCACACATCCCCATTTGTGTCGGTCTCACCGCCACACCACGAAGACAGAGCCTGGTGCAAACACCAGCAAAGCCTAGTAGATAATTTTGCTCCACGTATTTATTTTACCCCCAAAAACTTAACAACTAAATTGCATCACTCCCAAAATGCGGGAGTAAAAAGAATTCAAGAAATGGCTTCTAAATGAAATTTACAACATGAATATCGCCGTTTGAACCCTCATGCTCACATATTTTAAGTCAAATTAGCTCATGTCCTTATATTTATGTAATTGCGTTTGCTTGTATTGGTATCATACGAGTGTGACGTAACTGCATTCTTCTTTCCTTTGCAATTGCCTTTAAAAGTACCATCTGTTGCTTAAAATGTTGACTACTATCTTTGCAAAATGTTCACATTGCAAACTTTCACGTATTTTATACGTGAATTGGATTAATTCGCCATCCGCCCAAACATGTTTGATACGCACCCAGGAGTGAACAATTCACAGGGAATGAAGGAAACAATTTGAAGCACGGAACTTATTTTTACCGCCATTTTCGCGCTGTTAAACCCCCAGTAAGCCGTTTTTGGGGGTTCATGGCGGTGCTCGATAATGTAAAATCTAGACCTTTCTAGTGTCTACCTGACCAGGCTACCTGACCAGGCTACCTGAAGCGGGCACGCACAGCTTTGGGACAGACCTGACGCAGCTAATACAGAAGTGTCTGATAGCGAAATTCTGCCTTCTTGAGCTGTTTTCTTTCTTCTTTCGCATTTTAATATCTTAGGTTGGTAGACAGGATTGATACTTATATTTCGGGATGGGTAGGATGACCCTGTCTGTCTGTCAGCAAACCATACGAAGTGTACTGACTGTTGTTTGGGAGGAGCAGGAAGGAGTGTACCCTGAAGAAGCCAGTAAGTCTCCTGTGGAGCAAGTACTTGCTTACATTAACTGCTTTCAACACATGATTTGTAACTAGAGCCAGCCATTTTCTTTTTTAATCCATCGATTTTGGTCATCAGTTAAATTATCAGTCAGACCATCCCATTCAAAATGTGAAGCCAGCATCTCAAACTTTGTCATTAAATATGAGTAAACAAACCTCACTAGATTTATTTGCTGTAGCTGAAAAGGCAGGCAGCCATACTGGTATGGTCATCTAGAAGTTATGTTACTTTTAGAGAAGGGAGATTGTTTTGTGGAACATACCCATTATCGCCCTTGACAGAGTTTAACGATTCCAATGGGAATAAGTTGCTCGAAGTGATATGAAGTGTTTTGATTTGTGTGTTGCAAACTTCATCTGGTGTCAACAAGCTGACACAAATGAACCGAATAAAAATGCAAGCTGAAACCAGCCAAGATTGAGCTTATCATGTTTTTATCACAAGTGGTGCGGTCAACAGATAGGTGAGATGAGTTGAGATGATGTTCAATATAAGGGATTCTCTAAGTTTGGTTAAATTTGTTAATTGCATGGCAAGTGGAAATAGGAATTGTGCAAGACTCAGTGACTCACAAATGCTGCTGTGATAACAACAGGTAAGACAGAATGAAATAAGGCAAGGCCTCTTTAGGCTTGGCATAGTTAGGCTTCTTTCATGGAAATAAGCATTGGTATTTTACAAGAAACAGTAACATAATGTTTGGTTCCCTGAACCCATCTTAACAGAATCCAGATGTATGTCTGTTGTGTTTGACTTGGTGATGGGCTGATGTGTAGGAATCCAAGGTTTTTTGTTTGTGTGAGCGCTTTATGCTTGTTGAATTTATTGTTGTTGTTTTGTTGTTGGATTCCTTTGCTTTGTTTTGCGTTAAAAAATGCTGTGGAAGGGAAGCACAAAGTGCAGAAAAAAATTATTGGTTTTACATCGTTTTTATGCTCATGACACTGCTATAAAATTACTATGCTTAAATATATCCTGCTTCATTTCAATGGACTAAGATGTTAAAAACAAAACAGCTTTGTCATGTTTATGATATCACATTCATCACAACTTGAAATGTACGTCTCTGTTTGCTGAAGCGTCTCTCACTAGCCCATAAGTTTCATATTTCGTGGACTGAATTTTTCACTCTCGTGCAGTCTTTTTGCGATGGAATTGTTCACTTCCACCCTAGTTCAAAAGCGATTCTAGCTCACTGCCCAATGGAATGGGAGGATTTAAATGACGTGCTTGTGGCGGCAGATATGCTGGGGTGACTTTGAAATAGTCCGCACGAAATAACCTGCACATCTTTATAAGCGTGCGGCTCACAAACTAGACGGGTTTACGCCTTAAGGACAGGACTCTAAACTGCACGGAATGCTCGTGAATATGGTCATTTTGGTTAAAAAAACCCATACAAATCTGGAACACTCACTTTTAGGGGAGTGGGGAATGGACTGCAATGAAAGGAAGTAAAACACTCGCTTTAAAGGAAGTGTCCACATTTGTATGGGGTTTTGAACAGAACTAGCCATCTCGAAGAACATTTGGTGCAGTTCACAGCCCTGTCCTTACGACTTAAACCTTTCTAGCTTCTGAGCTAAAAGCCCGCTAAGATGTACAGATTTTTGCAAATATGTCAAGTTCACCCAGACATCGAAGGTCAAGAACAATCAAGGTCAAGTCTTTCGAGGTCAATGAAAATAAAATTGTTGAGTCGTTCATCGTGAGCGCCATTTACGGATATAACGCCGGTCAATTGGCTCTAAATCAACGTCATGCAAGGTACGATGACGCTATAAAACAATCACATACTGTGAGGCGTGTTTGCTAAACAGAGAATTGTGCGGTCTAAAACAGTCCGCTTCACTTAAACGTATTCAAGCAGTTACAAGCAAACTTATTTCATCATATCTGGTGTTTGCTTCAGTATATTTAAATGTGGAACATTCCATTTGAGCGCGCAGACTTCACAAAGGCACTGCCCTTCATGATGTACACGTACTTGCAGACGTGCTTGTTTTAGCATCGTGAAGCATTCCACCGGTTCAAGCAGTGCAGTTAGAAAACGCCATGGCTGAGAGGTAGTGTGAAACATAGCAAAGCATAGTGAAGCATTCCACCGGTTCGATTAGTGCGGGTAGAAAACACCGTAGCGAAAGAGGCACATATGAGTCGCAAACGTATGCACTCTGCTTCATGTCCTGGTCCGATTAATTCAACCAACGATATAACACGAGCGAGACGGTAAAAGGCGCGAATACGTCATCACTATACACTTCACATTAGCATTCCCATTCCATTGGCACTAGTCCAGAGCCATTCACCGCAGAAACAGATCGCAAACTGCTAGGCAAGCTAACTTCACCCAGTGATGCGCTCAAAACTATCTCCGGTGTGTTACTCCGTCCTGTGCACAGACCTTATAGCTGGGTGTCTGTACCACAAACGAACGAAATATTTTCGTCGGCTGGTATCTGCTTTCTGCTCGGATACTATGACGAAAGATAATAATGATGCTCCTTGTAATGCTATCTGTTCACGAACTGAGTGCGGCGCCAATAATCATATAGGCTCATTCCATGATACTGACACTGCACATTCAGTGCCACCAATCATGTAAGCTCATTCTCTGATACTGACACTGCACATGCTCGATGCCGCTGTTGGTTTAGTGGGCTCCCCATCTGATGGTACGTCGTACAGATGGGAAGACAATACTCGGTTCTGGAGGTTTCTTCGTGCGGGTCATCCACCTTGTCGCTAGTCTTGTGAGCCCTCAACTGCGCCGACCTTATTGCTGATCTTATGCATTCCTTTCTTCGTCCGTCCCATACTGCTCATGATCCTCAACGCTTCCTATTCCAACGACCTACCTTCCCGCTTCCCGCTTGCCAATGACCTACCTTCCCGTTTGCAAATGACCTACCTTCCCGCTTCCCGCTTGCCAATGACCTACCTTCCCGCTTCCCGCTTGCAAATGACCTACCTTCCCGCTTCCCGCTTGCCACTGAACTACCTTCCCGCTTCCGGCTTGCCAATGACCTACCTTCCCGCTTCCGGCTTGCCAATGACCTACCTCACCGCTTCCCACTTGCCGATGACGTACCTTCCCTCTTCAACTACGCACTGTCCGCCGCCACCAAGTCGCTCACCTTGTTGCTGGTCTTGTGGACAGACGCGCCAGCACATAACCACCAGGTTGCCAGAGAGCGCCACCGTGCCGAGCACCCAGATGCAGGAGCGCAGCACGATGTTGGACATGAGGTCCTCGCAGCTGGAGAACTCGTCGGCCATTGGCAGGCATGTATCGGCGTGTCGAGCCAGACAGCACAGACCAAACATGTCCGTCTCCCTGGCAACCGACAAGGGTGTGCTGTGAGCGAGATACGAGCCAGGCACCGCAAGCTAGACTTGTTCGTCGCTTTCAGACCATCGTATCTGGACAATTCGTCATGCCCGATACCTGTACGCCACAAACATTCAACTGAGCACAACCACGTCTTAAACCGTAACCCATCCCACACCCAGCGTCTTACCGCGGACCACGCGTTTGAAATGTGTCATAAGGCCGTCGTCACTTCGCTCTGGTCGAGCCCTATTAGCGCGTGGATCCTGAAGAGCAATCCCTATTAGGGATGCGGAAATCAATTCCTATTGATTCATCCCTAATATCATCCCTATTAAGGGTGCGGAAGATCAACCCCTATTAAGGGTGCGCAGATCAATCCTTATTATCAAATCCCTATTATGATCATTATTAAAGGTACGGAAGATCAGTCCCTATTAAGTGACCGGATGCGAAAAGGACCACTGGGCGCAGCGCTCGCTTGAATCTTGCTGAGCATTGCCACACGTTGAACTTTCGTCACCAAATTCTTGGCGTGTCCGATATGGGCTCATACAAGAAGCATTACTTGACGTAAGCTCTGGTCCCAGAAATCAATCCATTCAAAAGTTCGAAGCACTTTTTGAGGCAATCTTGTCCACAGTCGGCCGCAACCTGCCCAGTAGTACGGCGTTTCCATGCCTCGAGGGATATGCACGTTCGAACTTGTGCCGCCTGTTCGATCGCAGCCTCTCTGCCCATGCAGGGTCAGAACCGAGGCCACCAGACTCCGCTGAATCGGGCCCCCTGTAACAGGCTCGCTCAGACCGATCCCAGCGCTTGTTGCCACTAGGAACTCTGTCTCAATGCCTGTGTTCCTCTGATAACCGGCATATGACCACACGAATGCAAACGCTTTCATGCTAATATGACAGAAATGACAGCAATATCGGAAACATACATAGACTGGTCATTGTAAGATACCGCTGGTAGAAAAAACGGTTAACTTTGGCAGTAAAGGATTCAAAATGCGCCTCCTGACAAATGCAAGCGATGGTGAACTCCGCCAGCTGCCAAAAAATGTCCAATCAGGACAAACACAAAGCGAACGAACGGTAATGACCGGTGAATGAACGGTGATGGCACTGTCAATTACTGCCCAAACCACAGACTGGTAGGCTGTAAATCTCCCATGACCTGAACAGAATGTCAGACTAGAAAGTAACTGACTGGAGGGCAAGCGTTTATTTTTATATACTGCGTGAGCCGCTACCTGGCAACAGTGTTCAAAGAGCGATTGACAAAATTGTTTTATCGTACCCAACCTGAAAAAGCCTCTCAACGTATGTCAAGAGGCAACGTTTATGAATGCATTTCTTCCACATTCTAATAGCAGTTCAGAAGAAAACTTCCTGAAATGTGTGACAAGCCATACATTTAAAAAACGCCTATGGCAAGCTCCATACTACCTTAGCAGTTCATAAGCCAAATGAAACCATTCTTAAACTTCTGATTCCCTAATGCTAAATTCGGAGCGTGCGTTTATCTGACTGTGTGCTCGCATTTTTTTTTCCAGACGCACAGCACGATGGACTGCGCAGATTGCCGTAAAGTTTGCACGCACGACGGGCTCAACCATCGTGACAATTCATAATATGAATTCACGCCCGTCCAATACCGGTTCGGTCACAGGGCGTGCCAAAAGCATGTATGTTTTGGCATTTGGAGTGGGCACCTTTCGTATATGTGGGAGAAACAAGCTGTATAAAGTCCAAGCTCTCGAACGCTTGCCACAACGGTAGAGTAGCGATGCACGTCCTGCCCTCATACGCGAGGAACTGCCAGTTGAGGCGGACAGTTGGAGCTTACCAAAAACCTATCAGCACATACTGAACATTGTTGAGATGCGAGTCAATGGTATGTGGCTGGAAGGGACACCATACCGATACCAACGGGACCGGCTCTTAGCGCAGCAAAGCAGGCAAAATTCGGAACTTAATTATATATGTATTTGATGTCGCGAGTGCGTCAAGCAGCGTTGCATGGACAATTTGTCTGAGAGATCCACGAGCGTCGAAGCGCCACGGCACGGGTGACGACACTGTCAGCGCCAACGGCGGAGCAGCGTGACGCAGGCTATGCGTGCGGGTGATCCTTGAATATAAACAGCCTACAAATAGTAACTCAAGTGCGTAGCCAAGTGGCGCAGCCAAGGGAGCAGTGGCCCTTGATCCATGAGGTTTTTACTTGGTACAAGGTGATTTCGCGGAAATTAGGTCCAAATCGCAGGAATTCGATCGTCGTTATTTAAGTGAGATATCAGTAAATTTCTTCCTAACTGTCGGCGTTAGTGGCCGAGCTACCGATGCCAACAGCGTCGCCTCCTCGTGCAGCGAAGCTAGCACGAGCCCCCTGATATTACCCATGCATTAACACCCAGGTCCGCGTGGTATGATACACTTGTGAAATGAGTATTCGCATGGGCTTCACTTGTGTCGGAGTCTTGTGGTGAGGACTTCGTAGAATGCAGATTTCGACTCACGAGCGGTATGGCCACCGCGTCCGACACCCATTGGCAAACGACTGGACATCACGCTAACAAATAGAAGGTCTGCTGAGCCGGGCACGCGGCGGCGGGCCGGTAATACTTACAGATGGTGCAGCGACACCAAGCTCCTGAACACGTCCCGCGGGGGCCCCTCAATCTGGTTGTCGCTGATGTCCCTGGAACGGCGTCCTCGTTTATGCCAGCGCCCGCGCGGGGCTATATCGCAGAGGCATGACATGCGGAAAACGCCCCAACAGTCACGTGACAAGAGCGACGGTCATAACTAGAAATAATGAATTAATTTTTTTTTTAAACATACGCCAGTGGCCGTCCGTCGACGCCTGCTCGGGCGCAAGGCTGTCTGACATGGTGTGTACTTCGGGTGCTGGGTGTGTACTGCTCTCGCGCATGGTCCAATGGGGGTGGCTAATGCACTGGTCGCTAATGGAGTCGCTAATGCGATCACGCTACGCGTCTGGGGATCTCGAAATGCGTGGTTCGATTCTCCGCAGTGGCCGCCCCTTCTGCCAGGTTGAGATGCAGACAACGCGATATAGCCTCAGTTGCCGAGTGTACCTTAAAGCCCCAATGGCGACAACGTCTCAACATAGCTAGTGCGTTATGCAACAGCATTTGAGTTTTGCGATATTGGTCTCTATCTGTTTGTGGCAAGACCATCGGAAAGGTGAATCCGAAGCGGCTCCTATGGGACAAACGCCATCCGCCAAACCCTACGCTTTAACTGTGACCACAATTTGAGTGTCATCAGCTAACTGAAGAATGGTTACACCATCCGGCAGCTTGACACCAAGGCCGCTTGCAGATGGCATGTGCTATACGTAGCTGAGGCTTCCCTCGAAATACCAATTTTATTTCTTGTCTCCGCCGAGACAGCAGTTGTGAATCGCCACGCAATTGTATCGGCTGCCAGTGTCCCGCAAAACATCGGCGAACCAGCCTGCCCAAACATCATACAGTTAATTTTTTTTTGAAAGGTGTTTGATGCGGCACGAATGGAACCATTTTAAATAATTCAAATAACTGAAACTGAAATTGCGTCCTTGTCCATCGCATGGTCACCGTGATCCATACTGTCGATCTGCGCTGTATCGGCGGAGCGCTGTACGTTGTTATCTCGGTGGAATGTTGTATATTGTTGTCTCGAGGGAGCATTGTACGTTATTGTGGCGGTGGAGCGTTGTATGTTGCTGTTCTGGTGGAGTGTACATGTTGCTCCCGTAGAGTTTTATATGTTGTCTCGGTGAAATGCTGCATGCTGTTGTTTCGGTGAAGTGCTGTATATTGTTGTCTCGGTGAAGTGTTGTATATTGTTACCTCGGTTGAGAGTTGCATATTGTTGCCTCAGTGCAGTGTTGTACATTGTTGCCTCAGTGTAGTGTTGTATATTGTTGCCTCGGTGCAGTGTTGTATATTGTTGCCTCGGTGCAGTGTTGTATGTTGTTGCCTCGGTGCCGCGTTGCATACTGTTGCCTCGGTGGAGCGTCGTATGCGGCATTCGTGTCTTGTCGGCGGCATGCTTGCCGTGCGACGTGAGTCAATGCTTTACGGTGTGTTTCCAGGTGGGGAATATGCCATCTCGGTGCGATTCACTCAACAGCCCACATTAGGTCAGAGAAATTGGAATAAGCAGCATATTGTTGCATGTGCAGAATTGTTTGGAATTCATGCACGCTTATAGGTCAGCTTTAATGATGGTCTGACAAAAATGCTGGTTTCCACTAGAATGCTGTAGGGAGTTGCTTTAGAATAAGCCAAATATCATAGTGACGAAACCTGCACAATTATCGCGTCTCACCCAGCTGAGCAAAACAATCATACCCTAAGGTTTTAATACCGTTTACGACCACAAGAAGACAACGGCGTGCACGCAGATTTGAAAACTACAAACTAATACTTACAAAACGAGAAGCTGATTTAGTCCGGTGAAGGTGGCAACTTCTAGTTTTCGCAGCCCGTTGTTGGATAAATTGCTGCAGACAAAATGTAAATTATTAATGCAGGGTATGGTTGCATTATCATTACAAAATACATATCAGTGAATGCATTGAAAAGTAAGTGCTTGATACGAGGCATGATGATGATGACAAATACTAGGTTTTGGGAAACATCGAGGTGACTTTTCACATGGGCGCATTTTTTGCCATTACTCTAAATCCATAATCAATGTGCAAGATCATTTCATGTTCCTCAAAACGCATGTATACCTCAAAAAAACACAGACCATCTGGCCACCGTCCTCTAGTGAGCGAAACAGTTTGTGAGAACAGCATTACAAAGGCAACCTTGGAACAGGGGCCGGTTTTTTGTAGAATTGGTCAGATTGGTGTGTTTGTATGTATGCGATTGTGCGTGCGTGCGTGCGTGCGTACATGTAAGCGAGTGTTTTCTTATCCCTTGAGGGTAGCTACATGGTTGCCAAGTCTAGTTAGAATCCATGACAACCCCAGATTTAGTAGTTTTGAATTTTTGTCGCAAAAACACCATTAACGCACGCAAGAGGAGTCAGCGCACTATCTTGGCACGGACAAAAACGCTTGGGGAAGCACACCGTGGTTTCATAGCTGTATCTGCCTTGCAGCAAGACCTTACGTACCACACGTAAGATCTTACAACTCCACTAAGTCTGTGCCATGCCACGCAGGTTTCGACTTGTTGCAATCAAGCTAAGTGTAGATTCCCACTTCGCTTTACACGACATGATAGTCATTTTCACAAAACCTTATTAATGCACTACTGTGCACACTGCATGATATTTGTGAACTGAATCCCGACTTCCGTTGTTGGATCCTGATTCTTAGAGAGTTTTTAATGCTCGACTGACTCTGCATGAGTGGCTTGAGTTCCGAACACCTTGTCACGAAGAACACGAAAGCCTGCATTCTGGCGTACCAACTAGATAGTCCCAGCTCCGCAAATAGATCAGTTTGGTCATACCTCCCAGGTAATAACGCAGGCGTCTCTTTTGTTGCTTCATGTACAGTTCCGACGCGGTCATAACGATATTAATAATGATATAATATAATGCTATGATATGAATGACAATGACAATGATACAACCGCCAGCTGTCTGCCACGGATGGGCGCAGGCTTAAAAGTTTGATTTTGTTGTATTAATGGACCGTTTTATCACCTCTGCTGCACGGACAATGCTGCTAGAAATGACACACTTGGAACACTGGGTAAGGACAGAATAGCACACTGATGTACAGCGCAAATGAGTAACTTTTAGTGCGGCTCCTGCAACAGCAGATTCTCGTCACTTACAGGTTGACAAGGCGACGCAGGCCGATAAATGATCGTGATGGCAGATAGTCCAACATCTGGCCACTGAGATCCCTGCAATGAATCAGACATACCAACAGAGATGCAGAAACACACCAGATTAGTCTATACGGTGGGTAGCAAAAACGCATCTCAACCGTAAAATGGCGGAATTAACTGTAAAAACCATACACTCCCGTTTCACGAGAATAACACACACGATCATCATGCATGTCCTAATGCTGGGTTTGAGCCATTTGCACGCCTCAATTTAGTTACCTTCTGTTCGTTCCGTATGTCTACCAAATGCTGGAAACCGTACAGATGGCGGGTTTCGCACGTGATTGGCGGGATATCCAAATTACCTGCTCCCTTCTACCTGATAAATCACGATTAATCGCTCTCAAAACTGACGCAAACAAACACGAAGATTCACCATTGTGGGGAAAGCCTCGCGATGTCATACCTCGTCCTGTCATACCATATCCTCGTTACCTTTTGTTTCTCTGCTACTCCTTGACTGGCTCCTTATGTTCGTAAAAACTAGCCAAGTCCTGCGCGCGCTGCGTGATGTGAATTGCGCATGACCAAGAACGGTGACGCTTCGCAAGCATCGACATAAACGATGCCTTTGCCTAGGCTGAGCCCTTATTCGGGTCGTTCCTTCACTGACCAGAGCTAATGTGCCCGGATGCCGAATGGAAGGCAATGAGACGCCTTCCAGTCGTGGTGGCGACAAATAATTGCTCACAGACTGAAGGTGACTTGAGTTTGATTGGGTGGCGCTCAATTGACATCTCATCTAATTGTTTCAAGGAAATTATCGCCTTGGATATGCTTATTCCTCTTCCAATGCAATTAGGTGTATGTTCGGATGCCGCTTTTCGAGAGGACTCAATCCTGAACAATCTATTCAATCCGTGGACAACGGGTGCCTAACGAGACAGGGTCAGGACACCTTTTTGAGACGACTCAGTCCTGAACAATCTATCCAATCCGTGGACAACGGGCGCCTAACGAGACAGGGTCAGGACACCTGTTCGCAAGCTAAAAGACATCACCCCTATCTAGGGTGCTTAAAATGTTGTCGCTAGTGCATACCTTTAAGAAGTACCCAACGGGGCTGCCAGTGTAACGTAAGTTGCCCAATTTTGCCGATAGCCATAACTGTGATCCATGGTCGCTTGTTTCTAAACACTTTCTTTCAAAGTAAAATTGTCTGCACGCCAGGTATGAGTAGAAATATAAGATCACCAGCGCCGATATACGCGATGAAACGCATATGTATATATATATATATATATATATATATATATATATATATATATTCATCATACATAATTACGTGAAGATCTGCAAGACCAGACGCGGACATTTATATTCACAGTTATGCAGAGTTGGTGCAATGGTATCATATCGCATGTAACCAAGCCAAATGTATTTGGGGGACCTAGATGCAAGGTGTTTTGAAAGAAAACAAGCTGCGACGAGAAGTCTTACAGCATATTGAGCGATGACAATCCCAGGAAAGAGCTGTCTTGAACCAGTCTGAATCCGGTTGCCTTCCAGGTAACTGAGAACGACAGAAGGCATGGATCAGCATTTCAACATCAGATATGCAAGATGACATTTGGATTGGTACATATAAACATGACCACCTGGATGCTTGTTAAATATAAAAAAGAAGTTGTCGCCTAATCGTATCATGTGACGGCCGTTGGACCACTAAATTAACGTCGGTTTCAGAGATACCACAGACTAACCAATTTACTATGCTATGTCGCGAAGCAAGTTAAAAAATGTAGCAACTAAGCCATGAAACTCACGGCCTTTTGAACCATTTGAATCCGGGTGGTTAATGAAAACAAAACAAGTTGGAAAATTGTTTGTGCGACATGCTGTTTTAGAGAAAACAATCACAAACGTATCTGACAGCATGGGGAGCTTGCGTCGTGTTCTTACGTACATTGCTTTGACGTTTTGCAGGCCGAAGAACGTGTGGTTTTCGATGGCGGTAATTTCGTTGTTCCGCAGGTCGAGAACATGCAGACGGAACATGTTCCGGAACACCATCGGAGGTATGCGCCGAATACCGTTGGAACTGAGGTATCTGTAATTAGTAGCGCTGGGTTATGTTTCACTGTGACTTTCGCTGTAACTTACTTAAGGAATAAATAATGGTTGGCGGCATGAGTATCAACTTATAAAACGTAGAGATAGGTTGTCTCTTTTTGGGTTCATTTTACCACACAGATAGCCATATGCTGTATGTTGCTGGTCATGTTTTACTGTTCTATTCCCTGCAAACTCTAAAAAGCTCCTGTGTACCGTCGTGGCGTATGCCTGTCAGCTCTTCTGGGGTAACAAGCCGACAACTTCATGCGAGACATTTATGAACTTGATACTAAGTGACAGTCATTTTGAGAGTGGAAATGTAGGATCTCGCACTAGCTGGATTTGATGCAAGAAAGAAGGCTATGTGCTGTCCGTGTGCCCTCGCTCCAACTCTGTTCAGGATGAGCGTAGCACTAAATATTAAGAGCCGCCGGCATAATCGTTTAGCACTGTGGCCTCATCTAACCAATATCTCCCCTGGCATGCAGAAGATCGCTAACCTAGCATAAGAGCATTGTACTCAAGACACTTAGCTGGATCTAACAGCCATCTAGATGACACCGCGTAAGCAATGCACGGTGAATTCATGCAACTCAAATCACACCATATTACAAGGGAAAAATATCCGACTTGATTAAACCACGGGCTGGGGGCAGATATGTGATGCGATTGACTACACCGCTTCTCCAGCCAGTCTGGTGATGCGCCCTTTGTTTACAAGCAGCTGGTGGACGAAATCATATGGTGATGCTGTCCCCATAAATGTGTGATGGACAAAACCAAATGCGACTTTGCTCGTAAGCGCTTCAATAAAACACACTTGTTCATAAAGGAACTAGCAAGAACCTTGCACAGCATCCATTTCCCCCGTCTTCACATGAAATATTAGCACTATTTTGCTCGATTCAAGATATGTCCATCAACATCATAATTGAAACGGTGTAATCTGCAGGCTGCCAATGGCCACATTGGAATCTTGATGTTATACCGGAATACGACGTAGAGAAAAAGCACACATTGCTTTTTTAAGCGAGCAGTAACTGTTACTTACAATTTAACCGCCCGTTCGTACCGCAAAAACAGCTGGAAGCTCTTCTGGAGGTCGATTCTGTTGTCTCGAAAATCGCTGCAACGAAAGCATTTCGACGCTGAACTACGAAAACCTTTACAAAATATGTGGGACACCAATACCTCATGTGAAATACTAACAAATACACTGATCGTGATTTCTTCGAGCAGTCACTTGTTCAAACTGACACATCCTTGCCTGGATGCAGGTCAGCACAACTCATTCTCACATTCATGTTTTATGTACCCCGCTATCATTTACATCTCGGATGTCTCTGATCTCCGCTCGCCATGCCATGGCTCAGCTCAATGGATGCAAGTGCTCTTTGAACAGTATATCGTGGCCAGTTAGCTGTTGGAGACCGGCCTGGCCAACTCCAGTCCTCCGTGGCGGACTCCTGAGGCCCGGCTCTGTCTGAATCCCGTCGGATGGCGCTTTGAAAGATCTGAACTCCACTCACTGGTACGAATGGGGTAGGACATAATCCCCTCCTTTACAGCAACCCATATCGATCCCCGTTCTGCCCATATGGTAGTCCCGCTTTGGCTGTCACGCATGGACAGATGGGTACGCATGTGGTGGTTAAATGCTCTTAGAACCCACGGCATCGCCGGGCATAGCTAGATGAGACATGACCCAATTTTCATACTTTTCATGCAATACAAAGCATGGGAGATGATGTAAAGATTATTTTAACTACTCAAGTGCCAACTACAGAAGCGACATCCTCAAAAAATGCTAACCGAGCATATGCAAGTAAAGGCTCGGCGAACCGGAGTGAGTCCATTATTGTATCCTTAGGAGCTTTCGAATAATCGATCGCACTACAATGCGATATTGGTTGTCTTGACAGCTGACCAACGGCGCAATACTGGCCTGGTGACTGGCTTGGAGGGATCTGCTTTGGTGAGCGACGTCATATGTCTGGTCCAATGCATAGCCCATATGTTCGCACCCACACTACCACATAGAGGCAATCAATCTTCTTCAAGGCCATCCTGCTCGTCTTAACAGCTCATCAGCTTCGACCATCAGCAACTTTCCACAAAGTTGAGCGCCACTGTCGACTGCCCGGCACGGTCATGTAGGATTTAGATGTCCGTGCAGCCTTCGTTACAAAAACTGACGAATCAGGGTAAGAGTTAAAATTGTTGGCTGCCATCCATTTTTATTAGTTTTAGATATGATGTTCTGCAATCTACATTTCAGATCACGAAAACGGCAACTACTACATCGGAGTGACACATTTAAATACCAACATCCAAGCATTGGTAGACATTCAATCAAGAAGCCAAAATTGCCTTCTGCATGTATGCGCCATGCAAATCTAAGATTACCTATGATGTTTGTCATGCATAATGCAGGAGTATCAATTCAAATCAATTTCTGGGGCACTACGCAATATTTATGTTGGTTTGAGCCCCTCAATGCTGATTCCTTCCTCCCCCCCTCTGCCAACATTTCTTGCTGGAAAATTATAAAAAAGATATGAGAAAAAAATAATCATAGCACACAGCCATCCTCTCTGAACTTTATTTACTGACCATGATCCATGGGTTGCTACCTCCACTAACCACGCATAAAAACTGGCACTCCTGGCATTATGCCACCATCACACAAATCATATTGATTTCTACAATCAATGTAGGCTGCATATAAGATAGGTTGTCTGCCTTCACAAACTGTACGTAAATGTATACAGTGATCATGTCAATGGTTCCATCAGGACAATCTTATGATTAAATGTTAGCAAAAACAGTAATGAAATATATCATATTTGCATCCATGCGATGTCGTGCTCACAACTGCAAAGAAAATATACGTATGAATGAGCACCACGGAGCAAATGGCTTCCAGAGCTTTCCTCTGACAGTAAGGGTACTATCATCAGGAAACAACCAACGGTGTCCTCAGAGACAAATCAGATAAATGTCCAGCAGCCAAGATTCATGTTGGCAAAAGACTGAACTGTAAATAATTGGCTAAATGCTATGAAAGCATTGATGAAATCTTTGGATTTCAGGCGGGGCACAGTTTTTGAAGATCGGTTTGCGAGCAGTGAAAAATTATGCAGTGTACCCCTAAGATATGGATGCCTCCCGGATTAGCACACTTCTTTGTAAACTTAGGGGAGGGATGGGGCCCTAAACCGAATAAAAAGTAGGCGCACTCCTGATTTGAAGATCTATGTGACTGGTAACTATTCTCTATCAGGATAATAAAAAAAATGGCATGAATTGACATTTCAAAAATATTATCACCTTCTGTTATTCCCTTCATGAGGAATGCCATCAGACTTCAACATTACATACACTATTCTTTTCAAAGGAAAGAAGGCTGGTCGCTTCGCGACGGCTTTCGTGAGTCAGCAGTCTTTTCGGTGTCTTGAAAAGGCGGTTTGGATAAACACAGGTCAATTTCCACCTTGATTGAATCATCCCGCCGACTTACTCCGCACTGTCAATACCTTCTGACGCTGAGAAAAGGATGCTGAATCGTGGCACCGCCAACGAAATACGTAAGGTAAAAAATGTATCCTTGTCAGGTCTTCGTGACACTAGTATGCGAATGCCACTTGCAGAATTGCGGTACATTGAAATTCACCGCCCACCTCACATCGGTCGCATCGCAACGTTTGAAACATGCCCTTGCGGCCAGATGAACCTCCGTATCTAGATTTTTTCAGTATTTTATGCTGTCTAGTTCTGGACACTGAGGGTCGGCTGTTAATAACAGCCCATCGGCCGACCGGCTGCGCCCGTAGAGTACTGTAAAGAGTTTTTACGGAAACATTCGCTGGTGTGTGACAAAATGCATTACCATGGAGGCATAATATCTATGTGTGGAGACCTCATGTTATGTTTTGCATATGTGCTGTATTTTTTCGTCATGGCTGTCACCAAAATCTGCTGTCCATACATTTTTTTGGCGCTAAACTTCGAGTGGATAGGTACATTTTTGGTGCCAAGCTTCGCGTGGATACGTACATTTTGGTCGCCGACATTATCCACAAATTCGGCAGGTTTTACCAACGCCGGTCGACCTATACGCCCGCAAAAATGTACAGGCTATTTCGCGCAGGCTATTTCAAGGTCATCCAAGCGTCCATGACGTCATAATGGTGCTATTCAAATCCTGTCATTTTATTGGCCATGCGATGATCAAGGCCGAGCAAATTTAAATGTCGGGTCGTTGAAAACTGGTGTTCGTGAGCACGATTTCTAGATGTAACGGCCACCACCTGGCTCTCAATCCACGTTACGCAAGGTACTAATGACGCAATCAAGCAATGACATATTGAGGAGCATATTTACGAATTAGAAAAATCGTGTTGTGTAGAGCAGTCTTTTCCAATTTGCATCATTGGTTACGCCAACTTCGCTACGCATCTACCACAAGGGATACATTATCTTAAAATGTGATTAGGAATAAAGCAAACTTCGAGAGGAAGACGAACCTTTGCGCGTATTCCACCAAAAATCACATTGAGACGCGTGCTGTCTGCCGATGCGGCGCCATCGTCCCGTCATACTCTAGACACGAATAAACCAATGGTCATCTTTGTCTTGAAGTTGATAATAATAAAGTCGTTGAGAAGGCGGAATTGGAGCGACATTCCCATGACATCATGCACCTCTGGTGACTTTCAATTAGTCAAGAAGGCCGCAACAGTTCGCGCGCATCTGGATAAAAAATGAAGTCCCAAAAAGGGCATGACCTTGAAATGCGGGGATGGGTCTTAGCAATGACTATCTCAGTTTAAATCACCCATATAAATGGGGAGCGGTCCCTTAGAGCTGAAGTTTTGTAATATATATTTTGTGTCTAAATTCATTGGAAGTCATGCAGAGCTTGATATTAACCCTCCGTCCCTTGACGAGAATTCCGTCTGCATGCCTGCATCTAGTTGGTATGTTGAATAAGTCGAGGCCTTTGGCATCATCCCTTCAGTAGCGGCGCCATGACTTGACATGATATGCACGTGTGAGCAGATTAATCCTTATTTAACCAACATCCACGGACCACAGATTTCCCTTAAAATCATATGCCCTGAGTGCCCAGAGCAGCAAATAAATCATCACGTCCCAAATTGTATCTTTTGGCTCTTTAATCATCCTTATTGCGCTCACTCGTGCATCGATCCGAATTATCGACGATTTCTAAAACCTCTTGATGGGAAAAACGGAAACGTTTGACATGTGAGCAGGACAGTTAAGCTGTCTTATTGCACAGTGAGCTTGAGGTCAGTGCTGGGCAAATATATATATATATATATATATATATATATATATATATATATATATATATATATATATACTTATGCCGTCGGCGGGTCGGACCTGAGCCACGTGCCATGTAAAAGGACGGTCCTGGGTTAGGCTCGAGGTTAGTGAACATGGGCCTGGGTAAGGTCGGGTTACTCCCAAATCAACCCATGACAAACACTGATCAGCGGACGTGACCTTCACACAATCTTCCAAGGAACTGATCCCATGGTTAAGCTTGAGCAAATCCTGAGGCTGGCCCCAGGTTGGCTCACGAGACAGTGATGCCATGAATAGCAATGACTCATGCGACCCACCGGTTTCCCAAGGCTACCCCAAGGTCAAGGTCATGTCAGGTCAAGTTGGTAGAGCAATTTACTATGATTATGCTAGACATTTTCCGGTGCACCTGCATTATCGTGGCATCTAAATCGTGTTCGTTTAATGTCATCCAGGGAATGGGTCATCCAAGGCCCCAACATTGCCTCATATTACTACTGGAAAGTAAACAATGGCCTGCTTTGAATTGGACCATCTGACGCTGACGCGCCAAGGCCTACGAAAATAGATCAAAACATAATGTGCCTCGTTTGGCCAGTCACTCGGTGTTTTATATCAGCTTTAGTTCATCGAGTGCAGGTTCGGCAGCGCACATCGTTGAAAAGCAGCGCGAGCACAATGGCTGCGCCAGACCTGGGAGGGGGGAATTAACTTCCCGCTACGGTTCTCCCAGCACACGGAAAAACCAAACACTGATAGGAACATGACCTTTTTAGTACCCGTTCATCTATCAATTTGTGCAAAGCTTCGTCTCCAAAGATCAGTAACTTAGGTCGGGTAAAAGAGGTCAACCTATTAAAGGATTTAAGAAGAACTAACCGAGAGAGAGAGAGAGAGAGAGAGAGAGAGAGAGAGAGAGAGAGAGAGAGAGGAGAGAGAGAGAGAGAGAGAGAGAGAGAGAGGAGAGAGAGAGAGAGGAGAGAGAGAGAGAGAGAGAGAGAGAGAGAGAGAGAGAGAGAGAGAGAGAGAGAGAGAGAGAGAGGAGAGAGAGAGAATCTGACTTACGCTCCTGGAATAAATTAATTCCACATCCCAGACGGCGGAGCAATCTTAACCTAGCGGCGACCTCTATGCCAACTCTTGAATCTCTTGAATCTCTTGAATTGCCATCTCAGCCTCACTTGAATGTGGGCAAAATACAGCCGAATGGCTTCGGATATCACGCTCGCGATTGCCAACGTAAGCAGTTCAACGTAAGCGTAGGGATAACCTCTTCGAACGACATTGGTCGGCCGTGATACACCTTTGTGTTCCATTCACGGCTTTCTTGCCACGGCCGTGCTAACAAAACGAGCCACAGCAGTGCTAAACAAACTATTGAATGGCGCACATTGGCACTGCATTCATTATATAGTCATCATCCTTGTGCAGACAACTAATACATAAATTAATTGTTACCTTAATAACTCAACTTAATAGCAAATCAAATCACATAAGTAATGTAATTGTCACCTTATTCTTACTGTTGGAGACAGGATGGGGTTACAGGCCGCTCAGATATTGAAAACGAACCAAACTAGAGCCTCGCGGAAAACAGTAATTCGAAACTATTGTCAAATAAACCTGCCAGACCAATCATAAGCGTTGCCTCTGACAGGTCAAATCAGGTCTAAGGAGGTGCACTTTAAATACCCTTTTTGTTATCTCAAGAACTTAGCACCCAACGACGCTGTAGAAAACTGTGCTGAATGCCTCCTGATACGCGCCAGGTTGGCCGGTTGGATATCCGTCGCTCGAGTGGGGGCTAGTTTACCCCCCCCCCCCCTGTCATCTCAAAGACTAGGAGAGCAAAAAACGTCAAATTGCAGGGTATGTTAGCCCAACATGTGAACTCACTTGCGCCAAAATTTTAGGCTCCAAGGTCATGTTCTTTTGGGCCAAATACGGTGAAACTTAGTCAAACCAGATTGGCATCCAAAGCGGCCCAGAACCTAGATACCTGTTCTACGTGAAAGACCCCTGGAATTCATTTCAAGCCAGTGACCTTGATTGAACTTTTGCAAGTCACGATGACCAAAATCATAAAGGACTGCTTTGTGTTTTACATTTGTACAAGCGTCAAAGATTACTTTAGGCAGTATGTTCCTAAAAACACAAATTTCAACTGGCTTGCTTTAGGTCAGTGGCCTATTTTGACCTTTAAGAAGTCATGGAAAAATTACAGTGCGATCCCTGCGATCAGTCAATTCGAAATGAGCTCCAGAAAGTACCCCATACAGAAAAAAACAGTTAGGCTTTATTCTTCGTCTGACCTTTAAAGCAGACCCCAGTTCAATAGAATTTGTTCACCAACTTGTTGTGTTGCCTAAGAAGCTATCTCAGAAACGCACGTACGCCTTTGCCTAACACACCGTTGTTGTATTAGATTGAACGATTGTCTGCAGATTGTCTTCACTGTATCCATGGCCTGATTTTGGCCTGCCATAGGTCTGGGGCCTTAAAGAGTACATCTAAATTTTTAAGGCCAAAACAATCCGCTATTCAATTGTCCATATATACGTCAACACTTGGCGCGGCTACGCCGCGTCGTTCGGAAATCATTTGGGGAAGGTCTTCGGAGGTCAATTTGGGCCCCACCCGGGCGTGTGTTAAGAAATCCTGTATAATAATCGTTAGTGGATATGGAAAGAGGAGTCTAGTAATCCTGTTGCAATAGCACTTACCACAAAAAGAAGCAGCATTTGCTTTTTTCAGCGAAATATTACCAACGAGCCCATGAGAAAAAGGTCATAGAGTATTAAATGTCAAAGTAAAAAACAATTTTTCACAGCGAGTAGTCAAACGTTGGCTCAGGTACTTAGATTTTAGCACCGCGCTTAAAACCACTCAAAATTCATTCTGGAAAAAACATCATGGAGCCACTGAGGCTTCCCTAGTAGGGCTTCCAGGTTAAGACCGTATACATGGCCTCAAACTACGTCAAGTATTTCAAAAGCACCAGATTCACGCTGAGTGCAAACGGCTCAGGCTCCACCAGCCTACAGGGCATTCGAAAATCAAATAGGACAAACATGCCCGGCGTACTCGACCAGAAATCAACAAATTTGTGGAACACGGATGGTGATAACTACGAAGACCACTCGATTTTTTCACCCTATTGAAAACTTTCACGTAACACTCCGTGGCGCTGCACACGAAAATGTCATGCCTGGTCGAGGCGACCACCCGTGGTAGCCCATTTGCCGTGGGCAGTGACGTTCGCTCGGCTTTCTGTGGCAGCTCTATTATTTTGGAGCGTCGTGAGTCGAGGATGGGTCATATGTCTTCCTTTGGCCGGCGAAATCAACCGACACTCCGGCAAACCAGTCTGCCTCCGTTCATCCAGCGAAACGAAGCAAAGTTTCACAAGGCTTGCGGTGTTCAAATCCCGCCGCCGCCTTATCAGTAATAGGAGAACAAGATTGGACTCCACCTGAAATGGAGAACAAGGCCAACCCTTCCATCTTCCAAGTTAGGAGAATGCATGGCTACTCACTAGTAAAGTTCATTTTCACGCGGAGCAAGCCTTAGCCACACAAGATAAACATCAAACGGAGCGTACAGCGTTGAGTGAGGAGGTGCAGAACATCCATCGAGACTATCCCACATGGGACAGGTTTGATAGCCATTCCAATTCCTTTTGTAAAGCTTGGAAGCCTCCAAAACAGTTATTACAGAAACTCTCTGAAACACAGCTGTGAAATGCACGCTTAATGTGGACAGTTGTTCTCGGAACACAGACCAGCAGCCGCTGCGTTCCACTGAGCACACTCACAATATGGTGATCTGAGACTCGATGTGCTCAGGTGGAGCGATCCTGGCCAGGCCTGTGCAGTTTATGGTGACGTCACGACACTGGCAGCGCGCGTCCTCCGAGCACTGGAACGCTGTCGGCAAACCACTGCGCGTCATATCGCGTACATCACAGCGGTGGGAGTGCAGAGATCGACTGGCTGCCTCACAGGCGACGGTGGAGCTGGCATTAACCTCTAAAGCCTAGAGATGGCGAATGACGCAATGGAAAACACCCAATGCAAAAAAATATCGGAGGCACCAGAAAGTCTGCCACTGATGGGAGTTACCGCTGTCTTTGAGTGTTCGGCAAAACCAAGTTGTTATTTACAACTTGTTTGTTGTGTGGGGGCATTAGAGCTGAAATGGTTTACCGAGTGCGGACTGACATGCCGCATGAGGAATGGAATCATTGCTTGTAATATGTACTCGTCTGGTGTGTTAGTATCTTGCACTAGGTGCTGTCACAGTATGGTGTAAAGTCTTGTTAAATAATCTGTAGATACCATCACGTAACATCAAGACAAGTGTCTCGACAGCTAATCCATCTGTGACACCGTCTCTCAATCATTTCAATCAATCAATTCTCTCAATCAGTCAATCGTAATGCTGCAACGATGCACGGATTCATGACTTTTGCGAGTGCTGTTCAACAATGTCCAAACAAACAGGGCAATCAATCGATAGGTGTCCCATGCATTTTGACCAGCATATGATCACAAATAGCTCACGGAAAGAAAGCAAAAGGAATGCATATATTTTGCATGCCCCATACCATACATCCGAACTCCGTACTGTTATTGACGCGTTGCATGCATAAAAGGGATTCTAGACAAATGGCGGCTTCCTTTATAACCAGTGAGCGCAATAAAACAGAACAAAATGGGTAAAACAAAACAGACGGAACTGAATACAACCGGAACAAAACGCGTAACAATAATGTACGGCAGCTTCACGTATTTGCAACGAATAAAGCAATGCGAAGATTCGTCATACCGCTTAGCAGCCGGGGACCACATACGCTTCATATCACAGTAGGGTCACAACACCACCGCACCGGCACCGGGACCCGCAGCAGCGTGCCGAAGGACTAACGGCACTCACTGCAAGGGTCCTCGTCGTTCCAGCTCTCCGCACAATCAATCCTGTTGTTGCAGACAAGGCTCATGTTCAGGCATGGGCCGTTTGTGCACTTGAACTCTGTGCTCGGACACTTCCAGCGGTCTGAAACGCAACACATTGTCGTCTTGAATTTGATTTGCTTCACTCTTTGCTGCTTTCTACGCTTTTGCGTTCGTCCCCGCGTAATTGTGAGGGTATAATTGGGACAAGCGATAGTGACTCGAACGGAACAGCGGTTCAGCAAATTGCGTGTGCATTGTATGTTGTTCTTTAAAGAGCAGTTTCTAACGTTGCTAAGATAGCTTCCAGCAACGTGAGCATTGTTCTATACACATATTCAGTGCATGCCTCTAATTCCATCTGACTTCTATTCGAGCACTGACCTCACATACAAGAGCAAGCATGAGAAGTGAGGTCGTGTGAGGTCTACCAGCCCTAGTAGATGTTAGATAGCGAGCAGGATTCATGGATAAAGGTGACCCTCGCCATTATTCGCCCTTCGTCACAGCGGACGGATAAGGGCGGAGATTGTGATCGGCGGACTCGTCTGTTGGCGTCCGGTGCTCGCGCCGGCCATGAAGTGCCGAGCGGCGTTCCGAAAACCGTCGATACTGGGAAACCAGATGGGCCAGAAACACGTATTTGGTGTAAAAACACGTGCATGAGATTTGGTATAAAGCTGCTCAAAATCTTTACGTAAAACACACGCAATGAGTTCCCTACGGACTAAGTCAAATTTGAGAACATAAAGCAACATTACGGGAGGCATCACCCACACTTCCCAGCGGAGCGAAGGCTAAGAGCGGACTCGAATTCCCCTATGAATTTTTACTTCCGCGCAGAGGCACGCGAAAACGTACGCAAACACACAAAGCCATACTTGCAAGCACACAACCATAAGCTAGATAAATGAGAGCATCAATTCAGTTGCAGATCTAATCACGTTATGTAACGATGCAATCATTTCTTCTACTTTTCTGGTATGCGCTATTGTTGAAGTGTCTATGATATCTGAAGATGCTGGCAGGCTCAACGAGACGTTACATAAAACTATAGGCACACCCTGAACAATTACGTTAATTTCCAAATAAGCAGGCTTGGACGGATCGAATCATTACATTGCATCATTACATCATCATTACAGCCAAATAACTTCAGATATAGTGCTGTTTTCAACGGTGCACTTTTCCAGAAAAATCTGCTCTCCACCTATTTGCTTATTCATACAAACTAATTTAGCACGCAATAGTTTCCCTTCCTCAAAGCTGGAAATACTCAGGCGCCTTTCCCACATGATTGCTTTGCTTCCTCCCCCCCCCCCCCCTGCATCACTGAGCCGGCTTTGCGACTCGGGGCGCGCAAGACTCACCGCAGTCGACAAGGTGGGAGCCGTCCCCGCAGCCGCGTCCGGGCAGACCCGACTGGAAACAGCGGTCCCGCAGCGGCACACACTGGCCACTGGCGCATCGGAACTCCCCAACACCGCACTTGGACGGTGCGGCTGAAAGGAGAGACGAAAGTTCGGCCGGCGCCTGGGATCGAACCCACGACGGTCCTGAGCCATCTGTCGGTGTGCTGTTTGGAACCAGCAGAATCGAACTTCACAGTGTCATGTATCGGGTAGTGATCGATATGACTTGAAATATACATATGGAAACGAATATATGCGTTTACATATATATATATATATATATATATATATATATATATATATATATATATATATATCAATGCAAGGTTTCTTGCTTGCAAAGGCAAACACATCTTGATTAGCCTTTCGCGCGTATGTTCCCATGTTCGGATCAAATCCTTCGTTGTCTTCGGCGAGCCATAGATCATGTCACCAATGGTCTTTTATGCTATTCTTATATAGCCTGCTTTTCATAAAAGAAAAAATATGAAACATGCCGTACTAGAGTTGGAGGCGGAACATCAGTCTGCGGACCACAGATACGAATTTCGGGTCAAGGCGCAAAAAATCCAGTTTACTTGCCATGCCTTTCCCCTCTGTGATGTGATCCAGATGCTGATCATGCTGATGTCATGGGGTGACCGCCCAGTCCCGGGACGGTGCATGATCTTGGTTGTTAAGGCCGGACATGCTTTCCCTGACGAAGATGGCTACCAGGAGTTGTAGACGGTGTTCATTTGAAGACGAGCTCAGGATCCGTGTGCTGTAGTTTCATAAGGTCGCAGGTGTTTTTGGCTGTGGGTTTTGCACATAGGCTGGTCTGGCAGGTGCATGGTTTGTACGTTTGAACTCATAACTGCTGATCTCCAGCAGGTGCATGGTCAGAGGTCGTGATAAGTATATAGTTGTCATACCAACATAGGTCGAGCTATCCAGCCCGCAGCCTCTGTTTGATCTCGTGACTCGTACTCAAACTCGTTTAAACTCGCATAGCTGAGCGTTTTAGTTAGTTCTTGGCCGCGGTCGGGTTCCTTTGAAGCTCGTTATTTTGGCGTTTTTGTCCATCTGCATGATCTTTATCTTAAAAACGTTCCGGAGAACTTCATTCTCAACACTGTGTGACAGGGACATTTTAGGTCCATAGAACAGCAAACTCAGTTTCACGACGCATAGTTTCGGATTTTCACGGCTGGGTGCTGCCCCGATCTCCTGGTCAGCGGCGCTCTTGGAGTAGCTGCTATTTACTGGAAGCTGTTTACAACGTACAAGATTGTGGAGAGTCCTTCATTAGTTAGAGCAAAATGACTCTGATCTAGCTGATATCACCGGGATACGGAAATCGTTTTTAAACCAATGTGGTCTGCAAGTCCTGGAAGCCATCCTCATCTGGGAAAGGATGTTCTTGACAAATGATATTTAAAAATACCTTGGCCAATAACAAAGATCATGCATCAAGCTTGAATTGTTAATCATGCATTAACCTGGAATCCCGTGACATCAGGGGAACCAGTGTCTGGAACTCATCACGGAGTGTAAAAGCATGGGAAGTGTACTTTTACCTGGTGTTGTTATGCGCAGTCTGTTAACTGGTGGTGTGCCTTTAATGGTCTCTCGTAGAGCATGTTTCATATTGCGTAATGCTCGAATGTTTTTATATCCCACTGATCTGCGTTGGCTTGAAAATGGGGAACGCATATCTTTGTGACGTTACCTACCTTATATTAAAAAATGTCGATTGGCAAGCTATCTATGGCTTACCAAAGTAACGAAAAATTTGATCCGAACAATCCAGCAAACATGCAAACTCCGATAAAATTTACATTTGTTCTTCCATCTAATAAACCTGAATCACTAAAAGTACTGCCCAATCATAATTAATATGAATAGCCTATGGTGCTATGCAGCCTACCAATGAAAAGAAAGACAAATCCGTGACATAGACAGCGAGGGGTCGATCCGGGACCTGATGTGATGGGAAGTCACCCATGAGAACGGAGCAAAGCAACCAAGCATGCATAGCTCAGAGATAACCAGCTCTGCTGTATTCCGACCAACAAGAAACAACGTTTGATTTACTATTAACACGCGCCGGCTAGATACCAGGGTGGCCGGCTAGATGCCATTCGCTCGGGTGGGGTGGGTGGGTGGGGGGGGGGGGGGGGGGCAATTTGACCCCTCCCCGCTGAGATCTCGGGAACTAAGAGAGCTAAAGACGCCAAATTCACAAGGTGTGTTGGCCTGTACGTGAACTCACTTTGGTCAAAGTTTGAGGTTCCTTGATCATGGCCTGCGGGTTAAATAAGACAAAATATGGTCAACTTCAAGGCTGGCCTCCAAGTGCCTCCATAAATGTTTCTAAGCAGCGGTTCGCATGTTCAGCTAAGGTCAGTGACCTTGTTTGACCTTTTAAAGGTCATGGTGACAAAAATCGTACAAGACTTCTCTGAGTTTTGCATTTGAATAAGCGGCAAAAGTTACGCTACGCAGCGTGTTTCAAAAAACAAAATGTTGACCTGAGTCATGTTAGGTCAATGACCTATTCTGACCTCTAAGAAGTCCATGGAATGTGTATAATGCGGTTCCTGCTATCCATTAATTCGAAATGAGCACCAAAAACTATCCCATACTGCAAGCCCTAGAGTTAAAAACAGGCTGGTTTTGACCTTGGTCTGACCTTTTTACCTGACCTTAGGTCAACGTAATTTGCTCATTCAATATTGGCGTTGCCTAAGAAAGCGTCTCAGAGATGCATGACTTCGTTTAACACTCCATTGTTGCATCAGATTGAAAGATTCACTAGAAATTGCCTTCGTTGAAACCATGGCGTGATTTTGACCTGCCATAGGTCAGCGACCTTACCAAGTACATCTAAATTGGTGATGCCAAACGATCTGCTATTCAACTGTCTACAGCTGTGAAAAATTTGGCGCGGCTGCGCCGTGCCGTTTGGAAATTATTCCGGAAAAAACCTTCGGGGAGCAATTTGGCCCCCCACCCGAGAGCGTGTTGACACATTCAGTGATCATGCCCACATCAGCTAATCAAGACATTGCCGCTAAAAGTGGGCATTTTGCTCTGCCTCCCCCCTCCCTTCCTCCCACCACTCGCCTCTGCCCCAAACATCCGCGGCGCTGTCACTGAACGAGTCATGTGACCCCACGCACCGCAGGCCGTCTCGTCGCTGTGGTCCCAGCAGTCTGTCACGTGGTTGCACCATTTGTGCGCCGCTAAGCACTGTCCACTGGAGCATCGCCTGAGGTGAGCTGGACAGGCGATCGTCTCTGGGGGAGGACATGTGATTACCACACCATTATTGGATGCGCACTGCGCTGTGAGAGCGAGCGCCTGGTAACGATCGCGCAGTCTGCTTGGCCAGTTGCATGCAACAGGTCGCCCCAGTCAGACCAGAATGACTGTCACAGAGCTGCGCGACTCGCCAAGACAACATAACGACATCTTGTAAAGTGATATTAGCATTGCTGATGGAAAGCCTGGATCTCTTCGCCCCCTCCCCCCTCTCCTTACAGTCTTACAAGCCCATATTAACAAAATCATGCCACGGAGCAGCACAGCACGGCACGTTAAAAAACACTATCGGCTGTTCAAACACCAGGAATTACACATTTTTACCTTAAAACACGCGAAATTAATGCCCAAAAGGCTGGCGAGCATTTTGGCGTGATTGCCGTGATTGCCAACGCGCCAGGGGAATTTTCCCAGAAACCTCAGGAAAGGCTGCCTCGATCGCCCCCTCCTACCCCCCCCCCCTCCTTGTCAGGGCGAAGGTTAGCGCGCGACTGCCTGGAGGCTTAAAGTTTTCCCCTTCGTGCCTGGAGAATAGCTTACGAGCTAGGGAAGGCATGTCCATCAAACTTTTAGCACTTCACACATGATCAACTTGACACATTCCGGACCAATGAACAAATTCGATGCATCTTCAGGTCGCTGTCTCATGAACCGGGTAGAATAAGAAGTAGAACATAGAAGGGTAGAACTTTGCACAAGACATACTGGGGCGGGGGGGGGGGGCAAACATCCATTCGAAAGGAGAGGGCACCACAGTATTTCTCCCCGGGGCTTCTATCCAATGTTCTTAACAATGGGGTAGCCGTGTTTGTAAGGGATGCTCTACCCTTGACAAATTCGAGCTTTTGGACTA
Organism: Pollicipes pollicipes; assembly: GCF_011947565.3. NCBI lineage: Eukaryota > Metazoa > Arthropoda > Thecostraca > Pollicipedomorpha > Pollicipedidae > Pollicipes > Pollicipes pollicipes. The sequence goes on along the minus strand of NW_023596448.1, from coordinate 16,855,175 downwards.
TTGGACCAAAAGTTTTTTGGCGGGCTTTTGATGACTAGTTTTTAATAACGCGATTTTGCTCGACCAGACTCATCCTCATGAACAGAGTGTGTATCTCGGAGCCATTCAATGTAGGCGGCCCTGTCGCGAGCTGTGGTCGGCGTTACAGGAGCGGGGGCAGGGGTGGGAGCTTGGGACCATTAGGGAGATGTTTTGGGTACAGGACATCAGCTACTTGGAGCTACCACGTTTGCACGGCACTGGCGCGACCACTACCCGGGCGCGTGCCCCAGTGTGCACCTGCGTCACAGGCACTTTACGCCGCTTACGCACTTTCTTTGCCTTCACATGAGTGGCTCTCTGACAAACACCCTAGGGGTGCTCCTCTGCATCAACCAGCAGTTGGTGGGAGGATCAATATGACTCTACGCCAAGGAGTCTAGGAGTACCATCACCGCCGCCCTCCTCCCCCCCCCAAAAAAGGTGTGTTTGTCAGACGATACGGGTGTAAAATGGCGCATGTCAGACGATACGGGTGTAAAATGGCGCATGTCAGACGATACGTTTCATGTGATCCGTAGGCAGCTGGCCATTGGCGCGGCGCATAGACGCTTTTTATGAAGACTGAACAGATGGTGATGACGGTTTTTTGGACGCAAACGGCGGGTAAACGCACATTACCAGAGAAAAAATAAAACTGTCGTGCGGAGCCTGAGTGGAACGTGCTTGGAACGCCGTGGCTGCCCTCAGTGCAGCCGGTGTCCTGAAATTGCTTTTCGCTTGGGTAGAAGGGTGATGTCACTATTTACAAGGGGGCGAGAAAAATTAGCTGATTGCTCATATGTTCAGCGCGACGGAAACAGGCTGGAGTATACAACATTTGACTGCTTCCTAAATGCATCCATTTTTCCTCTTTTCAGGTTCCGAGTCACTATCCTGCTGGTTTCGCATCCTGCCCAAGCACAGTTATTTCCTAATTCCAGACATCGTCACCATCTACTGTCCACTGAAGATCACATGCTCCTAGTACGATAGTTATTCGTGATTAGCGGTAGAAGATGCATCTCAGATGCAGTTTTTTGTGATGAGTGATAGAAAATACATGAAAGACGCCAAGCGACCATCAGGAACTTTTCTCAGCCTAAGTGTTATGAGTACACCATACACGGACAAAACCACGATGCCACGTTCTCAACTCAGAAGACGTCGAGAAGCCAGTTTTTCACATCGTGGCATGGAATTCAAGGCGCTGGATCTGCCAGCACGTTTTCTTATTCAGGATACGTAGAACGAGCAAGATGCATACAATGGACATTTCTCATCCTCCCTTAAATCCTGAACTTACAGCACATGTCGATTTTTGTGTATCATCTTTGCCAAAAACACTCCCACAACAGATGTACCGCGATGCGGCACTCATCCCTCATTGGGGCATGCTGAGATGAAGCTACCGGATTGCTGCTTATCTGCAAGCTCAGCAACAAGAGGATACCAAATGAACTGGAAACGCGCCACAACCTCCCGTGCAGTTATACTACTAATGCTTTTTGGGAAGCCCATTTCTATCAACGATTAAACATTATTGTAGAAGCACTGCACAAGCCATTAGAATCAGCAGGTTTTTGCCGGAGGCTAACTTTCTACATCAGGGACTGGTCTGGTTCAGCGCGTTGGTGGGACTGCGCTGCCGTTTCTGGGCAAACCCGTCATTGCTTTTCGGCGGCAATATACTTTTGGCACAACTAAAAACCAGATAAGAGCTCTTGCCATGCCGTTTTTTCGCCGACTTTAATAACACAGACCGATAGGGGATGCCACCCCTTGATGTTTCCATAGTAAGGAAAGATGGAGTGCCGCGAAATCTTTACAGGGAAAAGTTCTATACAAGATCTCGCGATAGGTGAAAGTTGTGCCGCTAGATTCGAAGCGAGCCCAGGGGCCTGATCAAAGCTAAAATTGTCCTGAAATTAGAATGTTTTCGAATTTACATGCTCATGTGCATTGAACCACGCGCTGTGGTGACACACCGCCGTTCTCAGAATTAGCTTATGAATAGGCCCGTAGAAGTTTTGGTGTGACTTTATGTGTGTAAGCACACGTGGATTATTTAGGGCTCTGTTGATGTGACGGTGTTGGCTCGCGGCACAAAAGACGCGGAATCATCGGTTGCTGACCGCCGCACGCCGCGGCAATGGATCGTCGTGCAGTGTTCATAAAGAAGCTGTCGCGTCTTAGAGACCACTAGTGTTAGGGGCACGTTTTTATGTCAAAACACGTGTAGTGCATGCCTCAGAGCCTAGCGACAGTTATTACCCGATTGTACAGCCTGTCGGAGATCTAGCCCAAAACCCTTACGGGGAAGCAAACCCCTCCGTAAGCCTGCGTGGATTTGTATAGACTCATAAAAAGTTCAATAAAAACACTATGCGAAAGCTGATAATTTTCAACATGTAGAGGCGCAAAATCTCCGGACAGCCAAGTGATGAACGCCGTGTGGTGTTAGAGGGTGTGAATTCTGGGGGACGGGGAGTGGTGCCTCAAGGGTGCTGCTCTATATACCCAAAGATGAGACTCATGTCACCTTAAAACAGGTTGGCATTTAAACATAAAGCATGCATAATGAAAACAAATAATGGCTTGACAATTCTATCAAAATCAACAAGATTGCGGTTGGGTTTGTATGCAAGGTTTTAATTGTAAGTTAAATTATATTCAAATTGGGAGCCTTCATCTTTGAGTCTTTTGGTAGAATCTTTAAGGTAGCAGCTGATAAAGTTTATGATTCAAATTGCTTTGGCATTGGCAGCTTTGGATGTCTAAATGGGATTCCAAAAGCAAACAGTGCTCAACATGAGGGTAACAAATAATTGCTTCTTGAACGGAGACCAAATGTTTTGGTTTCAAAATGTTGTGCAGGCATGTCAGTCTCAAACATAACCACTAGAAAATGGATTAGTCAAGTACTATCCGCTTCCTTGAATTTCTTACTTCCATGTCACTGTTCCCTTCCAGACATTCAGGTCGTGTTTTCAGTTTACATTATCATCTTTTTCATTGCGATATTTCTGTCCTCGTTTGCTCACACAAACTCGAACGGGTACGTTGCAGAAGCATCCTGGCGCATTACAATGGTATCAACCCATGAGCATTTGTTTGATTGAGGTGGTAAGGAAAAATGTTATTCACAGGCCCTAAGAATTTATCTCCGTTGCTTGACGAGCGACCACAGCAGCGCATTAAGGTGGATGTTAGCATGGCCGCGGTAACGAATGGTAGAAAATGGGCATCTAACTGAAAATTGTTCTAAATTGCCCTGTTCCCTGTGCACCTGGTGTGTTAAAGACGTTTTAAGCATCCCTAAATAAGCACATATTTATTTGATTCACTAGTTCAGAGCAACAACGTCACACAATGAATGGCTTCTGACTGAAAGTAGATCCCGTCAAACTATTATTATCGTAGATAGTTTAACTTACTCTCGTGATTCTCACCATGCGCAAGGTCCCGAGTGAACGGCTTGGAAAGTAGATCTCCTTTGAACTATTATTATCGTAGATAGTTTGACTTGCTCTCGTAATTATCACCATACGCGAAGTCCCAGAGTGAACAGCTTGGTGCCTCTAGCGCACAAAAACTTCGGTTGCTTGCTGCGGCCACCCGCTTCAGCTAACGTCAACATTCCAATATCCCACGGTTGTGGGCGATTACTTGAGATCGCTCAAGCATGTTGAGGCGAGCAACACTTATGAGAAGACTAAGGCCGAGAAAATTATAACAGTGGGTTATAATGAGGACTTGAGCATGCGTAAAATTTCTCGTTAGCGAGACCTGCTGAGCCTTGCCGATCCACATGTTCTAAATGGAGCGTGGTTTGCTTGGTACCAAACAATGAAAACAACATTTATCACATGGGCTCAAGGTCGCTGATTACGTCCACAAACAAGTCAACAACAGCAAACTATTATCACGATCACCATTACTATCAACTACCACGATCGCTTGCATCCAACACGTTTTCTCTGGAGCATTTTTATCAGTTATTGGTGCCAGAGCTCATTGGCGCCGACCAAGAATTCGTTCACCGCCATTCATAGGGACAAGGGCGCCATTCTGCGGAGGCACGCTTGGCCTTTGCCCCGTGAACTTGTGGAAATATCCTCAGCTTTAGGAGCCAATTAGGTGACGCATGATGAAGCGTGGAGTGGGAGGATTAATTGCTCAACCGACGCTGTAGATTACAGACAATGGTTTTAAGCTCAGACCGGCGGACATTGCTACGAACATTGCTTGCTAAAAATTCACTGTTCACAGAACTGCGCTCATACTTCCGATGAAAAATTGATGAGCTTTGGCATATTTCCTCACTAGAATTCCTAAGCAACGACTACTTGAAATTGCAGAAGACAATGAGGCCCCAATGTTTGCGATAATCCCGGTTACCACGGCTGGATGTGGCAACATCCGGCCACACAGTTGGCGGTGGCAACACACCGGTCGCCACAGTTGGCGGTGGCAACACACCCGTCGTCACAGTTGGCGGTGGCAACACACCCGTCGTCACAGTTGGCGGTGGCAACACACCGGTCGCCACAGTTGGCGGTGGCAACACACCCGTCGTCACAGTTGGCGGTGGCAACACAACCGTCGTCACAGTTGGCGGTGACAACACACCGGTCGTCAACGATGACAGTGACAACACACCGGTAGCCACCGATGACAGTGACAACGCACCGGTCGCCACCGATGGCAGTGACAACACACCGACCCCCACAGTTGGTGGTGCCAGTGCACTGAACACCACAACTGGCAGTGGTGACGGAATGGCTAATTCCCTGCTATTTATGCACAACTTCACTTTTTATTACCGTCATGCCAATTAGCACCCGTAAATGTTAAGGATCTCCACACACCACTGGTGCAGCACCGCGCTAATGCTGAGTGGTGTCATTTTCATTTTCCCGAAATCGGGTTATAGATGCACTTGTCGGGCGAGCGTTTGGCAGACTGGCAGACGATCTTCAGATCCAGACCTAGATGGTCACGGACGTCTTCCCTCCGTTCGGGAAATGTGCCTGGCGTTGGTCGTAAACGGACTGCCCACTTTCCTTCCGGACGTTTTCCCAACCACAGCAAAATGAGTCATTGAAGCGTCGCCATCCAGGTTGTGCCGGCCTCCAAGAAGCTGGCGCACCAGTGAACTGGTTTGACGCAAGCATTCGACGTGAGTCTTGTGCTTTACTACGGGTGGAGTCAGAACTGACTTCGGAGTCAACACTTCATGACGAGTCACGATCCCCTAACTGTGACTGTGAATGCGAGTTGGAATCCGAGGTGAGTCAACAAAACATTAGCGAGTTGACCAATGTCAAAACACAACTCAGGAACGCATAAATAATTTGACCACTCATGTCCGCTTCATACAAAACAGTAACGTAGTTCTGCAGAATAGTCTCTCAACGTACAAGAAAGTAGGCTTTCATGACACCGACGTGATCGGTAATCTTGTAAATTACCGTCCTGTAAATTAAGTGTTTGGAGCCCTGGATTACTCATTTCTAGCGTAGTAGCTCAAACATTGGGCTCGATGGAAACTGTCAGCCGGTATCTGGCCATGAGTGGCAGCTGGCACGGGACGGCCGTGTCACGATATTATTGGGCTTGTCAGAGACTGTCAGCCGGTATCTGGCCATGAGTGTCAGCTGGCACGGAACAGCTGTGTCATGACATTATTGGGCGCGTTAGAGACTGTTAGCCGGTATCTAGCCATGAGTGTCAGCTGGCACGCAACAGCTGTGTCATGACATTATTGGGTTTGTCAGAGACTGTCAGCCGGTATCTGGCCATGAGTGTTGGCTGGCACGGGACGGCCGTGTCATGACATTATTGGGCGCGTTAGAGACTGTCAGCCAGTATCTGGTCATGAGTGTTAGCTGACATGGAGCGGCCGTGTCATGACACTATCGGGTTCGTTTGAGACTTTCAACCGGTATGCTGGCACGGGACGGCCGTGCCATGACATTACATGGGGTTACAATCACATTAAAATGCTCAGACAGTGGTATCAGCCTTATTGCTCGGAAAAAACAGAGGAGTGGAAATATGGCTGGGTTGATGTTTCAGCAACATGCTTTTATCGAAATAACAGCAGAAGCGAATTCAAAATTGCCAGTTATGAATTATCAATTGGCAATTTAGGATTTACTTTTGTCATTGTTTCAACAAAGGCATGTTACCGAAATATCAGCCCTGCCATACCTCCGCTGCCCTGTTTTTTCTCCGGGGAATAAGGCTAATACTACTGTCTTATCTATATGAATAATGCTCTTCGCTAATACACTGAATAACTTACACCTTAAAATGCGTCTGCCAACACTCCCACCCGAAATCGAACTGCGGTGCGATGTGGCAGTGGGGTCAGCGCTCTAACAAGCTATAATTAAAGAAGACGCTCATCCTGATCCTACCACCAAATAACATTCGATCGATCAACCAAGCTGTTGTCATCGAAATAATTTACAACTGAATCGAAACCGGCATTGAGCCATATTTACATACGTCGGAACTAGCATCAGCTCACAGCTATGCTGGGCCTCTCGGGGTCAGAGTGAGAGTCGACCCTATGAACAGTGAGTTGGAGTCGGAATCGATTCGGATCAAGCGGAAACCCAAGCAGTCAGCTGGTGACCAGGGCCTTTTCCTGAGCTGAAAAGAAATTAAAGGAATAAAGGTAGAGGATTACGGACGAGAACGACATTTGGAACGGATGACATTTGCTAGCGTCACGGGTTTGTATGAATTGAAAACCACCCAAGTTATGCCATCAGTGAGCCATGCGAAAAAGCTCCGATGCGTTACTGTTAGCAGAGAAATAAAGTCCACAAAACAAACCTTTTGTCTGCGCAGCACGGCAGAGCGATTGTAGCACATGACTATTCATGTCATTTCTGTGATTGTAATTATTTTTGTAACGTTTTAAGGTACTGTCGGGTGAAGCGTCCAAGAAGTAGTTGATAGCTTGTTATTTGTTATCGCTAAATGATAAATATGCACCATCGAATACATTCGTAAAGATACAAGACACCAAAAGGCTGACCTTATGCATGCTGGTAATGTTCACATTCATATGCGTATTCATATGCCATTGCACCATACATCTAAATCATAATATCCTTATCTCTTCGCTCACTCTTATCATATCTATATTATCCCTCGTGCATACATTTCTATTAACGCAGTGAACTTGGCCTAAATCGTTGGGCGGGGGGTTTCACCAATAGCATATCTAACGGTTGTAACTGAGACACGTCGATTCGGTTCACAGACTACATAACACTTTGATCGAAATTAATCCCATTCGCATTTTGCCCTTGTCCCTTTAAAGATTCCTACATGTAAACGTGCACGTGGAGCACCAAAAACATCTCGATAATGGCTATGCATTATATATCTAGCTAAGGCTCAGTGAATAATTCTGCCGACCGGCGTTTTTTCGTGTAGTACATATCTTGGATTTCAAAAATTGCAATGTGGCTGAGTTATTGCGCATACGCCTGCGTCCTAAGATGTGGAATAAGATTTGTGATAAGATACCACTCTTCCCATGACCGAAATATGAATCATCTTGCAGACCAGAAGGAGCAAATCAAGAGGGAATAACGCGCTGCAAGTCGGGCCATGCACATGTCACAGTTATGCACATGTCCGGGTTATTTATTTAATCTGCGTGCTGAGCGATTAGCTTAAACAAGGAGTGATTATGAAACTCAATGTGCTTTTTACGCTTCATTTGGAATTTTGTGTTGGGTCAGACTGTAATGTGAAAGCTGATGAACACCGCTGGCATTGGGAACAATGGATAATGTAACGGATTTGACCAAATGGGCTTTAGAAATTTGACAAAACTCCGATCACAGGCAAGAATGGGTTTTGCTTACCGGATTGGACCGGCTCGGACCGGATCCCAAAAATTCAGTAGACCAACGCCTCTAGAAGAAATGCATCACGTTAAAGGAAGTTTTCAACGTTTGAAGATATTGGATCAATCATCAAATATGATGAGATGAGCTCACTTGTAACTATTGGTAAACTAGTCAGTGAAAAGGCTGCTCTAAATAGCCCGAGGTCTCTGTTTAGTAAAAATAAATACTCCTCAATACGCCATTGCTTGATCACGTCATCGTACCTTGCACATCATTGGTTGATAGTCAATTACCGGTCGTTATATCTGAAGATCGTGCTCGCGAACGTTATATATGGATGACTTGAAAATTATAGTTTTGGCCTTGATTGCCGCATGACTCATGGAATGGTGGGATCTAAATGACGTTATTTTGACCTTGTGGATGCCTGAGTGACCTTGAACTAGCTTCCTGAAATAATCTGCACACCTTTGCGGGCGTATAGCTAAAAGAGTAGAGGGGTTTAGGTATTAAGAAAGGCAGGACCGTGAACTGTATCGAATGATCTTCAGGATGGCTATTTCAGTTCATACAAATGTAATAAATACAAACTCATACAAATGTGAAATACCCCCTTTATGACGCTTGAAACGGTTTCAGGGAAATGTTTATAGATAACTGAATGTGGCCCAATCATTTTTGTTCGGTGCTGGCCTCCATAATTTTGCTAACAAAGGAGAAACTTTTGTACGATTCACCGCGTTAATTTAGGGCTAATAAGCTATTTGCGATCATCGAATTACCTATAGGAAAACTCGCCCAATTGGTTCGATGACGGCTTCTGCAAAGTGTTTGACAAATTCGAAATGCAAAGTATTGTGACAAAATTTGTACTTTTAAACGTACAACACTGCTGAAACATCCTTTCTCACTCAGATATAATTTATGTTTGCACTCCCCAGTCGGCAAAAAATTGTGGTTAAAAGCATAGAACATTGCTGAATCATTCTTTCTTCTTCAGTTTAGTATAGGATTACGCTTTCTGCTCAGCACATATAGGTTCGGAAAACACCCTGTCCCACTTGGGTCAGGAGCCGTGAACCAGGTGTCCTAATATGGGCAACTTCCCCAGCTGCAGCTGTGAATGGGCTTCTGGCGTTCCAAAGCCCGGAAAATCTACGGAGCACTGTCCCATATAGCCCGATCTTCCGGCGAAATGCGGCTCGTGTGCGTGGTACACTAAATTACAGGTTAAGTATTGAAATTCATAGACGAGTCAGTCGATGGCGTCAGTTTTATTGAGTTTGCTGGGTGTGTTGTTAGCTACGAATATCATGACATTTTAGAGGTATGGCCATCATGGAATATTTCGCCTCCTGTTCCAATCTATTGCGTAACAGCCAACACACTGAAAAGATACTTAAAGGGAATGCTCCACATTTGAGGATATTGAGTTAGGCATAAGATATTATGGGAAATGCTTCCTTGTAACTATTGGTAAGCTTTCAAGGTTAAAAAACGAGGCTAAGTAGTGGAAATTTAAAGTTTATAAAAATGAGTCCCATAACGTCATTGTTTGATGGCGTCATGGAATGGGTTTGTGACGACAGTATACCTGGCAGCATCTAGTAGCCAGACCTGGAGAAGATATCGAAATACGCGAAAGCTGACACCAATTTCACTTCGCATTTTATCACATTTTATTGGGAGTCAGTAGACTGAAGAATACCAAAACAATGTTCTCTCTCAGAAGAACAAACCTCGCACGCACATTCCCCATCACATCAGTACCAATACAAGCCACTGGCACACACCGTCAATGATCACACGCATTTCGAACCCCCGATTCACACTCTTTTGTCAAATTAGTGTGATCTCACATTTGCACGGCTCACGGGACTATCGAATTGCATGTTTTCTCACAATTTCCCGCAACGATCTTCAGTCACAGCACCGAGCTTCACCGTGACCTCCCTTCGAACGAAAGTCCCAGTGGGGATTCATGGTAATGCGGCTCAAGAGCTTCTTCTTGTAAAACACAATTTTTTGTTCAAGTTCTAAATTTGTCATACCATGTGTGTAAATACTTAGATAAATATGTATCTAAAATTGCTGTAATGTTTCCCTAATTTCACGATGCCTTGCTAACCCATAAACCCGTGCAAGGTTCTGTGCTCCGGTACACAAGGCACCAACAGAGCTGTCTGTAAAAGATACGTTAGTAGGAGAAGAAAAAAACACCAGCGGGAGAAGAAGACAGATTTGCCGTTGCATCTTCTTTTTTATAACTTCGGGAGAGTGCCAATTTTTTGGGTGCCGTACTTCGTTTGCAGGCAGTGGCGTTCCTTCTTATAACATTGATATATAATTTTCTATAGCTTAGTGGCCTAGAAATAAGGAAAAATGACCCGTTCACGACGAATGTTGCACAACCCGAAATTGCTCGCGCTCGAAATTGTTCGCGACACGCATTCAGCAGTAAAATCTTACTGACAGCCAATCATCTTACGTGAACTGTACCACCATATGTGCAGCATCATGCCATTGCAAATGTATCAGCGGCCATGCCGTTTTGGCCATAAACGAAAAACAGCCTGTAATATCACAGGGATCTCATAACGTTTCTATGGCGTTATTAATCAGAAGGCGATTTTGAAGTTGGCTGTAAACATGCCCTTCCGTACTTTGCGGGCGTGTAACTCAGGAACCAGAGCGCTTTAGGTCTTAAAAAGGGCATATTCGTGAACTGCATCAAAATGTCCTCAATATGGCTATTTCAGCTCAAAAGGCCATACAAATGTGGAACATTCACTTAAACGTTAACATGCTGAACGGTAGCGCCGAAAACAGCACGGCCATTTAACTTCGATGAGCGCGGTTTCACGCTAACCGACGCTAAAGCCTTCCTGGCAAGTGATGAAAGGTGTTTCTGAGGAAACAGGTCGTTAGCCAGGCGGTTGGGAAATTAGGCAATGGGGTCTTCAGATGCCTCAGAGGCTTCTGTTGAATAACCTATAAATAACCTTAAATCACTGAAAGCAGGATTCTGAAAAGATTAGCGTCTGACATTATATACCTTTACGACAACCTTAAGTCCACAATCCTACCAACCATTGTCATGAGTGATGATCAGCGGACATTTAACACATCTATGCACTTTGTTATCGTCTTGTTACTACAATCCTGTACCTGTATTACAACGCCAGGAACAGATTTTAAACGCTTGAAAACACACACCTAAACCGCACTGAGGGTCATACCATTATTTGGGTCATAGGGCCATATCAGTCTCTCCTCACAGGTGCTGATATCGATATTTGTGTATAAATGTTGTGCCTCAAACCGACCGTGGTAATCGTAATGATCCACACTGGCGCCACCGAGCCCACAGCACCACTTGACACCAAGCAAAGGCCGCTGAGGTGCAGGACGCAGCCTGACCGGGCGGAACGCGACGGACGGTCTGCCGACAGAGCCAACTACCGGCAGCCCGGCCTGAAGCCGCTGGCTTTACCAGCAACAGCGCTAGAGGGACTGCAACTGATTCCAGCCACTGTGATTCCAGTGACTGTGATAAAGTGACTGTGATTCCACGGGGACTGTAATCAGGGTGTGAGCGTAACGGTGTCTCCCGAGTCGCGACACGTGGCACGGAGCTAGGTGCTGGGGTCGGCGGCTGCAGAGAACTGTTACGCCCAGCACGGTCAAAGAACAGCCACTGTCGTGGCGTGCACTGGAAACGGAGCACCTTCCCGCAGCGGCAGGGACAGGCCCACCGCCAGCTCGCTGAGGTAGGGTGCGATGAAGACGGGGCACCTTCCCACGGAGGCAGGGGCAGGTCCGCAGTCAGCTTTCTGGGGTGGGAGCACCATGAAAATCATGTGAGTAAAACAGGTACCTACGATCTTCACCGCTCGACTTCAAAATCAAATTTCTTAAATGGTACTTCAATTCCACTACTTCCCTCATTGTTTGTTTCCATAATGATGAGCAAAAGTTGGCCTAATCTGCTTCAGCCTAGTCTGCGTAGTAAAACATGAACGGCTCCCGAAGAGCAGTGGGTGATCGTACAGCATGACTACATCACATATTTCCTTGCACGTCCTGCCACGCAGCGCGTTACCTGCAGAACGCATTTCGTGCCTAGCAATGTTCACACTACGTCGATGGCGCAGACGGTGTCCAATGTTTTTTGGCGATAAATGGCCTTTTTAACAATTCATTGCATACATTAAAGAAAAATGACAAATGGAGCGACAGATCGCTCCTTTGTTTGCGTCTTTAAAACGCATTCATCTTAAACCTCTTCTCATTCACAACGGAGCGGGGCAGTTGGATTTAAATTATTGAAATGTTCCAGTTAAGATTTCAATGCCCCCTCAGTTGTCGCCGGATGAATGGAAACATTAGATAATGCCTAGCGCCATAAATGGACGCTTGTTGAAGAACATTCAACACTTGGCTTAAACCTCCCAGGTACCATTGCATTTTTTCCAGTTTTAAGGAGACAGGCTTCACAAGGGCACCTTTCAAAAGAATTCACATTAAGGAGAAATAGTTGTGACTGATTCAAGCATCACTTCTAGCCACTTTTCGTAATCGTAATATAGCTTTAAACCGCACAGAGAGAGTAATAAACCATAAGATGGCAAAGGCAGTCATAAAGCTGTGACATATCACAGACAGTATCATAACCAATTGTTCTAAGTGCGTATTTGCACGGTTGATGTAAATATCGCAACATGCGTCTAAGTTATGCGGTACATGCAAAACAAATACTGCACCACAATGCAGGCCCATCATTACACTGGTATGCTTGTTTGGTAGGAAGTAAGCACAACTATGGGTGTAATCAAAAACGAGGATGGAGGCGACATATTCTACATTCTACGAAATGGCATGGTCCTTCAACTTCTTCCCGCGAAATGTGCGTTTTTTTACGTTTTCATAAGTTTCAGTTTCAGGGCGGGTTGTCCCCTTTGGATCCCACTTTAACCCCTATAATCGGCATTGCTCATTCAGGGACGTATTTATGCTAGTATACTAAATGTTCTCATAATTGTACTTAACATTTATATTGATACTAAATGCTAGTATATATGTATAGTTGTGCATTTCAACATTGATATTTATGCTATATACTATTCATTTACACTTGACATTCTCAGGGACGTAGTTATACTAATAAGTACGACAATGCACTCATCAGGTTTACATGACGTTAACGTTGAAGACACCACATTTCAGAAACATCTCGTAAAGGTCCAAGGTTCTCACAAAGAATCGTGCGGCGTGCGAATCAGGGAAAACATCGTGCATTTATACATGTTTGTACTTAAAAAACATTGTAGCATAATATCTACTTCCTTCTGGCTGTCTAATTTGCACATGTGGCGGAAGGCTAAGAGGAATGGAAAATTTTAGCGCATGATCTATTTCCTTCAGGTTGACTTATTTGCACCCGTGGCAACCAAGCTAAGAGGGCTTGATTGCCACCAGTGCAGGCCCTTGCTGGCTTGAGCAACTATCTGCCTGCTCGACCTGATGCACTTCCAATTAGCAATACGCTTGAAACTGCATGGATGCGTGAGTGTTGTGAACGTGATGCATCTCCTACAGATTTGCGTGAATATGTGCCATGATTGAAGCAAAAATTCGATATACCCCAATGCAACCTCTGCGTAGTACTACTCCAATATTCGAATGTCGAAACGAGACCAAATGCTTAACCCCAGCTGCCAAAATGTTGCACACAAACCGTCTGCCCAGAAGGAATACGAGTGACTAGCTATAATGCACGTCATACCCTGCGCCTCACGCTTTGAAACTAGTTCGAACGACGCCCATCATGGCCGCTCGAACCGCATTGCGAGTCATAAGCCTGGGTAACTCGTGCTTACAGAAAGATGACGCGGAGTGACTGCAATGACCAGCTTCATTTGTCCATAGCACTGCTCGTTATATTCGGTCTTACACAGGTGCGGCCGACCACAGACGACTGATGCGGGATGAGGTGTTGAAGTCATGGTTTTCGGCGCGAGTCACGAGTCACGAGTCACGCAACGCGCGCGGCGCGCGCTGCGGTCCACTACTGGTTCAACCCGTGCAAAAAAGGCCAGATGGCAGCCGCCTGAGACGGTCGAGCCGCCGCGGACCGGACGGACTACTGGACCGGACGGACTACTGGACCCGGCACGGACCAGACGAACCACCAGACCCAGCACGGATCAGATGGACCACCAGACCCGCCACGGACCGGACGGACTACTGGACCCGGCCACGAACGACAGACGATAGACACCAGACCCGCGGACGGACGATGACCGCGCCAGACCACCGGACCACGGACGGACTACTGGACCCGGCACTGGAACAGGCAGACGAAAACAACCACCAGACCACAGCACGGATCAGATGCCAGACCCCACGGACCCACCAGCACGGACCGGCCACGGACTACTGGACCCGGCACGAAGCAGACGAACCACCAGACCCAGCACGGATCAGATGGACCGCCAGACCCGACACGGACCAAATAGACCACCAGACCCGCCACGGACCGGACGGACTACTGGACCCGGCACGAAGCAGATGAGCCGCCAGACCCAGCACGGATCAGATGGACCACCAAACCCGACACGGACCAGATAGACCACCAGACCCGCCACGGACCGGATGAGCCACCGGACCCGACGGACTACCAGACCCATCATGGACCAGATGGATCATCAGGCCATGCACGCACCAGTTGGACTACCAGACCCGGCACGGACCAGACGGACCACCAGAACCGCCACGGACCGGAAGGACTACTGGACCCGGCACAACGCAGATGAGCTACCAAACCCGGCACAGACCAACCTGTTTCAGGGCAAGCTGGTTGGCATCGGGGAGATAATCAGACACTCACACTGAATCGCAGTGTCTCGGTAATGGAGTTCAGATGAACTCAAGAAGCCATGCGTCGCAAGGAGAGGCGGACTCTGAGCCAAAGGTCACCCGTGGGGAACATCTACGATGCATTAAAGCCGTTCCGCGGAGAGGACAGACTCACCGCACTGTGTCTCGTCCGAGCGGTCGTAGCAGTCGAAGCGCAGGTCACAGCGGGCGCTCGCGGGCACGCATTGGCCGCTGGAGCAGCGCCATTGGTGTGGGGCGCAGGCCGGCGCGGCTGGAGCAGGTCGACTCGGTCAGTCGAGCAGCTGGCGCTCGACATAAAATGTTATGCGTTACCAAGCAATAACAGCAATTTTAAGAGATAATGATACTAAAATGCGGAATGACACGCGATGAAAAGAAAAGTCCGTGACGCTACTCTGTTCCGATCCGATTCTGTGGAGTGAGAACTGTCAGATACCCCACGCATTATTACATGTAATGCCGTGGACACATGCGTATTCCGTAACGACTTCTTCCGGTAGCGGGACAAAGGAGGTAAGTGTTCACAAACGTGGTGCGCGTGCTGGTTTAACATCCTGTGAAGTAAGCACAGGAAAACGGATATTTCTAGAAATAACAAAATCTTCACGAGTAAAATCAAGCATTCAGTCTTCCAGTTCCTGTGAATATTCCCTGCTGGATAATAAATGCTCAATACTCACGGGTTCACATTTGAAATCACACCGCAACACCGCCGTCTCGAATGCCGACGAGTTTTACAAACCATTCCGAGAAAACGTGAGCTATTGCAACGCAACCAAAGCATGCCATGGTACTGTTCCCTGGAACAAGCCGCACTACAATCCGCACATCTAAATGCAAATGCCGCCCTCAGCTGGGTCGTCGCCGCCCCAACCGCTGCCGAATCCGACAGATCGCACGAGCGGCTTGTAACCGGACTCTTTCGGCCCGGTCACCGCCGCCGGCGACGCCCGCAGATTCAGCCCGCCCCGAAGCAGTGAACGTGAACATGCGCTCCGTTGAGGGGGGTTATATTGACGCCCCGAAGATTTTTCCAAGATGGTTTCTGAACGACGCGGCGTAGCTGCACCAAATTTTGCATAGCTGTAGACAATTGAATAGCGGATCGTTTGGCGTCACAAATGTGGATGTACCTTGTAAGGTCGCTGACCTATCTTGTGGCATCATCTCATGGCAGACCAAAGTCAGGCCATGGTTTCAGCGAAGTCAATTTCTGGGAATCGTTCAATCTGCTGCGACAACAGAGTGTTGGACGAATCCATACATTTCTGAGATGCTTTCTCAAGCAACATAACAGTTGAATGGGCTAATTACATTGACCTAAGGTCAGGCATGAAGGTCAGACCAAGGTCAAACACAGTCTGTTTTATTACTTTGGGGCTTTCTGCATGAGATAGTTTCTGGTGCTCATTTCGAATTTATCTGTAGTAGGAACCGCATTATACATCTTCCATGGACTTCATAGAGGTCAGAATAGCTCATTGACCTGAGATGACCCAGTTCAACATGTTGTTTTTAAGGAACATACCGTCTGGCATAATTTTGTCGCTTAAAGATCACTGACCTTGAATGAACATGTGGCTCTCTGCTTAGAAGCGGTTATCTAGGTTCTGGGGGCACTCTGGAGACCAACCTGGAATTTGACCTTGTTTGACCTTATCTGACCCGAAGGTCATGACCTACGAACCTGGAGCTTTGACCTAAGGGAGTTCACGTACAGGACAACACACCCTGTAAATTTAGTGACGCTAGCTCACTTAGTTCTCGAGATCTCAGCGGGGGAGGACAAATTAACCCCCCCCCCCTCCACCCGAGCGAAGGCTATCCAGCCGGCAGCCCGGGCGCGTGTTAACAGGAACAGATTCCCGTAACAGGAACGTTCACGGCCGGATCCTGCCTCGCTCGCGCTTAATGCTCTGAGCGAGACTTAATGAAGCTGAACGGCTTAATGGAGCAGCATACGAAGCGCATCGTCGGGCAGCTGACAGGGAGTGAAGCGCATCGTCAGGGCAGCTGACAGGGAGTGAAGCGCATCGTCGGGCAGCTGACAGGGAGCGCGGGTCGGGCGAGCAGGCAGCCGAAACACACGTCAGGGGTGTAGATCAGACGATGGGATAGAAGGAATTGTGAAAAAAGTCTTTCAAATAATGAAAACAACATGGGAAACATGATTCCATTGCTATACAGAGGACCACGTTAATCATCTAAATATGTGTGAACATGTAGGACGGCATTCGGTAGGACCCTTTGTGTGGAACTGGGTGTTTTTTTTCTTGAGTTGCATACGTTATACGTAGCAGCAGGTAGTTCTTACCAAGGTCTTGGTAGGTGGTGAAAATGCGCTTTTTATTAGGAACATCAACTCGTTTCCCATCGCAAGCAAATGTTCAGGTTAGGGAAGTCAACCAAAGCTAGGTGTGTAATCTATTCTAACAGCCTGAAATCCGCCAGTTCAAAAGCTACGAGCCGGTTCTATGCTTTCTAATTCAACCTAACCAAAACTAATCAGAAGGGGACAAAATTAGAGAAGAGAGAGATAGAAGAGAGAGAGAGAGAGAGAAGAGGAGAAGAGAAGATGAGAGAGAGAGAGGAGAGAGAGAGAGAGAGAGGAGAGAGAGAGAGAGAGAGAGAGAGAGAGAGAGAGAGAGAGAGAGAGAGAGAGAGAGAGAGAGAGAGAGAGAGAGAGAGAGAGAGAGAGAGAGAAGAGAGGAGAGAGAGAGAGAGAGAGAGAGAGAGAGAGAGAGAGAGAGAGAGAGAGAGAGAGAGAGAGATGAGGGGGGGGGGGGGGGAGAGAGAGAGAGAGGGGAGCGAGAGAGCGAGAGAGCGAGAGAGGCGAGAGAGGGATAGAGCGAGAGCGAGAGATCGAGGCAGCGATAATGGCAGGTGTACTGACCACATCTGGCCTCGTCGGCTCCATCCAGACAGTCGGGTTTGTGGTCACACAGTGCTGTGCGGGGCACACAGCGGCCATCTCCACAGCGGAAATCCCCCGAATCACACGCTGCCGCGTCCCCAGGCGCTCCTGAAACAGAGGCCGGGCAAAGCGAATCACCTACGCGTGGTGGCGATCCCACGAGATGAATGCTGCTCTATGTGCTGCTCTATGCGCTTTTTCACTTTTAGTGCATGGGGGCGAAATTCGTTAGGATCGATAAAACTGGTTCTAAGGCGTCGTTTAATGAGAAATATGAATATAAATTCCGTCATCCTGTGGTGATATGTGGCAGGCTGCTGAAGGCACTTTGCTGATGGAGGGCGTTTCTTCTCTACATTGGTGACAAAAGGTCAACCAACCGATTTATTCATAAAAATAAAAAGTACTGAAGAGAACCACAACTCACTGCATTACGATGCAAATCTTACCAATGCATGCTTTCGTGACAATACGGTTTTCGGCGTCTTTAGCTCAAAAGAGTTGTATTATGTCTGTTTATTCCTGCGAACGGTGATATAAGAGTGCTTTTACGTATTATTTCACTGCGTGTCCGGCTGGGGCTAAAACAATGTGACAAAACATTGGGCCTTAATGCCAACAGCGCTATTCCTGGCTCGGTGAAGCGCGCAATCGTTGGGCCGAGGTAATCGTTGCCAAAACGGAACAAGTTTTGGCCTTAATGCCCTAACCTTCTTTTTGACATTTGCTTGCTGCAGTTAGTGGTGTTCAGTATGACGGAGGAAACTGCAAAGTCTGTAATAGCTTTGACGAGCTCAGTTTAACGCAATGTCTAAATGGCTAAGAGATTGTTTATATCAAGGCCGTCTACAGATCGTCCGTGATGTACAAGAGAATCACTGTGCGAACAAAGACCAAAAGAATACCGGGGGCTTTAAATGATCAAATTATCTTTAGGTGGTCTGGCGGGCGCCGAGCTGATCCACTAAAAACGACCTTTCTTGGAAGGCCAGGCTCCAGGGTTTCTCTGGGCATTTCGGGCCCTTTTATCATTATAAAAAGTGGGACGGTGCGCCGCAACAGGAGGCATATATGTGGTTATTGCGGCAAGGTAAACGACCGCACAAACGCGGTATCGTTGCCACCATTAAGTCGGCGGGTCACAAGGGAACTCGGTAATTCCAGTGAAAAGCAATCCCAGGGTCACCACGAAAGCAGAAGGAATGTGACAGGTGCCTTACAGAACAATCCTCCTACGGTTCGTGTGACTACAGAGCAGCAAGCTGGTGATAACCCATGGATCGAAAAAATGGGACCTAAAGGTGAATGCAACAGTACTAATAACCTTATTTCCCGTAGAATAACCAGGAGAATGGAGAGATATATGTAATATTTTGGCTACATGCCTTTATGGAAACAAACAGAAGTAGTTAACTATTAAATTTAATTTATTACCGATCTTTATTTTGATAAAGATATGTACCCAAAATATCACATCCATCATCCAAAACATCACATGTCTCTCCATCTCCTAGTTCTTCAACAAGGAATAACGTTATATATACTGCCTCATCTATTTGCATAATGTCCTTCGCAAATGCACTTGAGCTGCGCCATTTTGGACCTAAATGGCACCATCTTTGCTGCTAACGACGTTTTGCAGATAATTAAGCATCCCCAGTGACCACAATGCTAACAAGTAAGCGAACAAGCTGAAAATACGCCGAGCGGTTGGTCAGGGAAGAGCATCGCGGGCCGTGCTGAAAATTAAAGAACAAAAACATATCGCATTCAGGCAAAAGGACTCGAACGGAAATGAGAAAAGCATTTAGTTCGCAACCAAAGCTAACTTGGAGCCTCAGCAAATGAGATATTCATTGTCGAGCAAAAACAAAAAAGAAGTTATGCTATAAGCCGTCAAAGAATCCCTTGACAATTAAGATGATGCGTGGTAGGCCAAGCTCTTGGAAGCATTCATAAAACTACAGAAATATGACTTGAGTAGCATCCTGGAATTCCCGACGGGCATGAAGACTGTTGCAAACAAATGGGCACAAAAAAAATGGTGCAACCAAGCACCTAGGTCAATGTGCCTCGAAAGAGATGGGTTTCGAGGGCTCCTGAAAACCACAGCACACCTTGAATTGAAGGTGCATGATCCGATATGGATGCTGTGAATCCCCCGGACATATCAGCACACTGTGCTGAAAGCTAAGTTGGAGTATGTTTGTAGCTCTCTCAGGAAGATTTTGCTGTTAATGTCCTTTAAAAGACTATGGCGATGCCTGATCATAAAGTTGCATGCCCTTCCATAAAGCAAAAGGCAGTGCTGGATATCACATGTACACATAGTGTCTTTAACCAGGTGCATAGCCGGATAAGAAGGGCTCAACTACCCGGTCTGCTGATCGCAGCTGAGGGAGGATGATGATGGTTCAAAATGAGGGGGCTAAAGCAATACCGGCACAGGCTCAGCGTAAAATCAGGGCGGAGGGTGACTGACCTAATGCCGTGTGGCACCCTTGGCCCGGCGGGTCTCGTGACGAATCCACCTCGAAAAAAATATCGCATGTATTGTTGCGTACTGCCTTCCACCCCAGCCCGTGACCTTCAAACCTGCATGGGGACATAGACATTTTCTCCCGCTGGAAAAGGTCTGTTACAAGGTAGCTGACAGGGCTTGGAACCCTGACATCAAAAGTCTCCCACATTTACGAAATACTAACCCATTATTTGCTCACGTTCCTTGCTCCGCTTATGGTGACGTCGTGGTCTTTTCCTACTCACAAGGTGAGTGATTGCGCGAGCACACGCCATCCGAGTGGCGCCTAACAATTTTGGCGCTCTGTAATCTTGGCGGACAAAATTACAAAGCTGTGGAACGGGATGTCAAACTGCATGGGTGAACTGCACGAGCTATCTCAGTAATATCAAAGGTGTCTACAAAAGGCGATAACATATCGTCCTTCTGTGTTCTCCGTCGGGTTTTACGTTTTTGATGTCTTCGGTAGTACAATTCTAAGTGGCCTGTGAGCTGTAACTTGGCCGTCTCATTTTAAAATCCCTGATATGGGACTAAGTGTGTTTGGCAATATACGCAGTGGACACATCCAAGCAAGATGTCATATATATATATATATATATATATATATATATATATATATATATATATATATGTGTGTGTGTGTGTGTGTGTGTGTGTGTGTGTGTGTGTGTGTGTGTGTGTGTGTGTGTGTGTGTGTGTGTGTGTGTGTGTGTGTGTGTGTGTGTGTGTGTGTGTGTGTGTGTGTGTGTGTGTGTGTGTGTGTGTGTGTGTGTGTGTGTGTGTGTGTGTGTGTGTGTGTGTGTGTGTGTGTGTGTGTGTGTGTGTGTGTGTGTGTGTGTGTGGTGTGTGTGTGTGTGTGTGTGTGTGTGTGTGTGTGTGTGTGTGTGTGTGTGTACCAATAAATCGCTGAGTAATGACTATACAGGGCACATTAGGGTGGTTACCATTTGTGCTACCTGATATATACTAAACCGGAACATTCCCTATGAGTAATCCCGAAATGGCAATGTCCCACAAACGGATAACGATCGCGGATTCGTCTCAGGATTACTGATGTTCGCTAATATCAAGATCATTCATTGATGTCGGCGTAATGAGATAAGACCCCAAGCAAGCGCGGAATCTTTGAACAATACGATTATCAATTCATGTAACGCAATGGCTGTAGCGCGAAGCTGCTTTGACCGCCCGCTATTTTGCATATAATCCCCCGTCCACTGAATACCGCCTGTTGATGGTCCCCTGAGTCGGTTGGGAAGGCCCAGTGACGTCACACCACCTGCGTCGTGCTCTCATGCGGTGCCCTCCACATCGAGGGGATGGCCACTCGCCCAGAGTATCCTCACGCCAATCGGCAGCAAGCGGCAGCGGGCACTCAGAAACGGGAAATAGCCGATGGCTCCCCAGTCACAAGAGCCGTGATATAAAGCCATCGGGAAACGGAGGGAATCCTGGAGAAGCCGGACGCGGTAGTTGAGAAAATGGATGGAGAAATACATCGGCAGTAGACTAGGATTCGCCGTCTCAGACGCGTTTTCGTTTTGCCGGTTACAGAACTTTGTTTCCTCGCAAAGTCCCAGTCCGTTACTGCAACACGGGTGCCAGGTGACTGCTGAGTGCTCTTGCCCTCACTTAAGATTTTGTTGGGCGACTGTGTGATGCAGGCGGCACGATCCGTATTGCTGCAATATTCTGTGCGTTCAACTCTTATCAACAGGATGTTAACACAACTGTCATCAGCCGTGCCGCCACTGCTGTCATATCGTGAAGCACTGCCGTGGAGAACACGACGGAAGGCTCCTTGAACTGCATACATTCGGGCACACAGGAAACACCCTCGACAATACTCAGAAGGCCATCTGCACGAGATTGCGGTCAAAGCTGCTCCCTCGGGGAGCCGCCTTACCGCCCTGCAGCCTGCGGCCCCACACCATCTGGCAGCAGCGACAACGCCGACGCCCCCTCCCCCCGTCTGCCCCGGCGGCGTGGCGCCCGCGCCCAGCGACGCGCGTCTCCGTCCGATTCCCGAAAACCCGCCCGGGGGAATGTGACCGGCCTCATGGAGCTGGCCGACTGTCGCTCCGATGTGGACCACGACACCAGAGGCCGGATTGCCTCAGGCCTCCGCTGCGCACGGCGACAGACCGTTGGGCCGGATCCATGAGGAACTGGGTCAAGGTCGCGATCAAGATCGCACCGGGCGCAGGTCTGCCAGATGGATGACCTGGATCAGCGGAAGGTTTTTCAATTACATTTGTTAATTTGGCATTCTAAATTTATGCGAGGCAATAAACTGAAGACGGCTTCTCGAGGACAGTTTTACAAGAAGATTTCAGGGTGACCCTCACCCTCACCGGCACTCCGCATTTACAAGAAGATTTCAGGGTGACCCTCACCCTCACCGGCGCTCCGCATTTACAAGAAGATTTCAGGATGACCCTCACCCTCACCGGCACTCCGCATTTACAAGAAGATTTCAGGGTGACCCTCACCCTCACCGGCACTCCGCATTTCGCCGACTTTGATGCTTCAGAATGCGTCCGCCCTCGGTCGGCACGGCCCTGGTATCAATCAATTCAAATGGATTTCGCACGAATCGCTTGAAGGAAAAAATCGCCCCGTGTAAAACCTGCAGCTGTTGGGGCGCAGGAAGGAAGGAAGGGTACGTAACGTACAGCTTGTGTGACAAGCTTTCTCCCCTAGGTGTCCATTTGGATGATTTGTCAGGTTGGCTGAAACAAGTCAGCCCATATTTTGTTCTTGCTGCCCCTGCGCAACTTTTGATAAGCAGAAAAACCGTTGCATGTCAAATAATACCGACGTCTTCTTGTCGTGACTAGGTGAGACCACTTGGGAAAGACCCTACACTTACCGTCTGCAGCTTCGACGATGATATTGAATCACTGCAAAAGTTTCACATAAACTTATTTACGTAGTAAACGTTAGTTCCTTAACGACATGGCGTTGACAAAGACAGGTTATTTTCCGAAAACCATGATATCCACGTGCTCTGATAAACAGGTAAATGTCGGCGCTCAAGAACATTAACCGATGCTATCTCACGAAACTAGCACCTAGCCAATGAGCTGCAAAGCTTGGAAGATCGGAAAATGTTCACCATTTCAGCTGACACAACGTGCTGAAATTGAAGGAGGAAGCAGGCTTCATGGTCCTGGACAATCTATGGGTCCCCCCCCCGTCCCGCTTCCTGCTGTTAAAAACACAGCTCTGCCGATGGGACGTGGTAGATATGCAAGCCGGTTTTGCCCATATGAGAGGCGGCTGAGCCGCCGGGTTTCGATGACCTGCATCCGGCGTATGAGTGGCCGAGGCAAAACCAGTGCCGCAATTACCCGACTTTGTCATGCCTCCTGTCAGAGTTGTTTCCCTTGCGAGAGATGATGTAAATATTTGTTATTCACAAAACCTTTATTGGAATGAAATGCACCGCGGATCCGGTAGTCTTACATCTCATGTATGAACTTTGCCAACGGCCCACTTGGCTCTCAGTGAAGCTAAGACTGACTCAAAAGCAAACGCAAACACCAGAAAAGAACCAAGGTTAAGCGGATCAAGGTTGGAGCAAAATAAACTACTTGAGAGCAGCTTGGGAAGGCTTTGAGCGGAATACAAGAGAAAGGCTACCCGGAAGTTCTTGTGCTTGCACAATAGCCCCTGCAGAATGCCCCGAGCGGAACGTCGGCCCGGAACTCTCACGATAAATGGAACTACGCTGGCAAAGTGAAGCACAACACGGCCCTCTCCGCAGGACTTATCCAAACCCTGCCACGGCGCCGCAAACAACAGCGCGGGACACGGAACATGCATAATGGTGAAAGCTGCGCGAGCGACTGGGGGCTCCGAACGCGCTACTGAGCCATGCGCTCGGCACTCGACACTCACGGCAGCTCTGTTCGTCGGACATGTGCACCACGCCGTCTGTGAGGCAGTCCACCTGGCCGTCGCAGATGAACTCGGAGCCGATGCAGGTCATGGGCATGTCCTGCCGGGGCGAGTAGCAGGGCCACGTCCGGTTGTCCACGCACTGCACCACGCCTGCGAGCAGCCACACCCGACGCCCGCTCAGCGCCGCCAGGGAGCGTGCCCACATGGCTGATGCCTGCAGCGGCACTCAGTGCATCGCCGGGCCCAGGACTGCTCAGGGGTCTGCTCGGTGCCGTCACCAGGATTACAAGCCGCCTCCCCCAATCATCGAATGTTTTGAGTTGTGGTTTGTCCCCGATGGTAGCAAAACCCAACAACTCATGGCGACATTCCATGATACTTGCCTGGCTGATTTGCTGTTACACATGCTGTTACAGTCAGCAAAATCGTAGAGGTAAACAATGCATGTGTGGAGCGTCCACGAGCACGTGGGTACTCTCTTTCTGTACCCTAGCAATAGCAAAAATGGAATGTGACGGCTGAAATGATGGCGCGGTTCCACAGTCTTGTGCGAGCATAATTATGCCGCACATTGCATGCATTGACACTTAACCATTCTGCATTGTTGATGCATGCATATGCACATGCCTACGAAACGTCAAACAAAAGAGTTTAGAGTGTGTTGTTTGTACTAAAACTTCATAGTAAAATCTAAATTTTTCAAAGAGCGTATTTTGAGGACACCAGTCCATCGTGAAAAAGTGTCAAAAAACAAGCAGCACAAGCATGGTCACGCACAAAATTGACAGCTGGCCATCTGGGCCTGATCCGTCGTCTGCAGTTCTAATTACATGCGCAACAGGCCAGTGGAAATCTGGATGTGCTGGTGGCTGAGACGGCTCGACATTGAGAGCGTTGACCGGGGCCTGGGATTGCCTGTCATTTTAGAATAGCTTGTACTTATCTACCACTGGCATTGCCCACCATTCGCAGCACTGTACGTAGTCTCCACTATAGTTGCTCGCGGTTGGTGAACTTGTACTTACCAGCGACCAGGACTGTTTACCATTGGGGACCAGATGTACTTGTACTCACCCGCCACTGGCATTGCTCCAAGTTGGTAACCCCAACTCACCTGGTGGTGGGGCTATTCGCCACATTTCCTCCTTCGCCGCTTGAATTTATCATCGTTGGTAGCCTAGCTTATCAGCATCTATGACTGCTCACCACTGGCAATTGAATGCTTATCGGCATCTGAAATCCCTTACTATTGGTAGCTTATGCTTTCCATACCTGCTCCTGGTATTCCCAGCATCGCTAACCTTTGTTACCTGCTGGCTGGATTACTCGTCATTCAAACCTGATACCTGCCACTGAATTTCTCATCATTGGTGGCCTTGCGCTTATCCACTGCTGGAATCGCTCGTCATTGATAACGTAACACGTAACTGCCACTGACACCGCCCACCATTGTATTGCGCACCTTTATCACTGTACCCAACTGTGGTGTCCACGCCGGATCCTCTCACCGTGCGTGACGGTGTAGCGGCGATCGCACGTCTTCTCGTCCGCGCAGCTCTCGGCGCAGTCGCAGACGCCGTTGCAGACAGCCGACTGCTGGACACAGCGTCCGCCGGAACAGCGGAACTGATCCGGTGCGCACGGGCCACCTCGTGGGGAGGGTGGAACGTCAGTGCTAACGGATCAGAGACCGCACGGACCACCTCGTGGGGAGGATGGAACGTCAGTGCTAACGGATCAGAGACCGCACGGACCACCTCGTGGTGAGGATGGAACGCCAGTGCTAACGGATCAGAGACCGCACGGGGCACCTCGTGGGGAGGATGGAACGTCAGTGCTAACGGATCAGAGACCGCACGGACCAC
>NW_023596448.1:16805786-16828168 GCF_011947565.3 Pollicipes pollicipes | reverse complement strand
GTGCCGGGTCCAGTAGTCCGTCCGGTCCGTGGCGGGTCTGGTGGTCTATTTGGTCCGTGTCGGGTCTGGCGGTCCATCTGATCCGTGCTGGGTCTGGTGGTTCGTCTGCTTCGTGCCGGGTCCAGTAGTCCGTCCGGTCCGTGGCGGGTCTGGTGGTCCGTCTGCTTCGTGCCGGGTCCAGTAGTCCGTCCGGTCCGTGGCGGGTCTGGCGGTCCATCTGATCCGTGCTGGGTCTGGTGGTTCGTCTGCTTCGTGCCGGGTCCAGTAGTCCGTCCGGTCCGTGGTGGGTCTGGTGGTTCGTCTGCTTCGTGCCGGGTCCAGTAGTCCGTCCGGTCGGGGGGTCTGGGTTCGTCTGGTTCGTGCCGGCCGGGTCCAGTAGTCCGTCCGGTCCGTGGCGGGTCTGGTGGTCGTCTGTTCGTGCCGGGTCCAGTAGTCCGTCCGGTCCGTGGCGGGTCTGGCGGTCCATCTGATCCGTGCTGGGTCTGGTGGTTCGTCTGCTTAGGCCGGGTCCAGTCCAGTCTGGTCCGTGCCGGGTCCCGATAGTCCCTGCCCGGTTCCGCTGGCGGGCTCGACCGTCTCAGGCGGCTGCCATCTGGCCTTTTTTGCACGGGTTGAACCAGTAGTGGACCGCAGCGCGCGCCGCGCGCGTTGCGTGACTCGTGACTCGTGACTCGCGCCGAAAACCATGACTTCAACACCTCATCCCGCATCAGTCGTCTGTGGTCGGCCGCACCTGTGTAAGACCGAATATAACGAGCAGTGCTATGGATCAAATGAAAGCTGGTTCATTGCAGTGTCACTCCGCGTCATCTTTCTGTAAGCACGAGTACCCATTGGCTTATGACTCGCAAATGCTGTTCGAGCGGCCATGATGGCGTCGTTTCGAACTAGTTCAAAGCGTGAGGCGCAGGGTATGACGTGCATTATAGCTAGTCACTCGTATTCTTCTGGGCAGACGGTTTGTGTGCAACATTTTGGCAGCTGGGGGTTAAGCATTTGGTCTCGTTTCGACATTCGAATATTGGAGTAGTACTACGCAGAGGTTGCATTGGGGTATATCGAATTTTTGCTTCAATCATGGCACATATTCACGCAAATCTGTAGGAGATGCATCACGTTCACAACACTCACGCATCCATGCAGTTTCAAGCGTCATTGCTAATTGGAAGTGCATCAGGTCGAGCAGGCAATAGTTGCTCAAGCCAGCAAGGGCCTGCACTGGTGGCAATCAAGCCCTCTTAGCTTGGTTGCCACGGGTGCAAATAAGTCAACCTGAAGGAAATAGATCATGCGCTAAAATTTTCCATTCCTCTTAGCCTTCCGCCACATGTGCAAATTAGACAGCCAGAAGGATAGTAGATATTATGCTACAATGTTTTTTAAGTACAAACATGTATAAATGCACGATGTTTTCCCTGATTCGCACGCCGCCACGATTCTTTGTGAGAACCTTGGACCTTTACGAGATGTTTCTGAAATGTGGTGTCTTCAACGTTAACGTCATGTAAACCTGATGAGTGCATTGTCGTACTTATTAGTATAACTACGTCCCTGAGAATGTCAAGTGTAATGAATAGTATATAGCATAAATATTCAATGTTGAAATGCACAACTATACATATATACTAGCATTTAGTATCAATATAAATGTTAAGTACAATTATGAGAACATTTAGTATACTAGCATAAATACGTCCCTGAATGAGCAATGCCGATTATAGGGGTTAAGTGGGATCCAAAGGGGACAACCCGCCCTGAACTGAAACTTATGAAAACGTAAAAAAACGCACATTTCGCGGGAAGAAGTTGAAGGACCATGCCATTTCGTAGAATGTAGAATATGTCGCCTCCATCCTCGTTTTTGATTACACCCATAGTTGTGCTTACTTCCTACCAAACAAGCATACCAGTGTAATGATGGGCCTGCATTGTGGTGCAGTATTTGTTTTGCATGTACCGCATAACTTAGACGCATGTTGCGATATTTACATCAACCGTGCAAATACGCACTTAGAACAAATGGTTATGATACTGTCTGTGATATGTCACAGCTTTATGACTGCCTTTGCCATCTTATGGTTTATTACTCTCTCTGTGCGGTTTAAAGCTATATTACGATTACGAAAAGTGGCTAGAAGTGATGCTTGAATCAGTCACAACTATTTCTCCTTAATGTGAATTCTTTTGAAAGGTGCCCTTGTGAAGCCTGTCTCCTTAAAACTGGAAAAAATGCAATGGTACCTGGGAGGTTTAAGCCAAGTGTTGAATGTTCTTCAACAAGCGTCTATTTATGGCGCTAGGCATTATCTAATGTTTCCATTCATCCGGCGACAACTGAGGTGGCATTGAAATCTTAACTGGAACATTTCAATAATTTAAATCCAACTGCCCCGCTCCGTTGTGAATGAGAAGAGGTTTAAGATGAATGCGTTTTAAAGACGCAAACAAAGGAGCGATCTGTCGCTCCATTTGTCATTTTTCTTTAATGTATGCAATGAATTGTTAAAAGGGCCATTTATCGCCAAAAAACATTGGACACCGTCTGCGCCATCGACGTAGTGTGAACATTGCTAGGCACGAAATGCGTTCTGCAGGTAACGCGCTGCGTGGCAGGACGTGCAAGGAAATATGTGATGTAGTCATGCTGTACGATCACCCACTGCTCTTCGGGAGCCGTTCATGTTTTACTACGCAGACTAGGCTGAAGCAGATTAGGCCAACTTTTGCTCATCATTATGGAAACAAACAATGAGGGAAGTAGTGGAATTGAAGTACCATTTAAGAAATTTGATTTTGAAGTCGAGCGGTGAAGATCGTAGGTACCTGTTTTACTCACATGATTTTCATGGTGCTCCCACCCCAGAAAGCTGACTGCGGACCTGCCCCTGCCTCCGTGGGAAGGTGCCCCGTCTTCATCGCACCCTACCTCAGCGAGCTGGCGGTGGGCCTGTCCCTGCCGCTGCGGGAAGGTGCTCCGTTTCCAGTGCACGCCACGACAGTGGCTGTTCTTTGACCGTGCTGGGCGTAACAGTTCTCTGCAGCCGCCGACCCCAGCACCTAGCTCCGTGCCACGTGTCGCGACTCGGGAGACACCGTTACGCTCACACCCTGATTACAGTCCCCGTGGAATCACAGTCACTTTATCACAGTCACTGGAATCACAGTGGCTGGAATCAGTTGCAGTCCCTCTAGCGCTGTTGCTGGTAAAGCCAGCGGCTTCAGGCCGGGCTGCCGGTAGTTGGCTCTGTCGGCAGACCGTCCGTCGCGTTCCGCCCGGTCAGGCTGCGTCCTGCACCTCAGCGGCCTTTGCTTGGTGTCAAGTGGTGCTGTGGGCTCGGTGGCGCCAGTGTGGATCATTACGATTACCACGGTCGGTTTGAGGCACAACATTTATACACAAATATCGATATCAGCACCTGTGAGGAGAGACTGATATGGCCCTATGACCCAAATAATGGTATGACCCTCAGTGCGGTTTAGGTGTGTGTTTTCAAGCGTTTAAAATCTGTTCCTGGCGTTGTAATACAGGTACAGGATTGTAGTAACAAGACGATAACAAAGTGCATAGATGTGTTAAATGTCCGCTGATCATCACTCATGACAATGGTTGGTAGGATTGGGGACTTAAGGTTGTCGTAAAGGTATATAATGTCAGACGCTAATCTTTTCAGAATCCTGCTTTCAGTGATTTAAGGTTATTTATAGGTTATTCAACAGAAGCCTCTGAGGCATCTGAAGACCCCATTGCCTAATTTCCCAACCGCCTGGCTAACGACCTGTTTCCTCAGAAACACCTTTCATCACTTGCCAGGAAGGCTTTAGCGTCGATTAGCGTGAAACCGCGCTCATCGAAGTTAAATGGCCGTGCTGTTTTCGGCGCTACCGTTCAGCATGTTAACGTTTAAGTGAATGTTCCACATTTGTATGGCCTTTTGAGCTGAAATAGCCATATTGAGGACATTTTGATGCAGTTCACGAATATGCCCTTTTTAAGACCTAAAGCGCTCTGGTTCCTGAGTTACACGCCCGCAAAGTACGGAAGGGCATGTTTACAGCCAACTTCAAAATCGCCTTCTGATTAATAACGCCATAGAAACGTTATGAGATCCCTGTGATATTACAGGCTGTTTTTCGTTTATGGTCAAAACGGCATGGCCGCTGATACATTTGCAATGGCATGATGCTGCACATATGGTGGTACAGTTCACGTAAGATGATTGGCTGTCAGTAAGATTTTACTGCTGAATGCGTGTCGCGAACAATTTCGAGCGCGAGCAATTTCGGGTTGTGCAACATTCGTCGTGAACGGGTCATTTTTCCTTATTTCTAGGCCACTAAGCTATAGAAAATTATATATCAATGTTATAAGAAGGAACGCCACTGCCTGCAAACGAAGTACGGCACCCAAAAAATTGGCACTCTCCCGAAGTTATAAAAAAGAAGATGCAACGGCAAATCTGTCTTCTTCTCCCGCTGGTGTTTTTTTCTTCTCCTACTAACGTATCTTTTACAGACAGCTCTGTTGGTGCCTTGTGTACCGGAGCACAGAACCTTGCACGGGTTTATGGGTTAGCAAGGCATCGTGAAATTAGGGAAACATTACAGCAATTTTAGATACATATTTATCTAAGTATTTACACACATGGTATGACAAATTTAGAACTTGAACAAAAAATTGTGTTTTACAAGAAGAAGCTCTTGAGCCGCATTACCATGAATCCCCACTGGGACTTTCGTTCGAAGGGAGGTCACGGTGAAGCTCGGTGCTGTGACTGAAGATCGTTGCGGGAAATTGTGAGAAAACATGCAATTCGATAGTCCCGTGAGCCGTGCAAATGTGAGATCACACTAGTTTGACAAAAGAGTGTGAATCGGGGGTTCGAAATGCGTGTGATCATTGACGGTGTGTGCCAGTGGCTTGTATTGGTACTGATGTGATGGGGAATGTGCGTGCGAGGTTTGTTCTTCTGAGAGAGAACATTGTTTTGGTATTCTTCAGTCTACTGACTCCCAATAAAATGTGATAAAATGCGAAGTGAAATTGGTGTCAGCTTTCGCGTATTTCGATATCTTCTCCAGGTCTGGCTACTAGATGCTGCCAGGTATACTGTCGTCACAAACCCATTCCATGACGCCATCAAACAATGACGTTATGGGACTCATTTTTATAAACTTTAAATTTCCACTACTTAGCCTCGTTTTTTAACCTTGAAAGCTTACCAATAGTTACAAGGAAGCATTTCCCATAATATCTTATGCCTAACTCAATATCCTCAAATGTGGAGCATTCCCTTTAAGTATCTTTTCAGTGTGTTGGCTGTTACGCAATAGATTGGAACAGGAGGCGAAATATTCCATGATGGCCATACCTCTAAAATGTCATGATATTCGTAGCTAACAACACACCCAGCAAACTCAATAAAACTGACGCCATCGACTGACTCGTCTATGAATTTCAATACTTAACCTGTAATTTAGTGTACCACGCACACGAGCCGCATTTCGCCGGAAGATCGGGCTATATGGGACAGTGCTCCGTAGATTTTCCGGGCTTTGGAACGCCAGAAGCCCATTCACAGCTGCAGCTGGGGAAGTTGCCCATATTAGGACACCTGGTTCACGGCTCCTGACCCAAGTGGGACAGGGTGTTTTCCGAACCTATATGTGCTGAGCAGAAAGCGTAATCCTATACTAAACTGAAGAAGAAAGAATGATTCAGCAATGTTCTATGCTTTTAACCACAATTTTTTGCCGACTGGGGAGTGCAAACATAAATTATATCTGGGTGAGAAAGGATGTTTCAGCAGTGTTGTACGTTTAAAAGTACAAATTTTGTCACAATACTTTGCATTTCGAATTTGTCAAACACTTTGCAGAAGCCGTCATCGAACCAATTGGGCGAGTTTTCCTATAGGTAATTCGATGATCGCAAATAGCTTATTAGCCCTAAATTAACGCGGTGAATCGTACAAAAGTTTCTCCTTTGTTAGCAAAATTATGGAGGCCAGCACCGAACAAAAATGATTGGGCCACATTCAGTTATCTATAAACATTTCCCTGAAACCGTTTCAAGCGTCATAAAGGGGGTATTTCACATTTGTATGAGTTTGTATTTATTACATTTGTATGAACTGAAATAGCCATCCTGAAGATCATTCGATACAGTTCACGGTCCTGCCTTTCTTAATACCTAAACCCCTCTACTCTTTTAGCTATACGCCCGCAAAGGTGTGCAGATTATTTCAGGAAGCTAGTTCAAGGTCACTCAGGCATCCACAAGGTCAAAATAACGTCATTTAGATCCCACCATTCCATGAGTCATGCGGCAATCAAGGCCAAAACTATAATTTTCAAGTCATCCATATATAACGTTCGCGAGCACGATCTTCAGATATAACGACCGGTAATTGACTATCAACCAATGATGTGCAAGGTACGATGACGTGATCAAGCAATGGCGTATTGAGGAGTATTTATTTTTACTAAACAGAGACCTCGGGCTATTTAGAGCAGCCTTTTCACTGACTAGTTTACCAATAGTTACAAGTGAGCTCATCTCATCATATTTGATGATTGATCCAATATCTTCAAACGTTGAAAACTTCCTTTAACGTGATGCATTTCTTCTAGAGGCGTTGGTCTACTGAATTTTTGGGATCCGGTCCGAGCCGGTCCAATCCGGTAAGCAAAACCCATTCTTGCCTGTGATCGGAGTTTTGTCAAATTTCTAAAGCCCATTTGGTCAAATCCGTTACATTATACATTTTTCCCAATGCCAGCGGTGTTCATCAGCTTTCACATTACAGTCTGACCCAACACAAAATTCCAAATGAAGCGTAAAAAGCACATTGAGTTTCATAATCACTCCTTGTTTAAGCTAATCGCTCAGCACGCAGATTAAATAAATAACCCGGACATGTGCATAACTGTGACACGTGCATGGCCCGACTTGCAGCGCGTTATTCCCTCTTGATTTGCTCCTTCTGGTCTGCAAGATGATTCATATTTCGGTCATGGGAAGAGTGGTATCTTATCACAAATCTTATTCCACATCTTAGGACGCAGGCGTATGCGCAATAACTCAGCCACATTGCAATTTTTGAAATCCAAGATATGTACTACACGAAAAAACGCCGGTCGGCAGAATTATTCACTGAGCCTTAGCTAGATATATAATGCATAGCCATTATCGAGATGTTTTTGGTGCTCCACGTGCACGTTTACATGTAGGAATCTTTAAAGGGACAAGGGCAAAATGCGAATGGGATTAATTTCGATCAAAGTGTTATGTAGTCTGTGAACCGAATCGACGTGTCTCAGTTACAACCGTTAGATATGCTATTGGTGAAACCCCCCGCCCAACGATTTAGGCCAAGTTCACTGCGTTAATAGAAATGTATGCACGAGGGATAATATAGATATGATAAGAGTGAGCGAAGAGATAAGGATATTATGATTTAGATGTATGGTGCAATGGCATATGAATACGCATATGAATGTAAACATTACCAGCATGCATAAGGTCAGCCTTTTGGTGTCTTGCATCTTTACGAATGTATTCGATGGTGCATATTTATCATTTAGCGATAACAAATAACAAGCTATCAACTACTTCTTGGACGCTTCACCCGACAGTACCTTAAAACGTTACAAAAATAATTACAATCACAGAAATGACATGAATAGTCATGTGCTACAATCGCTCTGCCGTGCTGCGCAGACAAAAGGTTTGTTTTGTGGACTTTATTTCTCTGCTAACAGTAACGCATCGGAGCTTTTTCGCATGGCTCACTGATGGCATAACTTGGGTGGTTTTCAATTCATACAAACCCGTGACGCTAGCAAATGTCATCCGTTCCAAATGTCGTTCTCGTCCGTAATCCTCTACCTTTATTCCTTTAATTTCTTTTCAGCTCAGGAAAAGGCCCTGGTCACCAGCTGACTGCTTGGGTTTCCGCTTGATCCGAATCGATTCCGACTCCAACTCACTGTTCATAGGGTCGACTCTCACTCTGACCCCGAGAGGCCCAGCATAGCTGTGAGCTGATGCTAGTTCCGACGTATGTAAATATGGCTCAATGCCGGTTTCGATTCAGTTGTAAATTATTTCGATGACAACAGCTTGGTTGATCGATCGAATGTTATTTGGTGGTAGGATCAGGATGAGCGTCTTCTTTAATTATAGCTTGTTAGAGCGCTGACCCCACTGCCACATCGCACCGCAGTTCGGTTTCGGGTGGGAGTGTTGGCAGACGCATTTTAAGGTGTAAGTTATTCAGTGTATTAGCGAAGAGCATTATTCATATAGATAAGACAGTAGTATTAGCCTTATTCCCCGGAGAAAAAACAGGGCAGCGGAGGTATGGCAGGGCTGATATTTCGGTAACATGCCTTTGTTGAAACAATGACAAAAGTAAATCCTAAATTGCCAATTGATAATTCATAACTGGCAATTTTGAATTCGCTTCTGCTGTTATTTCGATAAAAGCATGTTGCTGAAACATCAACCCAGCCATATTTCCACTCCTCTGTTTTTTCCGAGCAATAAGGCTGATACCACTGTCTGAGCATTTTAATGTGATTGTAACCCCATGTAATGTCATGGCACGGCCGTCCCGTGCCAGCATACCGGTTGAAAGTCTCAAACGAACCCGATAGTGTCATGACACGGCCGCTCCATGTCAGCTAACACTCATGACCAGATACTGGCTGACAGTCTCTAACGCGCCCAATAATGTCATGACACGGCCGTCCCGTGCCAGCCAACACTCATGGCCAGATACCGGCTGACAGTCTCTGACAAACCCAATAATGTCATGACACAGCTGTTGCGTGCCAGCTGACACTCATGGCTAGATACCGGCTAACAGTCTCTAACGCGCCCAATAATGTCATGACACAGCTGTTCCGTGCCAGCTGACACTCATGGCCAGATACCGGCTGACAGTCTCTGACAAGCCCAATAATATCGTGACACGGCCGTCCCGTGCCAGCTGCCACTCATGGCCAGATACCGGCTGACAGTTTCCATCGAGCCCAATGTTTGAGCTACTACGCTAGAAATGAGTAATCCAGGGCTCCAAACACTTAATTTACAGGACGGTAATTTACAAGATAACCGATCACGTCGGTGTCATGAAAGCCTACTTTCTTGTACGTTGAGAGACTATTCTGCAGAGGAGGAAACTACGTTACTGTTTTGTATGAAGCGGACATGAGTGGTCAAATTATTTATGCGTTCCTGAGTTGTGTTTTGACATTGGTCAACTCGCTAATGTTTTGTTGACTCACCTCGGATTCCAACTCGCATTCACAGTCACAGTTAGGGGATCGTGACTCGTCATGAAGTGTTGACTCCGAAGTCAGTTCTGACTCCACCCGTAGTAAAGCACAAGACTCACGTCGAATGCTTGCGTCAAACCAGTTCATTGGTGCGCCAGCTTCTTGGAGGCCGGCACAACCTGGATGGCGACGCTTCAATGACTCATTTTGCTGTGGTTGGGAAAACGTCCGGAAGGAAAGTGGGCAGTCCGTTTACGACCAACGCCAGGCACATTTCCCGAACGGAGGGAAGACGTCCGTGACCATCTAGGTCTGGATCTGAAGATCGTCTGCCAGTCTGCCAAACGCTCGCCCGACAAGTGCATCTATAACCCGATTTCGGGAAAATGAAAATGACACCACTCAGCATTAGCGCGGTGCTGCACCAGTGGTGTGTGGAGATCCTTAACATTTACGGGTGCTAATTGGCATGACGGTAATAAAAAGTGAAGTTGTGCATAAATAGCAGGGAATTAGCCATTCCGTCACCACTGCCAGTTGTGGTGTTCAGTGCACTGGCACCACCAACTGTGGGGGTCGGTGTGTTGTCACTGCCATCGGTGGCGACCGGTGCGTTGTCACTGTCATCGGTGGCTACCGGTGTGTTGTCACTGTCATCGTTGACGACCGGTGTGTTGTCACCGCCAACTGTGACGACGGGTGTGTTGCCACCGCCAACTGTGACGACGGGTGTGTTGCCACCGCCAACTGTGGCGACCGGTGTGTTGCCACCGCCAACTGTGACGACGGGTGTGTTGCCACCGCCAACTGTGACGACGGGTGTGTTGCCACCGCCAACTGTGGCGACCGGTGTGTTGCCACCGCCAACTGTGTGGCTGGATGTTGCCACATCCAGCCGTGGTAACCGGGATTATCGCAAACATTGGGGCCTCATTGTCTTCTGCAATTTCAAGTAGTCGTTGCTTAGGAATTCTAGTGAGGAAATATGCCAAAACTCATCAATTTTTCATCGGAAGTATGAGCGCAGTTCTGTGAACAGTGAATTTTTAGCAAGCAATGTTCGTAGCAATGTCCGCCGGTCTGAGCTTAAAACCATTGTCTGTAATCTACAGCGTCGGTTGAGCAATTAATCCTCCCACTCCACGCTTCATCATGCGTCACATAATTGGCTCCTAAAGCTGAGGATATTTCCACAAGTTCACGGGGCAAAGGCCAAGCGTGCCTCCGCAGAATGGCGCCCTTGTCCCTATGAATGGCGGTGAACGAATTCTTGGTCGGCGCCAATGAGCTCTGGCACCAATGACTGATAAAAATGCTCCAGAGAAAACGTGTTGGATGCAAGCGATCGTGGTAGTTGATAGTAATGGTGATCGTGATAATAGTTTGCTGTTGTTGACTTGTTTGTGGACGTAATCAGCGACCTTGAGCCCATGTGATAAATGTTGTTTTCATTGTTTGGTACCAAGGAAACCACGCTCCATTTAGAACATGTGGATCGGCAAGGCTCAGCAGGTCTCGCTAACGAGAAATTTTACGCATGCTCAAGTCCTCATTATAACCCACTGTTATAATTTTCTCGGCCTTAGTCTTCTCATAAGTGTTGCTCGCCTCAACATGCTTGAGCGATCTCAAGTAATCGCCCACAACCGTGGGATATTGGAATGTTGACGTTAGCTGAAGCGGGTGGCCGCAGCAAGCAACCGAAGTTTTTGTGCGCTAGAGGCACCAAGCTGTTCACTCTGGGACTTCGCGTATGGTGATAATTACGAGAGCAAGTCAAACTATCTACGATAATAATAGTTCAAAGGGGATCTACTTTCCAAGCCGTTCACTCGGGACCTTGCGCATGGTGAGAATCACGAGAGTAAGTTAAACTATCTACGATAATAATAGTTTGACGGGATCTACTTTCAGTCAGAAGCCATTCTTTGTGTGACGTTGTTGCTCTGAACTAGTGAATCAAATAAATATGTGCTTATTTAGGGATGCTTAAAACGTCTTTAACACACCAGGTGCACAGGGAACAGGGCAATTTAGAACAATTTTCAGTTAGATGCCCATTTTCTACCATTCGTTACCGCGGCCATGCTAACATCCACCTTAATGCGCTGCTGTGGTCGCTCGTCAAGCAACGGAGATAAATTCTTAGGGCCTGTGAATAACATTTTTCCTTACCACCTCAATCAAACAAATGCTCATGGGTTGATACCATTGTAATGCGCCAGGATGCTTCTGCAACGTACCCGTTCGAGTTTGTGTGAGCAAACGAGGACAGAAATATCGCAATGAAAAAGATGATAATGTAAACTGAAAACACGACCTGAATGTCTGGAAGGGAACAGTGACATGGAAGTAAGAAATTCAAGGAAGCGGATAGTACTTGACTAATCCATTTTCTAGTGGTTATGTTTGAGACTGACATGCCTGCACAACATTTTGAAACCAAAACATTTGGTCTCCGTTCAAGAAGCAATTATTTGTTACCCTCATGTTGAGCACTGTTTGCTTTTGGAATCCCATTTAGACATCCAAAGCTGCCAATGCCAAAGCAATTTGAATCATAAACTTTATCAGCTGCTACCTTAAAGATTCTACCAAAAGACTCAAAGATGAAGGCTCCCAATTTGAATATAATTTAACTTACAATTAAAACCTTGCATACAAACCCAACCGCAATCTTGTTGATTTTGATAGAATTGTCAAGCCATTATTTGTTTTCATTATGCATGCTTTATGTTTAAATGCCAACCTGTTTTAAGGTGACATGAGTCTCATCTTTGGGTATATAGAGCAGCACCCTTGAGGCACCACTCCCCGTCCCCCAGAATTCACACCCTCTAACACCACACGGCGTTCATCACTTGGCTGTCCGGAGATTTTGCGCCTCTACATGTTGAAAATTATCAGCTTTCGCATAGTGTTTTTATTGAACTTTTTATGAGTCTATACAAATCCACGCAGGCTTACGGAGGGGTTTGCTTCCCCGTAAGGGTTTTGGGCTAGATCTCCGACAGGCTGTACAATCGGGTAATAACTGTCGCTAGGCTCTGAGGCATGCATTACACGTGTTTTGACATAAAAACGTGCCCCTAACACTAGTGGTCTCTAAGACGCGACAGCTTCTTTATGAACACTGCACGACGATCCATTGCCGCGGCGTGCGGCGGTCAGCAACCGATGATTCCGCGTCTTTTGTGCCGCGAGCCAACACCGTCACATCAACAGAGCCCTAAATAATCCACGTGTGCTTACACACATAAAGTCACACCAAAACTTCTACGGGCCTATTCATAAGCTAATTCTGAGAACGGCGGTGTGTCACCACAGCGCGTGGTTCAATGCACATGAGCATGTAAATTCGAAAACATTCTAATTTCAGGACAATTTTAGCTTTGATCAGGCCCCTGGGCTCGCTTCGAATCTAGCGGCACAACTTTCACCTATCGCGAGATCTTGTATAGAACTTTTCCCTGTAAAGATTTCGCGGCACTCCATCTTTCCTTACTATGGAAACATCAAGGGGTGGCATCCCCTATCGGTCTGTGTTATTAAAGTCGGCGAAAAAAACGGCATGGCAAGAGCTCTTATCTGGTTTTTAGTTGTGCCAAAAGTATATTGCCGCCGAAAAGCAATGACGGGTTTGCCCAGAAACGGCAGCGCAGTCCCACCAACGCGCTGAACCAGACCAGTCCCTGATGTAGAAAGTTAGCCTCCGGCAAAAACCTGCTAATTCTAATGGCTTGTGCAGTGCTTCTACAATAATGTTTAATCGTTGATAGAAATGGGCTTCCCAAAAAGCATTTGTAGTATAACTGCACGGGAGGTTGTGGCGCGTTTCCAGTTCATTTGGTATCCTCTTGTTGCTGAGCTTGCAGATAAGCAGCAATCCGGTAGCTTTCATCTCAGCATGCCCCAATGAGGGATGAGTGCCGCATCGCGGTACATCTGTTGTGGGAGTGTTTTTAGCAAAGATGATACACAAAAGTCGACATGTGCTGTAAGTTCAGGATTTAAGGGAGGATGAGAAATGCCCATTGTATGCATCTTGCTCGTTCTACGTATCCTGAATAAGAAAACGTGCTGGTAGATCCAACGCCTTGAATTCCATGCCACGATGTGAAAAACTGGCTTCTCGACGTCTTCTGAGTTGAGAACGTGGTATCGTGGTTTTGTCCGTGTATGGTGTACTCATAACACCTAGGCTGAGAAAAGTTCCTGATCGTCGTTTGGCGTCTTTCATGTATTTTCTATCACTCATCACAAAAAACTGCATCTGAGATGTATCTTCTACCGCTTATCACGAATAACTATCGTACTAGGAGCATGTGATCTTCAGTGGACAGTAGATGGTGACGATGTCTGGAATTAGGAAATAACTGTGCTTGGGCAGGATGCGAAACCAGCAGGATAGTGACTCGGAACCTGAAAAGAGGAAAAATGGATGCATTTAGGAAGCAGTCAAATGTTGTATACTCCAGCCCGTTTCCGTCGCGCTGAACATGTGAGCAATCAGCTAATTTTTCTCGCCCTCTTGTAAATAGTGACATCACCCCTCTACCCAAGCGAAAAGCAATTTCAGGACACCGGCTGCACTGAGGGCAGCCACGGCGTTCCAAGCACGTTCCTCTCAGGCTCCGCACGACAGTTTTATTTTTTCTCTGGTAATGTGCGTTTACCCGCCGTTTGCGTCCAAAAAACCGTCATCACCATCTGTTCAGTCTTCATAAAAAGCGTCTATGCGCCGCGTCAATGGCCAGCTGCCCACGGATCACATGAAACGTATCGTCTGACATGCGCCATTTTACACCCGTATCGTCTGACAAACACACCTTTTTGGGGGGGGGGGGAGGGGAGGGCGGCGGTGATGGTGCTCCTAGACTCCTTGGCGTAGAGTCATATTGATCCTCCCACCAAATGCTGGTTGATGCAGAGGAGCACCCCTAGGGCGTTTGTCAGAGAGCCACTCATGTGAAGGCAAAGAAAGTGCGTAAACGGCGTAAAGTGCCTGTGACGCAGGTGCACACTGGGGCACGCGCCCGGGTAGTGGTCGCGCCAGTGCCGTGCAAACGTGGTAGCTCCAAGTAGCTGATGTCCTGTACCCAAAACATCTCCCTAATGGTCCCAAGCTCCCACCCCTGCCCCCGCTCCTGTAACGCCGACCACAGCTCGCGACAGGGCCGCCTACATTGAATGGCTCCGAGATACACACTCTGTTCATGAGGATGAGTCTGGTCGAGCAAAATCGCGTTATTAAAAACTAGTCATCAAAAGCCCGCCAAAAAACTTTTGGTCCAATAGTCCAAAAGCTCGAATTTGTCAAGGGTAGAGCATCCCTTACAAACACGGCTACCCCATTGTTAAGAACATTGGATAGAAGCCCCGGGGAGAAATACTGTGGTGCCCTCTCCTTTCGAATGGATGTTTGCCCCCCCCCCCCCGCCCCAGTATGTCTTGTGCAAAGTTCTACCCTTCTATGTTCTTCTTCTTATTCTACCCGGTTCATGAGACAGCGACCTGAAGATGCATCGAATTTGTTCATTGGTCCGGAATGTGTCAAGTTGATCATGTGTGAAGTGCTAAAAGTTTGATGGACATGCCTTCCCTAGTTCGTAAGCTATTCTCCAGGCACGAAGGGGAAAACTTTAAGCCTCCAGGCAGTCGCGCGCTAACCTTCGCCCTGACAAGGAGGGGGGGGGGGGGGTAGGAGGGGGCGATCGAGGCAGCCTTTCCTGAGGTTTCTGGGAAAATTCCCCTGGCGCGTTGGCAATCACGGCAATCACGCCAAAATGCCCGACAGCCTCTTGAGCATTAATTTCGCGTGTTTTAAGGTAAAAATGTATAATTTCTGGTGTTTGAACAGCCGATAGTGTTTTTTAACGTGCCGTGCTGTGCTGCTCCGTGGCATGATTTTGTTAATATGGGCTTGTAAGACTGTAAGGAGAGGGGGGAGGGGGCGAAGAGATCCAGGCTTTCCATCAGCAATGCTAATATCACTTTACAAGATGTCGTTATGTTGTCTTGGCGA
The DNA here is from genome assembly GCF_011947565.3 of Pollicipes pollicipes. Taxonomy (NCBI): domain Eukaryota; kingdom Metazoa; phylum Arthropoda; class Thecostraca; order Pollicipedomorpha; family Pollicipedidae; genus Pollicipes; species Pollicipes pollicipes. Next base: position 16,812,861 of record NW_023596448.1, on the reverse strand, counting down.
GTCGCGCAGCTCTGTGACAGTCATTCTGGTCTGACTGGGGCGACCTGTTGCATGCAACTGGCCAAGCAGACTGCGCGATCGTTACCAGGCGCTCGCTCTCACAGCGCAGTGCGCATCCAATAATGGTGTGGTAATCACATGTCCTCCCCCAGAGACGATCGCCTGTCCAGCTCACCTCAGGCGATGCTCCAGTGGACAGTGCTTAGCGGCGCACAAATGGTGCAACCACGTGACAGACTGCTGGGACCACAGCGACGAGACGGCCTGCGGTGCGTGGGGTCACATGACTCGTTCAGTGACAGCGCCGCGGATGTTTGGGGCAGAGGCGAGCTGGTGGGAGGAAGGGAGGGGGGAGGCAGAGCAAAATGCCCACTTTTAGCGGCAATGTCTTGATTAGCTGATGTGGGCATGATCACTGAATGTGTCAACACGCTCTCGGGTGGGGGGCCAAATTGATCCCCGAAGGTTTTTTCCGGAATAATTTCCAAACGGCACGGCGCAGCCGCGCCAAATTTTGCACAGCTGTAGAAATTTGAATAGCAGATCGTTTGGCATCACCAATTTAGACATGTACTTGGTAAGGTCGCTGACCTATGGCAGGTCAAAATCACGCCATGGTTTCAACGAAGGCAATTTCTAGTGAATCTTTCAATCTGATGCAACAATGGAGTGTTAAACGAAGTCATACATCTCTGAGACGCTTTCTTAGGCAACGCCAATATTGAATGAGCAAATTACGTTGACCTAAGGTCAGGTAAAAAGGTCAGACCAAGGTCAAAACCAGCCTGTTTTTAACTCTAGGGCTTGCAGTATGGGATAGTTTTTGGTGCTCATTTCGAATTAATGGATAGCAGGAACCGCATTATACACATTCCATGGACTTCTTAGAGGTCAGAATAGGTCATTGACCTAACATGACTCAGGTCAACATTTTGTTTTTTGAAACACGCTGCGTAGCGTAACTTTTGCCGCTTATTCAAATGCAAAACTCAGAGAAGTCTTGTACGATTTTGGTCACCATGACCTTTAAAAGGTCAAACAAGGTCACTGACCTTAGCTGAACATGCGAACCGCTGCTTAGAAACATTTATGGAGGCACTTGGAGGCCAGCCTTGAAGTTGACCATATTTTGTCTTATTTAACCCGCAGGCCATGATCAAGGAACCTCAAACTTTGACCAAAGTGAGTTCACGTACAGGCCAACACACCTTGTGAATTTGGCGTCTTTAACTCTCTTAGTTCCCGAGATCTCAGCGGGGAGGGGTCAAATTGCCCTCCCCCCCCCCCCCCACCCACCCACCCCACCCGAGCGAATGGCATTTAGCCGGCCACCCTGGTATCTAGCCGGCGCGTGTTAATAGTAAATCAAATGTTGTTTCTTGTTGGTCGGAATACAGCAGAGCTGGTTATCTCTGAGCTATGCATGCTTGGTTGCTTTGCTCCGTTCTCATGGGTGACTTCCCATCACATCAGGTCCCGGATCGACCCCTCGCTGTCTATGTCACGGATATGTCTTTCTTTTCATTGGTAGGCTGCATAGCACCATAGGCTATTCATATTAATTATGATTGGGCAGTACTTTTAGTGATTCAGGTTTATTAGATGGAAGAACAAATGTAAATTTTATCGGAGTTTGCATGTTTGCTGGATTGTTCGGATCAAATTTTTCGTTACTTTGGTAAGCCATAGATAGCTTGCCAATCGACATTTTTTAATATAAGGTAGGTAACGTTACAAAGATATGCGTTCCCCATTTTCAAGCCAACGCAGATCAGTGGGATATAAAAACATTCGAGCATTACGCAATATGAAACATGCTCTACGAGAGACCATTAAAGGCACACCACCAGTTAACAGACTGCGCATAACAACACTAGGTAAAAGTACACTTCCCATGCTTTTACACTCCGTGATGAGTTCCAGACACTGGTTCCCCTGATGTCACGGGATTCCAGGTTAATGCATGATCAACAATTCAAGCTTGATGCATGATCTTTGTTATTGGCCAAGGTATTTTTAAATATCATTTGTCAAGAACATCCTTTCCCAGATGAGGATGGCTTCCAGGACTTGCAGACCACATTGGTTTAAAAACGATTTCCGTATCCCGGTGATATCAGCTAGATCAGAGTCATTTTGCTCTAACTAATGAAGGACTCTCCACAATCTTGTACGTTGTAAACAGCTTCCAGTAAATAGCAGCTACTCCAAGAGCGCCGCTGACCAGGAGATCGGGGCAGCACCCAGCCGTGAAAATCCGAAACTATGCGTCGTGAAACTGAGTTTGCTGTTCTATGGACCTAAAATGTCCCTGTCACACAGTGTTGAGAATGAAGTTCTCCGGAACATTTTTAAGATAAAGATCATGCAGATGGACAAAAACGCCAAAATAACGAGCTTCAAAGGAACCCGACCGCGGCCAAGAACTAACTAAAACGCTCAGCTATGCGAGTTTAAACGAGTTTGAGTACGAGTCACGAGATCAAACAGAAGCTGCGGGCTGGATAGCTCGACCTATGTTGGTATGACAACTATATACTTATCACGACCTCTGACCATGCACCTGCAGGAGATCAGCAGTTATGAGTTCAAACGTACAAATCATGCACCTGCCAGACCAGCCTATGTGCAAAACCCACAGCCAAAAACACCTGCGACCTTATGAAACTACAGCACACGGATCCTGAGCTCGTCTTCAAATGAACACCGTCTACAACTCCTGGTAGCCATCTTCGCCAGGGAAAGCATGTCCGGCCTTAACAATCAACTAAGATCATGCACCGTCCCGGGACCGGGCGGTCACCCCATGACATCAGCATGATCAGCATCTGGAGCACATCACAGAGGGGAAAGGCATGGCAAGTAAACTGGATTTTTTGCGCCTTGACCCGAAATTCGTATCTGTGGTCCGCAGACTGATGTTCCGCCTCCAACTCTAGTACGGCATGTTTCATATTTTTTTCTTTTATAAAAAGCAGGCTATATAAGAATAGCATAAAAGACCATTGGTGAGATGATCTATGGCTCGCTGAAGACAACGAAGGATTTGATCCGAACATGGGAACATACGCGCGAAAGGCTAATCAAGATGTGTTTGCCTTTGCAAGCAAGAAACCTTGCATTGATATATATAAAAAGCAGGCTATATAAGAATAGCATAAAAGACCATTGGTGAGATGATCTATGGCTCGCTGAAGACAACGAAGGATTTGATCCGAACATGGGAACATACGCGCGAAAGGCTAATCAAGATGTGTTTGCCTTTGCAAGCAAGAAACCTTGCATTGATATATATAAAAAGCAGGCTATATAAGAATAGCATAAAAGACCATTGGTGAGATGATATATATATATATATATATATATATATATATATATATACATATATATATATATATGCATATATATATATATATATATATATATATATATATATATATGTATATTTATATGTAAACGCATTTATTCGTTTCCATATGTATATTTCAAGTCATATCGATCACTACCCGATACATGACACTGTGAAGTTCGATTCTGCTGGTTCCAAACAGCACACCGACAGATGGCTCAGGACCGTCGTGGGTTCGATCCCAGGCGCCGGCCGAACTTTCGTCTCTCCTTTCAGCCGCACCGTCCAAGTGCGGTGTTGGGGAGTTCCGATGCGCCAGTGGCCAGTGTGTGCCGCTGCGGGACCGCTGTTTCCAGTCGGGTCTGCCCGGACGCGGCTGCGGGGACGGCTCCCACCTTGTCGACTGCGGTGAGTCTTGCGCGCCCCGAGTCGCAAAGCCGGCTCAGTGATGCAGGGGGGGGGGGGGGGAGGAAGCAAAGCAGTCATGTGGGAAAGGCGCCTGAGTATTTCCAGCTTTGAGGAAGGGAAACTATTGCGTGCTAAATTAGTTTGTATGAATAAGCAAATAGGTGGAGAGCAGATTTTTCTGGAAAAGTGCACCGTTGAAAACAGCACTATATCTGAAGTTATTTGGCTGTAATGATGATGTAATGATGCAATGTAATGATTCGATCCGTCCAAGCCTGCTTATTTGGAAATTAACGTAATTGTTCAGGGTGTGCCTATAGTTTTATGTAACGTCTCGTTGAGCCTGCGAGCATCTTCAGATATCATAGACACTTCAACAATAGCGCATACCAGAAAAGTAGAAGAAATGATTGCATCGTTACATAACGTGATTAGATCTGCAACTGAATTGATGCTCTCATTTATCTAGCTTATGGTTGTGTGCTTGCAAGTATGGCTTTGTGTGTTTGCGTACGTTTTCGCGTGCCTCTGCGCGGAAGTAAAAATTCATAGGGGAATTCGAGTCCGCTCTTAGCCTTCGCTCCGCTGGGAAGTGTGGGTGATGCCTCCCGTAATGTTGCTTTATGTTCTCAAATTTGACTTAGTCCGTAGGGAACTCATTGCGTGTGTTTTACGTAAAGATTTTGAGCAGCTTTATACCAAATCTCATGCACGTGTTTTTACACCAAATACGTGTTTCTGGCCCATCTGGTTTCCCAGTATCGACGGTTTTCGGAACGCCGCTCGGCACTTCATGGCCGGCGCGAGCACCGGACGCCAACAGACGAGTCCGCCGATCACAATCGCCGCCCTTATCCGTCCGCTGTGACGAAGGGCGAATAATGGCGAGGGTCACCTTTATCCATGAATCCTGCTCGCTATCTAACATCTACTAGGGCTGGTAGACCTCACACGACCTCACTTCTCATGCTTGCTCTTGTATGTGAGGTCAGTGCTCGAGTAGAAGTCAGATGGAATTAGAGGCATGCACTGAATATGCGTATAGAACAATGCTCACGTTGCTGGAAGCTATCTTAGCAACGTTAGAAACTGCTCTTTAAAGACCAACATACAATGCACATGCAATTTACTGAACCGCTGTTCCGTTCGAGTCACTATCGCTTGTCCCAATTATACCCTCACAATTACGCGGGGACGAACGCAAAAGCGTAGAAAGCAGCAAAGAGTGAAGCAAATCAAATTCAAGACGACAATGTGTTGCGTTTTCAGACCGCTGGAAGTGTCCGAGCACAGAGTTCAAGTGCACAAAACGGCCCTAGCCTGAACATGAGCCTTGTCTGCAACAACAGGATGATTGTGGCGGAGAGCTGAGACCGACGAGGACCCTTGCAGTGAGTGCCGTTAGTCCTTCGGCACGCTGCTTGCGGCGTTCCCGGTGCCGGTTGCGGTGGTGTGTGACCCTGCTGTGATATGAAGCGTATGTGGTCCCCGGCTGCCAAGCGGTATGACGAATCTTCGCATTGCTTTATTCATTGCAAATACGTGAAGCTGTCGTACATTACTGTTACGCGTTTTGTTCCGGTTGTATTCAGTTCCGTCCGTTTTGTTTTACCCATTTTGTTCTGTTTATTGCGCTCACTGGTTAATAAAGGAAGCCGCCATTGTCTAGAATCCATTTAATATGCATGCAAACGCGTCAATAACAGTACGGAGTTCGGATGTATGGTATGGGGCATGCAAAAATATATGCATTCCTTTTGCTTTCTTTCCGTAGCTATTTGTGATCATATGCTGGTCAAAATGCATGGGACACCTATCGATTGATTGCCCTGTTTGTTTGGACATTGTTGAACAGCACTCGCAAAAAGTCATGAATCCGTGCATCGTTGCAGCATTACGATTGACTGATTGAGAGAATTGATTGATTGAAATGATTGAGAGACGGTGTCACAGATGGATTAGCTGTCGAGACACTTGTCTTGATGTTACGTGATGGTATCTACAGATTATTTAACAAGACTTTACACCATACTGTGACAGCACCTAGTGCAAGATACTAACACACCAGACGAGTACATATTACAAGCAATGATTCCATTCCTCATGCGGCATGTCAGTCCGCACTCGGTAAACCATTTCAGCTCTAATGCCCCCACACAACAAACAAGTTGTAAATAACAACTTGGTTTGGCCGAACACTCAAAGACAGCGGTAACTCCCATCAGCGGCAGACTTTCTGGTGCCTCCGATTTTTTTTGCATTGGGTGTTTTCCATTGCGTCATTCGCCATCTCTAGGCTTTAGAGGTTAATGCCAGCTCCACCGTCGCCTGTGAGGCAGCCAGTCGATCTCTGCACTCCCACCGCTGTGATGTACGCGATATGACGCGCAGTGGTTTGCCGACAGCGTTCCAGTGCTCGGAGGACGCGCGCTGCCAGTGTCGTGACGTCACCATAAACTGCACAGGCCTGGCCAGGATCGTTCCACCTGAGCACATCGAGTCTCAGATCACCATATTGTGAGTGTGCTCAGTGGAACGCAGCGGCTGCTGGTCTGTGTTCCGAGAACAACTGTCCACATTAAGCGTGCATTTCACAGCTGTGTTTCAGAGAGTTTCTGTAATAACTGTTTTGGAGGCTTCCAAGCTTTACAAAAGGAATTGGAATGGCTATCAAACCTGTCCCATGTGGGATAGTCTCGATGGATGTTCTGCACCTCCTCACTCAACGCTGTACGCTCCGTTTGATGTTTATCTTGTGTGGCTAAGGCTTGCTCCGCGTGAAAATGAACTTTACTAGTGAGTAGCCATGCATTCTCCTAACTTGGAAGATGGAAGGGTTGGCCTTGTTCTCCATTTCAGGTGGAGTCCAATCTTGTTCTCCTATTACTGATAAGGCGGCGGCGGGATTTGAACACCGCAAGCCTTGTGAAACTTTGCTTCGTTTCGCTGGATGAACGGAGGCAGACTGGTTTGCCGGAGTGTCGGTTGATTTCGCCGGCCAAAGGAAGACATATGACCCATCCTCGACTCACGACGCTCCAAAATAATAGAGCTGCCACAGAAGCGAGCGAGCGAACGTCACTGCCCACGGCAAATGGGCTACCACGGGTGGTCGCCTCGACCAGGCATGACATTTTCGTGTGCGCGCCACGGAGTGTTACGTGAAAGTTTTCAATAGGGTGAAAAAATCGAGTGGTCTTCGTAGTTATCACCATCCGTGTTCCACAAATTTGTTGATTTCTGGTCGAGTACGCCGGGCATGTTTGTCCTATTTGATTTTCGAATGCCCTGTAGGCTGGTGGAGCCTGAGCCGTTTGC
>NW_023596448.1:16782277-16804786 GCF_011947565.3 Pollicipes pollicipes | reverse complement strand
TGACAAAGAGTGCCCTCGTTGAGAGTCCAAAGAGTTTATCGGGCTGTGCTGTCTGCGTACACCAGTGACGAAACGCGAATGTATGCCAATGAACGATCAGTTTGGAGTTCACGTTCGGTTAAGTGACTTCAGTCATGATGTGTCGCATAGAACGTTGGCATGTAACCTCACTACCTTTCAGGCGCTGCCTACCTTTTCGGTTGACATAAAGGTCACTTTCCCCGACGATATCAACATTTGACTGTCCGATTCCAGACCTCTTGAAGTTCGCGAGACCGGCGACTAACACACCACTCGTACTCTGCCGATTAACGTTGCAGTACAAGGGCCAAGTTTTACCAAAGCCTGATTAAACATGAGGTGTTGCCGGTGCCCCGCAACTGTACACCGCTGGCGGTTTTCGCCTCTCTGTTGCTGGCAGACAGCGGCGCTAAGTCAGCCAGTACCAGACCAAACTAGGACGACATTTGACTGCAGAGAGATCGCCTGTCAAACTTTGAAACTGATCGCCTAAGCACCAATGTGCCTGATCCATTCACCCCGTGGCAACCGATGGCTGTCAAACTTTGGAGTTTGGTGGTTCATGTCCACTCGGCTATCAAGCAGGAAACGTGCACCTAAAATCACTAGCTTTACATTCGGGTATCGGAGGTGTTTTGACTCTCTTTGCAAGCATGCTGCCAATTTTGGCCCCTTTCATTTAGATTTAAGACGAAAACTTCAAAAATAATAGGATAGTTGTCCTGCGCTAGTCTATCAAAATATCTTATTTAAGGGAATGTTTCACGTTTGAAGATGTTGAGCCAAATATCAGATATAATGGAATGAGCCTACTTTCAGCTGTTGGTATAGATTTAAGTTGAAAACACTGCTCTACACAACATAAATTCTCTGTTTATTGAATACGCTCTTCAAAACGTTATTGTTTAATTGTCATTGTACCTTGCACAACATTGACTGGGAGTCAACTGACGGCTGTTATATCTGGAAATTGTGCTCATGCGAGCGCCAGATATGACCGACTCGATAATTATGTCTTCTTGGGCTTGATCGCTGCATGGCTAGTGGAATGGCGGGATTTTAATAGCGTTATTATGGCGTCATGGATGTCCTGGGTGGCCGTGGAATAGTTGCAGTGAAATAGTTTGCACATCTCCCGCGGCGTGTAGCTCAGAAATAAAATGGATTTAGGTCTCAAGCAGAGCAGGGCTGTGAATTCCACTGAATGATCTTCAACATGGCTATTTCAAATCCAAACCCTACACAAACGTGGAGCATCCCTTTAAAATAATACTAATGGTTATAACTAGGTTTATTTCATCGCATGAAGCGCTTGCTTTAATAGCTTCAGATCTCGGACAATACATTTCATCTAACCGGGGACTGAGACATCCTCCATATGATGACCTTTTGCTCCCCCCCCCCCCCCCCCACCGCAACCAACTTACGTCTGGCGCCTTTACCTCGGCAATTTGTCTGTAATTACCAGTTAGCTTTTGTGTCTGGCCGCGCATGAATTATTTGATCAATAAGTCACAACAGCCCTGTCATCAGATGTGCTATGCAAGCGTCTAGCTTAATGGTTTTCCATGCCCATATGTGGCGAATCGGCTAGTATAACAAACCTTGTCTAAAGTACTAACTTACGAGTTTTGTGTAAACAGGAAGAGCACAGGAAATATGTCCGACTGAGTGAACTGACATTGGGCTGACATGATCTTGTGCCGATCTTACTCCGGGTCTTGCACTTTGACGAAGATTTCTTTAACTTGTAAAAACTTGACTTGACCAGGGATGTCAGTCGCGTGACGAATGCCAACTCAGCAGTTCCCGTGTAATATTGACCTGAGCTATCAACTGCGGTTTAAATCCTATCCCGACGATTAATTCGTGAGATGTCCAGAGGGAGGGAACTTCTCCGAACTACAGAGTAGCGTGGCTGACGAAATAACACAGAAGATGCCAGCTTACGGCACAAATCCTCTCCGCACATTTAGTTCATCTCACCGGCTGTTTGGAGGGCTTCTACGCATACCGACGTGTAGTTGTCAATTGCAAAAAAGCAAAACTGAAGATGATTACTCCGGAAGAAAAGTATTTACCATCGACGGCATCCCATTAGCTTTACAAGACGTTTGCAAGGCTTAGAGATCTTAGTTGGTAATGGTTTGGATCTGGACCAATGACGGATATTTTTTCTTGCCCATTTGGAACAGATGCGTTGTTTGCGCAGAGGTCTGTGGCCCGGCCGGGCTGGAGAGATGCTGACGTGGCTGCTTATGTTGTGCCATGAATTCTTCTCCTTTCCATCAAGACAGTCTGACTTGACCCATCAACTATTATTTCAAAAATACAGGTCTTCTAAATCTCTCCATTAGGAATTGGCAAGTCACTGACAAAGCGAAAGCTGTAGTGATTCTTAAAACCGTTTAAGCAAGAGGAAATCAAATAGATCCAGGGAAAAATAGGTAAATAGCCTTTACATGGGCAAATACAATGGTGACCTTCCACACACGTCTAAATCTGAACCTGGTTCAACTAGTACCTTGCAGCATGTCTGGTCCAGCAGAACACGATGCGTCTATTTAATTACGAACTGTTGTCTTTCACTGGGAAGAAATTTGCCTTCTTTATCGGTTTCCAAGCACAGACGCTTACTCTGCCCTATGCGTGTAGTTTTCGTAGAAGCTTTTAGAATGCTTGCCACGGCGTTAATTAGTGAAAAGCTTTGCGTCGTCCTTTTCGTTGGAAACTTCATGCTTGATCATGGATGATTAGTGATAATTAATGACAGAGGGCTGAGAAAGCTCATAATTAATCATGGTGGGAATCAATGTCGTAGGAGTCTCAACCTCACTGCTCGCATTATGGCCTAGCGCGCGTGTTAAGTTTCACCCGCCTTATGTTGGTAACCTACGTCGTCTAACTGCTTCTCGCGTGGCATAATTTTACACGCTCAAAAACATCGCTACGGCGTCATATCACATCATCCAAATACTTAATTAAACATCCAATGTGATCCCATTTCGCCGGAGAGTAGAAATTATCAGCTTGCATCCTCTTGGAGTAAAACGAGTGTTTCATTATGTTTTACGGTGTGCTTGTAGTAGACATAAAACCCTAAAATTTAAGATAAAACGTAAATGCTAGAATAAACTTTTTCATTTTGTGCACTGTACATATATATATATATATATATATATATATATATATATATGTTTGCACATAGGCATATACATAGGCATATGCATAGGTATATACATAGGTATACATATGTTTACATATATATATATATATATATACATTTATATATATATATATATATATTGGAATATTTTGGCAGAATTCTTTCTTTGATACATGTTTGATTAAAAATAACTGCTGACGCAGCATTAACGAGCTTTTGATGCATCGTTCTAGCTTCCGGGCCTTTGACTTTGCGTCATCGCTTAGATTAAAGATGGTTCGTACAAAATTACTTATATATTCATCACTCCTTCCATTCTAACGTTTCGAGATCTTATCTCATCTTCGGAGAAGACTAAATTGCACAAGAAATAAGTTTTGAGTTTTAAAGGATGAAAAAATTGTGCCACTACTGTTGGAAAACATCTTTTAGTACGGAGAACATAAATGAAGCACAACTAATTGAAGTAAGACGGATTGCTATTTTCATCTTCATACATGTAAGAAGCACTCATAATGGGAACATCACAAAGACACAATGGGAACACTATTGTCACAATCACATCGGAAGTGCTCACCGCCCACCACCTAGTAGCTCAAGAGTTCTGCAAGAATTTGTCTGTCTGTTTAAGGCCGGAGAGAGTTCGTTAATGAATATGCTTTCCCAAATTTGAAGACGTCTTCTGTCACTGCACGTCCGTAAAATGTCAGTGCTGTCTGTCAGTTGTTGTCGTGTCAATGTCATGTCGTGTTCCTGTCGCATGTGGTCCAGGGGTGCCCCGTCACGTAAGTGCATTGTCGGGCGTCGTGAGAGTGTCGTTGTGGTCACACCAATGTAGTGTGTGGGACGAAGTTTGCAGCCTTCGATGTTGCATTGGAATTGATACACTACATTGGTGCATTTCAGTTTGTCGTGTTTGTCTGGGCTGTTTCTCATAAGAAAGTTCGATATCTTCTTATTACAATAGTAAATGACTATGTCTATTTTGTGGTCGTTTTTGCCTTTAACATGTTGAGAGATAATTTCCCGTAAAGCTTTTTCACCCTGTTTGTGAGCAGATGTCACTTGATTTTGATAGTACAGTTTGACGTTCGGTTGGATGTCTTGCCTTGGTTTGCTGTCAAAGTGTCTTGTCATATGTCGTTGTGTCTCGTTTTCAATGTCAGAATTTGAAAAACCGTTGTTCACCAGGATCTGCTTGATTCGTGTCAATTCTGAATGTAGTCCTGTCCAATCACAGCAGTGCTTAAATGTTCGTCGAAGAAAGGACCTTATGACGCGAATTTTGTAGCGTCGAGGACACTCACTGTCAGCATTTAAGCACCGTCCGTTGTTAGTCTGTTTTCGGTATACAGTCGTTTGAAATTGTGTCCCTTGTCCATCAACAGCTCCGTCAAGAAAGAGTATACGTTTTGCACACTTTGCTCTGTTGTGAATTTTAAAGCCAGGACCGTTCTGTCAAGGTGTTTTTGCCCCATGTCCCTAACATGTATGATATACATATTCTATATATATAGATTATATATGTTATATATATTACGGAATATATTGATTACACAGTAAATGATGCATTCAATCTTGACCTATGCCTTATTTTGACAGAGTTGATCCAGCCCCGTACGCAAGCAAAAAACTCTATGAATTTCAATGCAACCATTTGGCACTGCGGAAGGTAAGTGCTCAGTTAAATGCAACCTTTAGCAATGTCTACTTTCGAGCATCTTCTAATGAACGTCCCTTTATCTAACATGTAAAAGACCAGCATGTTTGCTTACATGTTGCTTCTTTCACTGCCTCAGCTGGAAGTGCAGCAACCTCCTTTTTTTCGTTTAGGTGGTTTTTACGTAAGGTTCTGTGGTCGCTGGGGGCCTCCAGTCATATCCACGGCGTAGCCCATATGCCAATTCCAAACGCTTTTGACCGCTCATTCTGCGCTATTTGTGCCACGTATTCCGCCGGGAAAACAGCCCCAGCCGGCTCTGGACGGACAGCCTGGATCCATCAGGGCCTGCAGCGTCCCACGCTATTGGACTTGCTGCCATGGCGCATCATGCCCACACGACGGTTGAGGGCATATTTAGATCGCATGAGCTTCAAATTCTGGAAAACCAATGCGCTACAGAGATAATGTTACAATGCTAATGGTAATACCTGCGACCCACAACTGCAAAAAAGAATCAGGCACGGCGTGCAAAAAGACACGGAGCGCCGTTCCAACAGGCTACTAGTCATGGATGCAAAAAACTCTGCAGTGACTGTACATTTTTAGTTAATCGTACATGGAAATACATAACGCACTTGGGTCACCTAGAGCTTAAAATCAGTGTGCCAGCTTATTTAAATTTCAGTTGCAAGAAACTGGTGGTAACTGTAAGCCACACTACACTCCAATGAGCCGGAATCCAATCGTACAGACAGATTGCTGGCAAACTTAACCAATTCGCTGTTGCGCGCTGCGGTCAGATCTCGAGCCCGCGGGCAAGACCTTATTGCAATTCATGTATTGCATCCAAACACCGGCCTACAGCAGATCAGTCGCGTCATGGTAATTCAAATCACGCATTTTGACCGAAACATCACGATATCTTAGGTGGTTTGCTCGAAAAATCGCAGCACACGATCGTTGAGTCCACTGATCACCCGATCATAATTTCTCATGTACAACAATTGTGTCCCTAGGGTGGCGGAACCAAATGCATCCCGTGCAAATAACTGATACAAAACGAGTTCATAGCAAGACTTCCGCCAAGAGCCCTATTTCATCTGGAAAGTATAAGGTTCTTTGGAAAGAACATAAAAACCTGCATTCGCAGCACATCTTAGATGCACCATATGCAGTTTGTGTATATTCTCGTGAAACCGTTTTTGCCCAGATTGCTGGCAAATCTGCTGCACAATACGGCCTGTTCACCACACACGTGACAACCGTTGGGGTTGCTTGCGGTTGGCGCGTGCGCGAGCCGCTGCCGCGCTGCGGCTGATGTTCTGCGTCGCCGGCTGCCGCTATCACGCCTCTTCACGAGAGCAAAGTCTATAAGAGGAGCCCATTGGTCCGCGAACGATCCGGGTGATGCTAAGCGCACGATTCATGCCGTATGGACTCCGGTACACCTGACTTCAACACTCACGTGAGCCAAAAGGCTGATGTATAGTGTGTGGCGCAGGACCGGCCTATTGGCGGGCTGTTAGGTCCGGCCAGGCACCATAAAGGGCTGTCTCTCTGTACATGGTTGTGTGTCCGTAACCACGGTATCTCACCTACATCGTTTTGTGGTGATAACATTTAAATGGGGCAGAAACGGAACCAGATGCATTGAACAGATTAACCTTGAATCTCGTGGACGTACGTCCAACTTGGCGAGGACCTCACGCAATGGGCGAATTACACCGGCAAGGGTCCTCTGGATATCAACCCTGGAAGCCCCTCGTCTTGTACTAATCCATGCATACTTCATGCATTCAGCGCCCCACCATATTCACTGCAAGCATACACAAACGCTTGCGTTCACATCATATCATTCATTCTTGGCTCGCCACAGCGTCCTCCTCCCTTTCAGTGCCTTGGTAGCATGATCGTCACGTCTGCGTGAGTCCTCGTTGAGCTGAATTAGATTTAATTAGCCTGTTTTAATAATTCAGTGGAGCCACGCCTATGCTCTGTTCAAACTTCATCAGGTCGATTTATTGTCAGCTTGGCACGGACGCGGCGACTGGTTCAGCTCGAGTGTACCACGGCTGGATGACGACACGTTCTCTCGCCTGTCCTCCAGTGTGACGGCTCGGCCCATTTGGACGACCCTCCCTCGCGTGTTGTCCACGATGGGACGGCCCACTGTCCCTTCGGCGACGCCCACCGCTCGCAGCTTCCCGCTGCTGCACACACGCTTTCGGTAGCGCCCTGCCCAGTAAGGAGACGTCGCCTCCCGGCTGCCGGCGTGAGCCGTGCGAGGCGCTGTCCCACGGTGCTTCCGTCAGAGGCCTGGAGGTAGACAGCGTACCTCATGGGACGGTGGAGCCTATCGGCAGAGAGCGAACGACCTCGACCACGTGATTAACGGCGGGCTTGATGAGTATCAGGTTGCGCTGTCAGCGGGTCTAAGCCGTGGAAAACAACGCGGAAATCGATTCAACGGCTTATCCACCACCGACGTCATTCATTTAACCTTGACCTTAGACGATTTATGAACAAGTAAGAGCTTTTGCTCACGTGTCTGATACCCATAATTGCGGCTAAGCTCTCTCACTTCGCTTTTAGATGGCTGTATTGGATAAGGTATCAGTTCCATGCGTACGGCACATGACCTTGACAACAGGACTGGTACGGCGTGCGTGCGGTACGCTGTACGTGCGTGCGTGCGGTACTGGTACATTGGGCACCCTCCTGTGTAGCATGTTTGATCATGACGCAATGATTTCGCACCATGAGAAACGCTTCTTAATTAAATGCGCTGTGGAAGAGGTCAGATACTCCAAAGTAACACTTAAATAAGCTCGCCTTGACCTGTGACCTTAATATATACCTAAGTTGTTGTGTGGTGTGAGAGCACACACCACGGTGCTATCGATTGCTATTTGAATTTTTGAATTCGGTCCTCTCTGTTCTTGAGATAAGCAAGGGGGGATCAAATCTGCCCCCTCGGTCAAGGGCTGCGCGCTGGAGAGCCCAGTCAACGCCGAAATAATGCAGCTTCACGCAACACTGTGCTACATAGCCTCGAATAAGCTACGATAAGCGACCAGCGAGAATGTTAGCCGGCTCCACCATAGTACTGGGAGAACAGAATTTGTACTAAGGCGAGGGGGGGAGAGGAAAAGCCATCTTGGTTATTTATTTCCAGTCTAGACCCATGGGATAAATGCTAAATCTGAAGAAAGTTGAGACCTTATTCCGATTTCAGACACCCACGCCTCTGCGCAAACGTGCTCACCTCTCCCGCCGATAAAAGTTAAACAGATTCGCTAGACATGAGCTCGCAAGGCACATGCTCATCGTTGCCGTTTAATTCGGTCTGATCTGTTTGGGGATGTACGTACCTACCAGCAAAAATATATTTTTACTGGTAAGAAGGTAGCCGGTGATGAGGCCGTGCATCTCCAGCAGTCCGAGCGCGCACGTTTCACTTTTTACTCTGATCGCATTTTAACCGGAAAGCCACTTCTAATCGAGACATCATCTTGCTTTTATAGATAAGACATTAGTGTTATCCTTATTCCTCGGAGAAATACCAGGAGAATGGAGATATAGTTGGGTTGATTTTTCGGCAACATACCTCTATCGAAACAACAGCGGAAGTGTTTGAAGTGCTCTTCTATCGTTTCGATCAAAGCATGTCACCGAAATATCAACCCAACTATATCTCCATTCTCCCGGTTTTTCTCCGAGGAATAAGGATAACACTATTGTCTTAGGTATGTCAATAATGCCCCTCGCTAATGCGCTGAACAGCTTACGTAATCATCTTGCTTCCCACTAAATTCTGCGCATTCGGCCCCACTTTATAAGCACCTAATCCCAGCAGTTTGTTCATTATTGGTACGGCGGCAGTCCGATGTCCCGGCCGCCCATCTTTGCAGCATTTCTCGAATGTTTCCAACTTTCACGCCCATTCCATCGTAATGGTTGACCGCATAAGCTTGCAAAGCACATCATCGTATTTAACGTAAGTTGTTCAGTGGATTAGTGAGGAACATTATTCACATAAATAAGACAGAAGTAACAGTCTTATTCCTCGGAGAAAAGCCAGGAGAATGGAGATATAGATAGATCGATATTTCGGCAACATCGCCTTTATCAAAGCAATAGCAGAAATGTTTGAAGTGTCCTGATATTGTTTCGATAAAGGCATGTTATCGAAACATCAACCCAACCATATCTTCATTTTCCTGATTTTCCCCTGAGGAATAAGGCTGAAACTACTGTCTCATTAAATCCGACGTTAAATTCTGCGCGATTAGGGCACTGGTCATGTGCACCTGCCGCTAACTGTTTGTTCATTATGGATACGACGGCAACCTGCTGTTTCGTCCTATTCGTATAATTACCGAGAGAACGTTTACGCTTCTCATGTCGTTGCATTACGCCCAATGTTAAGCCACATAGGCTTGCAAAGCACGTAATCATATTCGCTATTACATTTTACGTCATCGTCTGGCCGGCCGTATGCACCTCCCACTAACAGCTTGTTCGTTATCTGCGCGAGGATTTCCGGCGTTCCAGCTGCCCCATAGCGTCACGCCCACGGTTAGCCACCGAGCCGCATTGAAGTCTCGGCGCTAGTAGCGTCACCACCCTGTTCAAAGCCTGTGAAAACCCGACTTATGGCGAAGCCCATCCACGGCTTCCCCTGCAGCAGGCGCCCTCCTGCTGCTGCGGGGCGGCCACGCGCAGGCTCTGGCGGATCTGCAGGCCCCCCTACACTTGCCAGGCTCCGCTCGGCCTAATGGTTTTGTTTGGTTCGGAGGGGGAGCTCATGGCCACGGCCGGCATCTTTGCTGTCTCATGTCGTGCCATGCCGGGAAGCTCCACCGATCCCGAGCGGGCGGTGTGAAAAAGGCCACGTGTCGAGATGCATGCCTACACAATCGCTGAACCATCACGCAACAAAATCCCTGAAAAACACAGAAACATCAAAAAACGCCCACCGCACCATCACGCTTATGATAAAACATCGAAGGCGTCGACCGCTTGAAACATTTGAAACCTTGACGTAACGTGAGACCTGGCAGGGCGGTGAATCTCCGTCTGTTTTTCTTCTGCCGCTGTCCATTACGCTGCCCGGAACAGGTCTGTTTTCTTTTTGTCCGTCTGCCGTTGCGCTCCTCCCCCGCTCTGGCGCATGCGGATGCCTTACAAAGCCGGCGGGACGGGCGAACAGCGCTGGCGCGGTGCGGCGCAGCACACAAACTTGACCACGTGTGGCGGACGGTGTCGTGCAAAGTCTGACTCTTTTATAAAATCATCAGTAAAATTTTAGACCGTCACTTTGCTTGGCGTGCTGAAGGCGTTTAAGTATTGAATGCGATGCACGTACTAAAAACCTTCTTCCGGATCCTGACGTATTAAGTGGCATTTGTGATCGTCTGACATTTTGAGCAAAAATAATGTGGCTTGTATTCCTGATGCAGAAAGCGAGGGTGGGCATGAACATATTTGTTTCGTTTCACCAGGAACGTTGTTACCGAGTGGCACAGCAGTTGTAATATAGGGGAAGTTCGGTGCACTACTTCTCTAAAATGTAAGGTAAAGCGAGTAATCCGTTTCGGAACAGCTTGGTAAGGCGGTCAACGTTGACGGCAGGATGTTGGTAAGGAACCATTTGAGCCAGAACGTTCTTTTTTCATATTATTTGACATCACTGATTAACGGATAGCCCATAACTGCATTATGTTGTCCGTTGGTAACAACGCCACCCTACCACAACCAGACTGAACTGTTGGTTGCATCGGAGCGTCAAAGCTCGAAATGTGCATGGTGATAATAATGAGTCCCCTGGACATGCGTGGATGTGTAGTTGAACACGTTTGCGTTGCACATCACCTACCGCAGTTTTGCTCGTCCCTGCCGTCAGGACAGTCGTCCTTCGTGTCGCAACGCTTCAGAATGTCGATGCAGGAGTTGCCGCAGGAAAACTCGTTGCTCAGACAGCCTGCCAGCACAAGGAGGTTTGTTACCGGCGTATTTGTTTCCCTGCGAACGAAGTACATGCATACTTGTCATGCCTTGACCCGTGATAATGATTGTTAATTATGATTGTTTCGAGTCAAAGTCTGAATGAAATGAGTCCAGACTGTGTGCAGAGGTTATTATGGCTCTTCAGTTAGCAAAATAACACTATAACCACGGGCGGACTGCTCAATTTTTGGGCCTAATCCGATTGTGACTAGGCAACATTTGATCCACATCCGAAATCCATTTCCATAGGTTTGGTTCCAGTGGAATTGGGGTACATCGCAAAAAGTATGTGACATTAGAACAGGCCTGCAGGAGTATTTATTTGCTTCAGGTAAGAAGATAAAGCATTTGCATTGCATTGACTGCGTTCGCAAATAGTCAGCAGCAAACAAGTACTCCCCGATTCGGTTTCAATTCATTGATCATTTCAGCCCATGTGCATGTTGCTATAGCCTCTCCGAGTTTTAAAAGTTTCAAAGGGTGATCTTTTTATCGACCTATTATCTTTATTTATTATCCAAAAATCAATCACATTTTTGAAATGCGGATGTCATGTTGTTTTAGGGAACAAACGTTACAAATACTCTTAAACTTCACCCAAAATAGATCTAGGCAATGCGTGATGAATTTAAAATGTTATGATCACTCCAGGCTGCCATGTGAACCCAAGTATCACCTATTTAGAGCGTTGGACCCTGGTACGAAAACTTTCCATCTGGTTTCTTTTCCGGGCCAATCCAGAGATAACAAGAAAATCAAGTACAAAACACCCGATACGTGTGCCAACAACTTACCACACAGCGTGACAGCCTCGTCTGCACCGTTGGAGCAGTGGGGCACGCCGTCGCAGGTCAGGTCGCGACCCACGCACTCCAGCGGTGAGCACAGAAAGCTGGTCCCATTGACGTCACAGGTGCTGTTTGCCGGCAGAGAACGAGCTTCACTAACGACCGCACTGCTGCCTGCAAGCATCGAAGAATCCTTTTGACGGTTTGCAGGCACCTGGGTAATCATATCAGACAAAAACAAACTGAACTGAAGGACAGATATCAGAGGACGAGCGCGCACCGAGCAATGACGTAACATGGAACATCTATAGCAGAACGGCAATGTACCAAACACTTTGTTAGTCCCTTATCGACCTCTCTTAATGGAATGCAATATGCTTTAGAGAGCAAACAAAGTCAGTTTGCTAGGGCAAACCAATTTGTATATAGCTCCAGTAAGACGCTTTTTGTCGCGTAAAACGAGTTGGGTGATAACGCTGTGCCACTACGCTTACGTTAACAAAGCTGGAAATGCAATCATTTAACTTTGGGAAGCCCATGCAGCCAGATGCCGCCAGTGCGTTGGAGCATCTCCTGTCGTGGGTTGAGCGGACAGAGCTGCATTGATATCTAACTTTCACATGCTGATCTACGACTGCTCCTGGAAGTTGTCTGCCTTTGCGCCTGACAAGGCGATGCCATGTTGACGACAAGTTGGGCGAAGTCGGAGTTGTTTACTTTTCGGTGTCCGTGACATAAACACTGCAAACTCGCTTATTTTCAGATGGATGTTATTCACAGTGAGCTGAACAACACTCCTGTGTAGTCTTAACCGCACGATATCCTTTGGTTCAAATCCCATCCAGTGATGTATTAGATTGCGTACCTGGCAGAAAGTAAAAATTGCCTTAAGCTGCTGGTGTTTCGGCAATGTGCCTTCTTCCGCCGAAGACGACCGATATTTATTGTACTGGAAACAACGATTTATAGAAGAATCTGGCTACCAAGGAAGTGTATTGTGGAGTGCTTTACATGTTGTGATTTTCATTGCAGGGCATAGTTGCTAATATATTTCAATCGTTGCTTGATGTATTTGGGTCAGTCAGAAAATCCTGTTAGGTCCCTAAAGAACGAATATGGTAGGCATATACAAAACTTGGTTTTAGAACGGCGGCGCCTGCGGCTTTCCGGCCGGTTATGAACTTTATTATGGGTCGGAGTTGAGCTGGCCTAGAATTTTATATCGCTACATTCACATACACTGTTCAACTTAATTCGTGTCTTCACCTTCTGAGGATTCTGAAATCTGACACCAGCCCAACAAAACGCTCCCAATTGGCAGATTCGTGGCTAGTGCTTGAATGCCTATGACCGGCCTAACCCATGTGCCCACAATTTGCCAATGAGACTGTCCGTTTCTCTTGTACCAAACGGCGTATGTTTCTTATAGTTGCATTCATGTGTTACAGAGATGGGAACGTGGTTTCAATTGGTGGTGTCGGAATTTTTGCATTAATTACACATAATGCTTGCAATTGCCTTAGACAAGTAAAACAACGTTTCAGAACGGTGAACTTTCTAGTTGAGAACGGCTTGGTACCACCAGCGGCTGCAAATCTCTAATTCAAGGAAAATCCTGACAGGTCTGGCCGGCCGAGGCCACAATATTTCCTGAAATGACAAAGATGAGCTCGACCTGCGGCCTCACTACGAATTATAAGTATCCGTGGCATCAAGCAAAAGCCTATCTTTATCGCAACATCATGACATTTAACAGAGCTTCTACGTCACCAGTGCAATTTTATCCACAACTTCCACATTCTGGATTTCGGACGCCACTCAGGCTCCGTGTGGTTGGTGGCGAAGTCCCGTTGCCCCAGCAAGCTAGTCAAACTGTTTTAATCAGGCCCAGCTTCAAAGTGCTTCTCAGAATCCACCATCCGAATCATAATCCAAATCACAATCCAAGAGCGCGCACATCTCATCGCGCCGGAGCGCAGAGCCGGCGAACAATGCCTCGTCGACATATCGGAAACCAATAACTGTCCTGTCCACACCACCGCAACGTACGGCACGACCCTCTCGCCACATGCACAATTACGAATTACCATGCGCTGACTGGCAGCGGCGAAAGCGGTCGTGCTGAAAAATCTGGAACACCAAACACGGTCTGATAAAGTTACAATGAAATATGGCTGGCCATGCCTGCCGGAGACGTTCTGGAAATAGATGGTGCAACGTGATAAATCGCTTCGTTTGGTTACTGCTAGGAGGCTCAACACACGCAATGCGCGGACGTAGTAGCTGCAACGAAACTAAACCAAATATCCTTGGGATAAATGCAAGGTGTCAAATGTCACATCCTAGTGAAGACCAAATGCATGGCAAATGCTAATGAGTTCTCCCTTTCGCAAGAATAAAGATTTCGCAGACATACGGCGCAACATATCGCGTTACGAACAGTACGAGACGAGACCATCTATCCCAGTTCCTTGACGCGTGACAACGCAGCGATCTTGCCGCGCATAGTTGCTATTCCCTAATATTTCCGGATGAATATGTTAGATGCTCATCTCAGGCCACATCTACGCCACGTCACGCAGCCGGTCGAAATTGCGCTCGACGTCGATCGGGCGTGAAGACGAGAGAGCTCTCGAGCTGTGGCGAGCATCAGCGTGTCGAGAGCATGCCCGACCCTGATTGGGCGCGAGGACAAGACAGTCTCGATCTGTGTCGAGCGTCAGCCGGTCGAGAGCGCGCTCGACGCCAATCGAGTAGGGGTTGTGGGGCCAGTCGCCCGAGACTGAGTGGGCAGGTGATCGATCCGCAACACGACGGAGGGACGCCAGCCCGCCCCCATTACTGACAGCTGTTGTCAGGTCACGTGGCCTGCCGATGGCACCGAGACCTGCCGCGAACTTGACAGATGCCTACACTGCTAGACCATTTGAAGGGCTTCAAGGGGCTACTCCACATTTGTATGGAGTTTTGAGCTGAATGGCCGTCTTGAAGATCATTAGGTGCAGTTCACAGCCTTGCCCTTCTGAAGACCTAAACCTGTCTGGTTTCTGAGCTAAACGCCCACGAAGATGTGCGGGCTATTTCAGAGAGACTAGTTTAAGGTCGCCCAGGCATTCATGACGCCACATTACCGTCGTCCAATCCTGTCATTCTCTTAGCCATGAGGCGATCAAGGTCAATAAAAGTATAATTGTAGAGTTGTCCATATCTGGCGTTCGTGAGTATGATTTCCAGACACTGTAGTCAATTGGCTCTCGATCAATGTTGCACAAGGTACGTTGGCGCAATCAAACAATGACGCGTTGAGAAGCATATTTACTTGAGAGAGAAACTGTGTTGTCCAGAGCAGTGCTTTCCAATTAAAAGCATACCATCTATCATAAATGAGCCTACTTCATCATGCCCGATGCTTGTAAATCTTATGCATCTTACCATGTGGAACATTCCGTTTAATCATCCTCTAGCCGCTCTGAAACTGCTCACTGAGTAGCGCAAATAATCATTTTTGTCACGGAAAGCCCACCCCCATAACACTACAACGCATCGTGCTACCGATTTAATGTATGAAACTGGCTCGAGCTGTTGGGAAAAATCGTTAATATCTCAAACTTTATCCGTTGTATCTCATCGTGGATATCTAGTTTACTTATTTTGAAGCGAGCTGCCGCCGTGAGGCGACCTGAAAGAACACGGCGCACAGCAATAATTTATAATGACGTCTCACGAGAATGTTTTTTTCGAACAGAATGTACCGTTGAGCTAGGGGGCTAGTTTGTTAAAACTTCACGCTATCGATCTATGCCCTAACAAGGGTGCTGGAAACACTAGGAATGGAGGAAAGCGCTGCAAACCTTCGCAATGGCTCAACGGTCAGCTGCTGGAACCTTACGACTTACGGATGTAAGGCTAACGATCCCTCGAATGAGCTACGTCTTCCGCACCGCGTCAACCAATCAGCCACCGCGCCTCAATAGGTCAGATCGCGCTCAAAACCGCGTTTGAATAAAAAAACTCCAGTTGCCATTTTTATGCTTTCTGATCGCTGCTTCACATGTAAAAATGACAAAGGCATTCGATGCTGCTGCTCGTTATTTCCTTCGGCAATATGCCAGTGGGGACTTCGTCTCCAACAGTAACCGATGTCGGGATGCTGTTGACGGCAA
Organism: Pollicipes pollicipes; assembly: GCF_011947565.3. Taxonomy (NCBI): domain Eukaryota; kingdom Metazoa; phylum Arthropoda; class Thecostraca; order Pollicipedomorpha; family Pollicipedidae; genus Pollicipes; species Pollicipes pollicipes. The sequence goes on along the minus strand of NW_023596448.1, from coordinate 16,788,976 downwards.
TCTGTGTGCTGTGTGTGCACTGTGTGTGCACAATCTGTGTGCACTGTGTGGTTATAGAATGCCTTACTTTGAGCACAGCCCCGACGCGAAGGCATAAGGGAAGGTCAGTGGTGGAACAGAATTGTACTGCAATAATGAATCGGACGGGATCGCTCGCATTCCACGCGGCTGTGGGATGCTATTTATGCGGCCCAACAGGCCCAGACCTATGTCTTGGCGTTTATGTACGGACATGGCTTCCTGATGAAAACAAACTCGGCGGAACTCTCTGTCTCTCTGTGTCCCTCTCTCTCTCTCTCATCTCTCTCTCTCTCTCTCTCTCTCTCTCTCTTCTCTCTCTCTCTCTCTCGCTCTCTCTCTCTCTCTCTCTCTCTCTCTCTCTCTCTCTCTCTCTCTCTCTCCTCTCTCCCTCTCTCTCTCTCTCTCTCTCTCTCTCTCCCCCCCCCCTCTCTCTCTCTCTCTCCTCTCTCTCTCTCTTCTCGCTCTCTCTCTCTCTCTCATCTCTCGCTCTCTCTCTCTGATATGAATATAAAACGTTTGACGGATCTTGATAAACATTAACACACGCTCGGTTGGCCGGTTGAAATCCTTCGCTGGGATGGGATAAGGGATTAAATTGAACTCACGATATCTAAAAAATCAAGAGAGGTAGATGCACGACATTGACAGGATGAGTTGATCTGTATGCTAACTCACTTATGTAAAAATTATGGGTCCATATATTGTCACCTTTAAGTCAAATAAGGTCCAACAACGTCAAACTTAAGATTGATGCACAAAATGGTTTTCGACCTCTCATGCAGCCGTCTTGAACATAGATGCCTGTTCTAAGCCAAAGGTTATTGGCGTGCACTTCAGATCAGTGACCTTATGTGATCTTTACAAGGTCATGGTGAACAAAAACATTCTAGCTCGTTTTGTTTTTTAGTTAAGGAATACGCTAGTTAGTTTTAGTTAAGGAATACGCTAGGTGGTACCTTGCTAAAATAAATGGTTTGCCCAGGCTATTTTAGGCCAGTGGCCTAATCTGACCTTCAAAATGTCCATAAAAGATGCCTGTTGCGGCCCCTGTCATCAAGAGATTTGAAATGAGTATCAGAAATTACTGAGTACAGTAAGCTCACCAATAAAAAAAACAGATTAGTTTTGACCCTGGCCTGACTTTTACACCTGATCTTAGGTCAGTGGAATGTATTGCAATTCTAACTTCATTGTTTTATTGTCTTAGAAATATCTGAGAGATGTATGGACTCGTCTAGCACTCCGTTTTCGCATCAGGTTGAGCGATTCCCCAGAAATGACATTTTGACAGCCACGGCCTGACTTCGACCTGCCATAGGTCAGCAAAATTACACGGTACATCTAATATGTTTACCAAATATCGGTGTTCAATTCCTGCAGCTGTGAAAAGTTAAGCTCTGTTTAAACATTGTTTTGAAGAAACCACCGGGAGAGGGATCAAATTAATCTTCCTCCCGAGCGCGTATTAACGTTGATTCCCGCCGCTGGTTTAGATCAGTTCATGGTTCCGGTGGAAGCGCGCCAGCGTGTATCTCATCGCCTTGCCCCTGGAACCGGTAGATGCTTATTACAACGCAGGCAGAAATCCTGCCAGTCTTACGTGTGCGGTACTGGCACAGAGTCGGTAGGTCATCACGTTAGCATGCCTGCGCCGCTGTAACGGCAGAGCTTCGTCACGCGTACGCCGTGGCAACGCTCCGCGGCAGATTCGCCTACACATCTACGCATGTAACAATGTCGGCGCGTTTTCATTGCATGAGCGAATTGTAATGTAAGCTACAGGTTCTGCGTACCTGCTGTTCCCAAAGTCGTCAGAACTAAGACTGGGAACGCGTCGTTTATAAAGAATACCAAGGCGTCAGTCGACTTCGAAAAATATATGCTTACATATTTTATGATAGGACTCTGATAGTCCAAGCGGAAAGAAGTAAACCCATTCTATGGTGAAGGGGAATATTTCTTCAGCCTTGCAATATCTCTCGAAGAGCTTTTCTGGCTTTATCCGTGCCGAATCGATGCAGGTGTTTGCTGGGATATGTACTGTCGAATTCAAATGTAAAAAATTGTAATCCTGTAGTTTCAACAAGAGTCTGAACTTGACCCATTGGTGTTTTATCTTTTTAAAGGGTTTCGCCACAATCACAATATCCCGGAGACTACATTCGCTCAAATTAATGATTGCAATGCTCTGCAACATTTGTGATCGTTTGAAAATTATATTTCTGGAGGTTTGGAAACCATGCCCGGTTGTTAGCAACACTCATTATGGTTTTTGGGTGCCTTTGTTCGAAATCCAGCAAAAGCTTTTCACGACTTGTCGTCGTTCATTCTGGCCCGGTAGACCACCGAAAAAAAAATTCGCTCCAATAAAATGCGCAGCACCCAGTGTTCATCTCAGAACTACAAACAGTTTGAGGGGCCGGCCGGAACCTGATGGGACACAGAGGTAACTTCACTGCACAGAAGAAGAGCTGACGTCACGATACTGACATAATGAAATTGAGAGGAGTTGTTAGTGTTCCGTCCGTTGTAATGGGATCCACCGGCCGGGTAAACCCATGGACACGCACATAGAGTGGGTAACGAGATGGTTTGGGTGCATAATTCGGGAAAATTACTTTTACGGATACGTGTATAGGTAAGATGTTTATGCAATTCCGGGTAAATGCTTCACGAAGGACTACGTAATGTTCCTGCTTGCGATGCTGTTAGCCGCAATGGGCTCCATTCACTCAGCTTTTGCAACTATGAATGGGACGGGGCACGTTTTGGGTGTAAACTTTTGTAAGGCTCTTCCGGAAATTATCAATAAGATGCTTTTAAAATTCCAACAGTAGGTTACAAAGGATCAAAGTAACGGGTGGTTGGGGTGAAACGTCATGTCCGGCTGGTATATTGGGTGTGGGATAACACGTGCCCGTATGGGTAAAACGTCATGTGCAGCGGGCGGATTGGGTATGGGGGAAAACAGGTGCCCGTGGAGGCCCCTATCCTCCGCTACAGCCGACTGACATGAATCGGTTTATTGCGCGCACTGTATAGCGTCTCCCCTATGACTCCCGCCACTGTATCTATAGATGATAAACAATAGCTGGCTTAAATGAAGTGTTCCACATCCATATTCGGCTTTAAATAAAAAAAACCATCTTGAAAACCTTTCAGTGCTGTTTGCAATCCTGCCCTTCTCAATATCCAAACCCCTCTAGTTTCTGAGCTAAACGCCCGCGAAAATGGGGAAAGGTTGTCGTAGATGGTATTTTGAAGTCACCTTGGTATTTATGATGTCATAATAACGCTATTCAAATCCTGTCAGTCCATAAGCCATGCGGAGATCAAGATCAAGGAAATAGAGTTGACGAAGCGCTCCTATATGACGTTTGTGAGCACGATTTCCAGGCATAACGGCCATCGACTGGCTCTCGATGTTGTGCAAGGTACAATCGCGTTATCAAACCCTGACGCATTAGGGAACATTTTTATTAAACAGGGAACTGTGCTTTCTAGAGCAGTCTCTTCCACTTAAAAAGCGTTCCAGTGGTTATAAGCGAGCTTGTTTCATCATATGTGATGCTTGCTCCAATATCCTCGAATGTGAAACATCCCCTTTAAACATTAGCTGGTTTTATATTCAATATTCGTTCGTCCTTTCGGCACGCGTGAGTTACTGTTGCTCCTGCAGATCCTGATAATTTACCCTCTTTCATCCTGTTTCACGAGTTCTTTCGATTCTCCCCATACCTCACGCTTCATTTGTTCGTCCATTTTTCAGTTCGCTCCGGTAACTCTCTAGTCCCCCAGTGATACAAACGGTCACAAAGTAGTACTGACTCATAGTACCTTTCTAAATTGGGATCCTTAGAACCCTTGAACTCACGGATGTAATGTGCGTCGCGGTTCTTTTTGGACATGTCGAGTTGTTGCATACGACAGATCCGGTACCGCGCCAATGGGACAGCAGCGTGCAGCAAAAAACCTCGTCCTACGACCCGGAGTGGCTCTTATTCTTAGCTATCGCCCAGGCACCGTCATGGCCGTGAATGAGAGCATGTTTTTCATTGCCTGCCAGCCTGAAACATACAGCCGAGATTTGTATGCCGGCCTCACCAAGCATGACGCTATTCATAAGTGTTTTGACTAGTGCCTTGCGCGGTATTACCCCCACTTACGCGGGTTGTCAACGTCTATAAAGTTGTATGGCACTGGTTTTTCTTATCGTAGCCCTCCAACCGTTCTCCGCGAATGAGACTGGCCTTGCCGTCTGGAGAGGACAGTTTCATCACGCACGCCGCTCTGTAGCGCACTACGAAGCATCAAAGCGAGCACGTATGCTCTTCAAACGCACTTACTTCTTCGGGCTCGAGCATGATTGCTACTCCAGCTAGCGTCAAGCAATTAGTGAATAACTGTGACGCAAGCTGAGTGATTAAATATCGAGTGAGGTGCCAAGCATAGAAGACATAGTTAAAGATTAAAGTGAATGGAAATAAATACGCATACGCATAATAAATACGCGTAATAAATATGCATAGAAGTGAATGATTTAATCCGGATGAAGTTCAAGCCCATCACGTGTGACCTCTGTCCGAAATTGTTGAATCCAGTTACCCTTAAACGCTCAGGAGTTACTGTTTTTCTGCACCAGGGGTCCATATGCAGCCAATGAATCGAGCAATCACGACAATTTCCGGGGCAGAACTAACGATGACCCTGTTCGGAGTGATTCATTGCCCCGTATCGAATGTGGACAGACAAAACTTTCAAAATACTCCCGTCCTGCTGACGTAATTGAGTTTACTTTCTAGCAGGCTTAACAGCCTCAATCCAGTGCATAGTGTCCAATCGGTGATAATGAGTGAAATCACAAAGTAAGTTATTTTCGACTTAAAGTTAACATGAAAAAATCGTGTGCGTCGCGAAACGATCTTCTACTTGTCTAAATGGCACAGTTCTTCCTCCCCGGCTCCAATGTCACGTGAAAATAATTGTACGGGTCACGAAAATTTCTGATGCATATCGAAGAGACATGATTCCGGTTTGCTTGTGATCCGGTCCGACATCATTCATCGCGCTGTGACATTCCTCGCTTCCTCGATCCGAGCTATAATCACAATGACCACGCCTGGTGCCGATTGTGGTGCCGATAAAAATCAAGTAAAAAGAAACAAACATCCATGCACATCGCTTTAACGAGCATGCTGGAGCCAGGCCTGGCTTGCGCTGCCTACATCTTCTCCCCCATTGCACTAATCGCCAATTTTTTCCTCTCTACTGCCTGGCGCGTAGCCCTGGCCCGCACGCGGCGCGTGTCAGTGCGCTCCCCGGCTCCTTGAGCATCCGATTTTAGTTCATGGTGGGCTTTTAAACAGACATTGTATGATTGCGCTCTCGCATCCAGTTCACGTCTGATGACTGAAGCGTGGGCTTCGCAGAGAAATCCCCACGCTGAGGAGAGAGACAGAGAGGCCAGACACGGCGAGCAGGCTGCAGCTATCCGATTGTTCCTTCCACTTCGATGACTTCGGTTGCCGAGCGCCGAGTGCCAGACGCTGCCTGAGGGTGCGGGAGGGACGGTCCTGAGAGAGACAGCGCGCCACTCTCCCGCAGGTTTTGCTCCTCGCTTCCTCCCCTTCCGTGTTTCGGTACCGGGCTCTCTTACTCTGGCTCTCTCCGCTCTCCATCCATCTTGTGTGGACGATGGACGGTCCTGAATAGGCCGAATATTTCGGAGGGCGTGTCTTTTTTATGCACTGAGGCGAAGCTGGACGTGCAGTTCTGCCCGCGGGTGTTCCCTCTGGCGCTGATTGGCTCTCAAACTCCAGCATGGCCGCTGCTCTGTTGTGATGATACGCTAATAGGTTTGTTTGGGGATACTCACCGCGATAAACGGTTCTGTTATCGGCCGGTCGTGTGGCGTCTCCAAAGTGACATAATGTGAGCGTGATGTTGAGCAGGACGGCCTCAGCAGTCACTGGAGCTCCAAAAAAGAATCGTGACGACCAGTGTCGCGTTCTTTGCTTTTAAAAAGTGCATTCAGCTTGTGCCGACTTATCATCATTGAACCTAGCGATTTAATTTTATCATAGATCACTGATCAATTTCATTTCATCACAAATTCGAATGGGTGTGATTACGTCATACTGACCACAGCTGGAATTGACTTGTTTCTTAGGTAATGATTCTTTTCACCAAATTAATCGTGTCCCATCGTTAGATGAATAACTGATAGACACGTAGATTAAACTGTAGCACGATAGCAGGATGTTAACTGCATACAGAGCTGAAGAGAACATTGTTCGTGATATGATATCAAGAAAATTCTTCCCACAAAAGGCGGACGGCAACATTGAGCTTACAGTTGACTGCAAAAGTCGCGGACTATCAAACATAGTAAAAGAGAACAGCCTGTACGCAACTAATTTGATTCAGAAAGTGAGCAACGTTGTCTACTAGTACGCAACTAATTTGATTCAGAAAGTGAACAACGTTGTCTACTGGCATAAATGCTCCACCGGCGCGCGCCTACCAAGCTTGCATACCGGCCACACGACGACCACACCACCAAGGTTTGCAAGTGAATATCCATATGGCACACATCAAACAAGCGATATCCGATATGCTGTCATTTTCAATGGCATCAAACGAAAACGCGCACGCAAGCACGCACAAGCGTATATATAT
>NW_023596448.1:16763961-16782148 GCF_011947565.3 Pollicipes pollicipes | reverse complement strand
AAGTCTGACTCTTTTATAAAATCATCAGTAAAATTTTAGACCGTCACTTTGCTTGGCGTGCTGAAGGCGTTTAAGTATTGAATGCGATGCACGTACTAAAAACCTTCTTCCGGATCCTGACGTATTAAGTGGCATTTGTGATCGTCTGACATTTTGAGCAAAAATAATGTGGCTTGTATTCCTGATGCAGAAAGCGAGGGTGGGCATGAACATATTTGTTTCGTTTCACCAGGAACGTTGTTACCGAGTGGCACAGCAGTTGTAATATAGGGGAAGTTCGGTGCACTACTTCTCTAAAATGTAAGGTAAAGCGAGTAATCCGTTTCGGAACAGCTTGGTAAGGCGGTCAACGTTGACGGCAGGATGTTGGTAAGGAACCATTTGAGCCAGAACGTTCTTTTTTCATATTATTTGACATCACTGATTAACGGATAGCCCATAACTGCATTATGTTGTCCGTTGGTAACAACGCCACCCTACCACAACCAGACTGAACTGTTGGTTGCATCGGAGCGTCAAAGCTCGAAATGTGCATGGTGATAATAATGAGTCCCCTGGACATGCGTGGATGTGTAGTTGAACACGTTTGCGTTGCACATCACCTACCGCAGTTTTGCTCGTCCCTGCCGTCAGGACAGTCGTCCTTCGTGTCGCAACGCTTCAGAATGTCGATGCAGGAGTTGCCGCAGGAAAACTCGTTGCTCAGACAGCCTGCCAGCACAAGGAGGTTTGTTACCGGCGTATTTGTTTCCCTGCGAACGAAGTACATGCATACTTGTCATGCCTTGACCCGTGATAATGATTGTTAATTATGATTGTTTCGAGTCAAAGTCTGAATGAAATGAGTCCAGACTGTGTGCAGAGGTTATTATGGCTCTTCAGTTAGCAAAATAACACTATAACCACGGGCGGACTGCTCAATTTTTGGGCCTAATCCGATTGTGACTAGGCAACATTTGATCCACATCCGAAATCCATTTCCATAGGTTTGGTTCCAGTGGAATTGGGGTACATCGCAAAAAGTATGTGACATTAGAACAGGCCTGCAGGAGTATTTATTTGCTTCAGGTAAGAAGATAAAGCAATTGCATTGCATTGACTGCGTTCGCAAATCGTACAGCAAATCGTCAGCAGCAAAAAAATACTCCCCGATTCGGTTTCAATTCATTGATCATTTCAGCCCATGTGGTTGTTGCTATAGCCTCTCCAGTTTTAAAAGTTCCAAGGGTGATCTTTTATCGACCTATTATCTTTATTTATTATCCAAAAATCAATCACATTTTGAAATGCCGATGTCATGTTGTTTTAGGGAACAAACGTTACAAATGCTCTTAAGCTTCACCCAAAACAGGTCTAGGCAATGCGTGATGAATTCAAAATGTTATGATCACTTCAGGCTGCCATGTGAACCCAAGTATCACCTATTTAGAGCGTTGGACCCTGGTACGAAAACTTCCCATCTGGTTTCTTTTCCGGGCCAATCCAGAGATAACAAGAAAATCAAGTACAAAATACCCGATACGTGTGCCAACAACTTACCACATAGCGTGACAGCCTCGTCTGCACCGTTGGAGCAGTGGGGCACGCCGTCGCAGGTCAGGTCGAGACCCACGCACTCCAGCGGTGAGCACAGAAAGCTGGTCCCATTGACGTCACAGGTGCTGTTTGCCGGCAGAGAACGAGCTTCACTAACGACCGCACTGCTGCCTGCAAGCATCGAAGAATCCTTTTGACGGTTTGCAGGCACCTGGGTAATCATATCAGACAAAAACAAACTGAACTGAAGGACAGATATCAGAGGACGAGCGCGCACCGAGCAATGACGTAACATGGAACATCTATAGCAGAACGGCAATGTACCAAACACTTTGTTAGTCCCTTATCGACCTCTCTTAATGGAATGCAATATGCTTTAGAGAGCAAACAAAGTCAGTTTGCTAGGGCAAACCAATTTGTATATAGCTCCAGTAAGACGCTTTTTGTCGCGTAAAACGAGTTGGGTGATAACGCTGTGCCACTACGCTTACGTTAACAAAGCTGGAAATGCAATCATTTAACTTTGGGAAGCCCATGCAGCCAGATGCCGCCAGTGCGTTGGAGCATCTCCTGTCGTGGGTTGAGCGGACAGAGCTGCATTGATATCTAACTTTCACATGCTGATCTACGACTGCTCCTGGAAGTTGTCTGCCTTTGCGCCTGACAAGGCGATGCCATGTTGACGACAAGTTGGGCGAAGTCGGAGTTGTTTACTTTTCGGTGTCCGTGACATAAACACTGCAAACTCGCTTATTTTCAGATGGATGTTATTCACAGTGAGCTGAACAACACTCCTGTGTAGTCTTAACCGCACGATATCCTTTGGTTCAAATCCCATCCAGTGATGTATTAGATTGCGTACCTGGCAGAAGTAAAAATTGCCTTAAGCTGCTGGTGTTTCGGCAATGTGCCTTCTTCCGCCGAAGACGACCGATATTTATTGTACTGGAAACAACGATTTATAGAAGAATCTGGCTACCAAGGAAGTGTATTGTGGAGTGCTTTACATGTTGTGATTTTCATTGCAGGGCATAGTTGCTAATATATTTCAATCGTTGCTTGATGTATTTGGGTCAGTCAGAAAATCCTGTTAGGTCCCTAAAGAACGAATATGGTAGGCATATACAAAACTTGGTTTTAGAACGGCGGCGCCTGCGGCTTTCCGGCCGGTTATGAACTTTATTATGGGTCGGAGTTGAGCTGGCCTAGAATTTTATATCGCTACATTCACATACACTGTTCAACTTAATTCGTGTCTTCACCTTCTGAGGATTCTGAAATCTGACACCAGCCCAACAAAACGCTCCCAATTGGCAGATTCGTGGCTAGTGCTTGAATGCCTATGACCGGCCTAACCCATGTGCCCACAATTTGCCAATGAGACTGTCCGTTTCTCTTGTACCAAACGGCGTATGTTTCTTATAGTTGCATTCATGTGTTACAGAGATGGGAACGTGGTTTCAATTGGTGGTGTCGGAATTTTTGCATTAATTACACATAATGCTTGCAATTGCCTTAGACAAGTAAAACAACGTTTCAGAACGGTGAACTTTCTAGTTGAGAACGGCTTGGTACCACCAGCGGCTGCAAATCTCTAATTCAAGGAAAATCCTGACAGGTCTGGCCGGCCGAGGCCACAATATTTCCTGAAATGACAAAGATGAGCTCGACCTGCGGCCTCACTACGAATTATAAGTATCCGTGGCATCAAGCAAAAGCCTATCTTTATCGCAACATCATGACATTTAACAGAGCTTCTACGTCACCAGTGCAATTTTATCCACAACTTCCACATTCTGGATTTCGGACGCCACTCAGGCTCCGTGTGGTTGGTGGCGAAGTCCCGTTGCCCCAGCAAGCTAGTCAAACTGTTTTAATCAGGCCCAGCTTCAAAGTGCTTCTCAGAATCCACCATCCGAATCATAATCCAAATCACAATCCAAGAGCGCGCACATCTCATCGCGCCGGAGCGCAGAGCCGGCGAACAATGCCTCGTCGACATATCGGAAACCAATAACTGTCCTGTCCACACCACCGCAACGTACGGCACGACCCTCTCGCCACATGCACAATTACGAATTACCATGCGCTGACTGGCAGCGGCGAAAGCGGTCGTGCTGAAAAATCTGGAACACCAAACACGGTCTGATAAAGTTACAATGAAATATGGCTGGCCATGCCTGCCGGAGACGTTCTGGAAATAGATGGTGCAACGTGATAAATCGCTTCGTTTGGTTACTGCTAGGAGGCTCAACACACGCAATGCGCGGACGTAGTAGCTGCAACGAAACTAAACCAAATATCCTTGGGATAAATGCAAGGTGTCAAATGTCACATCCTAGTGAAGACCAAATGCATGGCAAATGCTAATGAGTTCTCCCTTTCGCAAGAATAAAGATTTCGCAGACATACGGCGCAACATATCGCGTTACGAACAGTACGAGACGAGACCATCTATCCCAGTTCCTTGACGCGTGACAACGCAGCGATCTTGCCGCGCATAGTTGCTATTCCCTAATATTTCCGGATGAATATGTTAGATGCTCATCTCAGGCCACATCTACGCCACGTCACGCAGCCGGTCGAAATTGCGCTCGACGTCGATCGGGCGTGAAGACGAGAGAGCTCTCGAGCTGTGGCGAGCATCAGCGTGTCGAGAGCATGCCCGACCCTGATTGGGCGCGAGGACAAGACAGTCTCGATCTGTGTCGAGCGTCAGCCGGTCGAGAGCGCGCTCGACGCCAATCGAGTAGGGGTTGTGGGGCCAGTCGCCCGAGACTGAGTGGGCAGGTGATCGATCCGCAACACGACGGAGGGACGCCAGCCCGCCCCCATTACTGACAGCTGTTGTCAGGTCACGTGGCCTGCCGATGGCACCGAGACCTGCCGCGAACTTGACAGATGCCTACACTGCTAGACCATTTGAAGGGCTTCAAGGGGCTACTCCACATTTGTATGGAGTTTTGAGCTGAATGGCCGTCTTGAAGATCATTAGGTGCAGTTCACAGCCTTGCCCTTCTGAAGACCTAAACCTGTCTGGTTTCTGAGCTAAACGCCCACGAAGATGTGCGGGCTATTTCAGAGAGACTAGTTTAAGGTCGCCCAGGCATTCATGACGCCACATTACCGTCGTCCAATCCTGTCATTCTCTTAGCCATGAGGCGATCAAGGTCAATAAAAGTATAATTGTAGAGTTGTCCATATCTGGCGTTCGTGAGTATGATTTCCAGACACTGTAGTCAATTGGCTCTCGATCAATGTTGCACAAGGTACGTTGGCGCAATCAAACAATGACGCGTTGAGAAGCATATTTACTTGAGAGAGAAACTGTGTTGTCCAGAGCAGTGCTTTCCAATTAAAAGCATACCATCTATCATAAATGAGCCTACTTCATCATGCCCGATGCTTGTAAATCTTATGCATCTTACCATGTGGAACATTCCGTTTAATCATCCTCTAGCCGCTCTGAAACTGCTCACTGAGTAGCGCAAATAATCATTTTTGTCACGGAAAGCCCACCCCCATAACACTACAACGCATCGTGCTACCGATTTAATGTATGAAACTGGCTCGAGCTGGGGAAAAATCGTTAATATCTCAAACTTTATCCGTTGTATCTCATCGTGGATATCTAGTTTACTTATTTTGAAGCGAGCTGCCGCCGTGAGGCGACCTGAAAGAACACGGCGCACAGCAATAATTTATAATGACGTCTCACGAGAATGTTTTTTTCGAACAGAATGTACCGTTGAGCTAGGGGGCTAGTTTGTTAAAACTTCACGCTATCGATCTATGCCCTAACAAGGGTGCTGGAAACACTAGGAATGGAGGAAAGCGCTGCAAACCTTCGCAATGGCTCAACGGTCAGCTGCTGGAACCTTACGACTTACGGATGTAAGGCTAACGATCCCTCGAATGAGCTACGTCTTCCGCACCGCGTCAACCAATCAGCCACCCGCCTCAATAGGTCAGATCGCGCTCAAAACCGCGTTTGAATAAAAAAACTCCAGTTGCCATTTTTATGCTTTCTGATCGCTGCTTCACATGTAAAAATGACAAAGGCATTCGATGCTGCTGCTCGTTATTTCCTTCGGCAATATGCCAGTGGGGACTTCGTCTCCAACAGTAACCGATGTCGGGATGCTGTTGACGGCAATCTGTGTGCTGTGTGGTCACTGTGTGTGCACAATCTGTGTGCACTGTGTGGTTATAGAATGCCTTACTTTGAGCACAGCCCCGACGCGAAGGCATAAGGGAAGGTCAGTGGTGGAACAGAATTGTACTGCAATAATGAATCGGACGGGATCGCTCGCATTCCACGCGGCTGTGGGATGGGATGCTATTATGCGGCCCAACAGGCCCAGGCCTATGTCTTGGCGTTTTATGTACGGACATGGCTTCCTGATGAAAAAAACTCGGCGGAACTCTCTGTCTCTGTGTCCTCTCTCGTCTCTCTCTCTCTCTCTCTCCTCTCTCTCTCTCTCTCTCTCTCTCTCTTCTCTCTCTCCTCTCTCTCTCTCTCTCTCTCTCTCTCTCTCTCTCTCTCTCTCTCTCTCTCTCTCTCTCTCTCTCTCTCCTCTCTCTCTCTCTCTCTCCTCCCTTCTCTCTCTCTCTCTCTCTCTCTCTCTCTCTCGCTCTCTCTCTCGATATGAATATAAAACGTTGACGGATCTTGATAAACATTAACACACGCTCGGTTGGCCGGTTGAAAATCCTTCGCTGGGATGGGATAAGGGATTAAATTGAACCCACGATATCTAAAAAATCAAGAGAGGTAGATGCACGACATTGACAGGATGAGTTGATCTGTATGCTAACTCACTTATGTAAAAATTATGGGTCCATATATTGTCACCTTTAAGTCAAATAAGGTCCAACAACGTCAAACTTAAGATTGATGCACAAAATGGTTTTCGACCTCTCATGCAGCCGTCTTGAACATAGATGCCTGTTCTAAGCCAAAGGTTATTGGCGTGCACTTCAGATCAGTGACCTTATGTGATCTTTACAAGGTCATGGTGAACAAAAACATTCTAGCTCGTTTTGTTTTTTAGTTAAGGAATACGCTAGTTAGTTTTAGTTAAGGAATACGCTAGGTGGTACCTTGCTAAAATAAATGGTTTGCCCAGGCTATTTTAGGCCAGTGGCCTAATCTGACCTTCAAAATGTCCATAAAAGATGCCTGTTGCGGCCCCTGTCATCAAGAGATTTGAAATGAGTATCAGAAATTACTGAGTACAGTAAGCTCACCAATAAAAAAAACAGATTAGTTTTGACCCTGGCCTGACTTTTACACCTGATCTTAGGTCAGTGGAATGTATTGCAATTCTAACTTCATTGTTTTATTGTCTTAGAAATATCTGAGAGATGTATGGACTCGTCTAGCACTCCGTTTTCGCATCAGGTTGAGCGATTCCCCAGAAATGACATTTTGACAGCCACGGCCTGACTTCGACCTGCCATAGGTCAGCAAAATTACACGGTACATCTAATATGTTTACCAAATATCGGTGTTCAATTCCTGCAGCTGTGAAAAGTTAAGCTCTGTTTAAACATTGTTTTGAAGAAACCACCGGGAGAGGGATCAAATTAATCTTCCTCCCGAGCGCGTATTAACGTTGATTCCCGCCGCTGGTTTAGATCAGTTCATGGTTCCGGTGGAAGCGCGCCAGCGTGTATCTCATCGCCTTGCCCCTGGAACCGGTAGATGCTTATTACAACGCAGGCAGAAATCCTGCCAGTCTTACGTGTGCGGTACTGGCACAGAGTCGGTAGGTCATCACGTTAGCATGCCTGCGCCGCTGTAACGGCAGAGCTTCGTCACGCGTACGCCGTGGCAACGCTCCGCGGCAGATTCGCCTACACATCTACGCATGTAACAATGTCGGCGCGTTTTCATTGCATGAGCGAATTGTAATGTAAGCTACAGGTTCTGCGTACCTGCTGTTCCCAAAGTCGTCAGAACTAAGACTGGGAACGCGTCGTTTATAAAGAATACCAAGGCGTCAGTCGACTTCGAAAAATATATGCTTACATATTTTATGATAGGACTCTGATAGTCAAGCGGAAAGAAGTAAACCCATTCTATGGTGAAGGGGAATATTTCTTCAGCCTTGCAATATCTCTCGAAGAGCTTTTCTGGCTTTATCCGTGCCGAATCGATGCAGGTGTTTGCTGGGATATGTACTGTCGAATTCAAATGTAAAAAATTGTAATCCTGTAGTTTCAACAAGAGTCTGAACTTGACCATTGGGTGTTTTATCTTTTTAAAGGGTTTCGCCACAATCACAATATCCCGGAGACTACATTCGCTCAAATTAATGATTGCAATGCTCTGCAACATTTGTGATCGTTTGAAAATTATATTTCTGGAGGTTTGGAAACCATGCCCGGTTGTTAGCAACACTCATTATGGTTTTTGGGTGCCTTTGTTCGAAATCCAGCAAAAGCTTTTCACGACTTGTCGTCGTTCATTCTGGCCCGGTAGACCACCGAAAAAAAATTCGCTCCAATAAAATGCGCAGCACCCAGTGTTCATCTCAGAACTACAAACAGTTTGAGGGGCCGGCCGGAACCTGATGGGACACAGAGGTAACTTCACTGCACAGAAGAAGAGCTGACGTCACGATACTGACATAATGAAATTGAGAGGAGTTGTTAGTGTTCCGTCCGTTGTAATGGGATCCACCGGCCGGGTAAACCCATGGACACGCACATAGAGTGGGTAACGAGATGGTTTGGGTGCATAATTCGGGAAAATTACTTTTACGGATACGTGTATAGGTAAGATGTTTATGCAATTCCGGGTAAATGCTTCACGAAGGACTACGTAATGTTCCTGCTTGCGATGCTGTTAGCCGCAATGGGCTCCATTCACTCAGCTTTTGCAACTATGAATGGGACGGGGCACGTTTTGGGTGTAAACTTTTGTAAGGCTCTTCCGGAAATTATCAATAAGATGCTTTTAAAATTCCAACAGTAGGTTACAAAGGATCAAAGTAACGGGTGGTTGGGGTGAAACGTCATGTCCGGCTGGTATATTGGGTGTGGGATAACACGTGCCCGTATGGGTAAAACGTCATGTGCAGCGGGCGGATTGGGTATGGGGAAAACAGGTGCCCGTGGAGGCCCCTATCCTCCGCTACAGCCGACTGACATGAATCGGTTTATTGCGCGCACTGTATAGCGTCTCCCCTATGACTCCCGCCACTGTATCTATAGATGATAAACAATAGCTGGCTTAAATGAAGTGTTCCACATCCATATTCGGCTTTAAATAAAAAAAACCATCTTGAAAACCTTTCAGTGCTGTTTGCAATCCTGCCCTTCTCAATATCCAAACCCCTCTAGTTTCTGAGCTAAACGCCCGCGAAAATGGGGAAAGGTTGTCGTAGATGGTATTTTGAAGTCACCTTGGTATTTATGATGTCATAATAACGCTATTCAAATCCTGTCAGTCCATAAGCCATGCGGAGATCAAGATCAAGGAAATAGAGTTGACGAAGCGCTCCTATATGACGTTTGTGAGCACGATTTCCAGGCATAACGGCCATCGACTGGCTCTCGATGTTGTGCAAGGTACAATCGCGTTATCAAACCCTGACGCATTAGGGAACATTTTTATTAAACAGGGAACTGTGCTTTCTAGAGCAGTCTCTTCCACTTAAAAAGCGTTCCAGTGGTTATAAGCGAGCTTGTTTCATCATATGTGATGCTTGCTCCAATATCCTCGAATGTGAAACATCCCCTTTAAACATTAGCTGGTTTTATATTCAATATTCGTTCGTCCTTTCGGCACGCGTGAGTTACTGTTGCTCCTGCAGATCCTGATAATTTACCCTCTTTCATCCTGTTTCACGAGTTCTTTCCGATTCTCCCCATACCTCACGCTTCATTTGTTCGTCCATTTTTCAGTTCGCTCCGGTAACTCTCTAGTCCCCCAGTGATACAAACGGCACAAAGTAGTACTGACTCATAGTAACCTTTCTAAATGGGATCCTTAGAACCCTTGAACTCACGGATGTAATGTGCCGTCGCGGTTCTTTTGGACATGTCGAGTTGTTGCATTACGACAGATCCGGTACCGCGCCAATGGGACAGCAGCGTGCAGCAAAAAAACCTCGTCCTACGACCCGGAGTGGCTCTTATTCTTAGCTATCGCCCAGGCACCGTCATGGCCGTGAATGAGAGCATGTTTTCATTGCTCCTGCCAGCCTGAATCTATACAGCCGAGATTGTATTGCCGGCCTCACCAAGCATGACGCTATTCATAAGTGTTTTGACTAGTGCCTTGCGCGGTATTACCCCCGACTTACGCGGGTTGTCAACGTCTATAAAGTTGTACTGGCACTGGTTTTTCTTATCGTAGCCCTCCAACCGTTCTCCGCGAATGAGACTGGCCTTGCCGTCTGGAGAGGACAGTTCATCACGCCGCTCTGTAGCGCACTACGAAGCATCAAAGCGAGCACGTATGCTCTT
Organism: Pollicipes pollicipes; assembly: GCF_011947565.3. Classification (NCBI taxonomy): domain Eukaryota; kingdom Metazoa; phylum Arthropoda; class Thecostraca; order Pollicipedomorpha; family Pollicipedidae; genus Pollicipes; species Pollicipes pollicipes. The sequence goes on along the minus strand of NW_023596448.1, from coordinate 16,772,134 downwards.
CAAACGCACTTACTTCTTCGGGCTCGAGCATGATTGCTACTCCAGCTAGCGTCAAGCAATTAGTGAATAACTGTGACGAAGCTGAGTGATTAAATATCGAGTGAGGTGCCAAGCATAGAAGACAGTTAAAGATTAAAGTGAATGGAAATAAATACGCATATGCATAATAAATACGCATAATAAATACGCATAATAAATAGCATAATAAATACGCATAATAAAACGCATAATAAATACGCATAGAAGTGAATAATTTAATCCGGATGAAGTTCAAGCCCATCACGTGTGACCTCTGTCCGAAATTGTTGAATCCAGTTACCCTTAAACGCTCAGGAGTTACTGTTTTTCTGCACCAGGGGTCCATATGCAGCCAATGAATCGAGCAATCACGACAATTTCCGGGGCAGAACTAACGATGACCCTGTTCGGAGTGATTCATTGCCCCGTATCGAATGTGGACAGACAAAACTTTCAAAAATACTCCCGTCCTGCGACGCTAATTGATTTTACTTCTAAGCAGGCTTAACAGCCTCAATCCAGTGCATAGGTGTCCAATCGGTTGATAATGAGTTGAATCACAAAGTAAGTTATTTTCGAACTTAAAGTTAACATGAAAAATCGTGTGCGTCGCGAAACGATCTTCTACTTGTCTAATGTCACAGTTCTTCCTCCCACGGCTCCAATGTCACGTGAAAATAATTGTACGGGTCACGAAAATTTCTGATGCCATATCGAAGAGACATGATTCCGGTTTGCGTGTGATCCGGTCCGCCACCATTCATCGCGCTGTGACATTCCTCGCTTCCTCGATCCGCGCTATATCACAATGACCACGCCTGGTGCCGATTGTGTGTGCCGATAAAAATCAGTAAAAAAAACAAACATTCATGCACATCGCTTTAAAACGAGCATGCTGGAGCCAGGCCCTGGCTTGCGCCTGCCTACATCTTCTCCCCCCATTGCACTAATCGCCAATTTTTCCTCTCTACTGCCTGGCGCGGTAGCCCTGGCCCGCACGCGGCGCGTGTCAGTGCCGCTCCCCGGCTCCTTGAGCATCCGATTTTAGTTCATGATGGGCTTTTAAACAGACATTGTATGATTGCGCTCTCGCATCCAGTTCACGTCTGATGAATGAGCGTGGGCTTCGCAGAGAAATCCCACGCTGAGGAGAGAGACAGAAGGCCAGACACGGCGAGCAGGCTGCAGCTATCCGATTGTTCCTTCCACTTCCGAATGACTTCGGTTGCCGAGCGCCGAGTGCCAGTGCCAGTTGCCGCTGCCTGAGGGTGCGGGAGGGACGGTCCTGAGAGAGACAGCGCGCCACTCTCCCGCAGGTTTTGCTCCTCGCTTCCTCCCCTTCCGTGTTTCGGTACCGGGCTCTCTTACTCTGGCTCTCTCCGCTCTCCAATCCATCTTATGTGACGATGGACGGTCCTGAATAGGCCGAATATTTTGGAGGGCGTGTCTTTTTATGCACCGAGGCGAAGCTGACGTGCAGTTCTGCCCGCGGGTGTTCCCTTGGCGCTGATTGGCTCTCAAACTCCAGCATGGCCGCTGCTCTGTTGTGATGATTCGCTGATAGGTTTGTTTGGGGATACTCGCCGCGATAAACGGTTCTGTTATCGGCCGGTCGTGTGGCGTCTCCAACGTGACATAATGTGAGCGTGATGTTGAGCAGGACGGCCTCAGCATGTCACTGGAGCTCAAAAAAGAATTGTGACGACCAGTGTCACGTTCTTTGCTTTTAAAAAGTGCATTCAGCTGTGCCGACTTATCATCATTGAACCTAGCGATTTAATTTTATCATAGATCACTGATCAATTTCATTTCATCACAAATTCGAATTGGGGTGTGATTACGTCATACTGTACCACAGCTGGAATTGACTTGTTTCTTAGGTAATTTCTTAGGATTCTTTTCACCAAATTAATCGTGTCCCATCGTTAGATGAATAACTGATAGACACGTAGATTAAACTGTAGCACGATAGCAGGGTGTTAACTGCATAAGAGCTGAAGAGAATGTTGTTCGTGATATGATATCAAGAAAATTATTCCCACCCAAAGGCGGGACGGCAACATTGAGCTTACAGTTGACTGCAAAAGTCGCGGACTATCAAACATAGTAAAAGAGAACAGCCTGTACGCAACTAATTGATTCAGAAAGTGAGTAACGTTGTCTACTGGCATAAATGCCCCACCGGCGCGCGCCTACCAAGCTTGCATACCGGCCACACTACGACCACACCACCAAGGTTAGCAAGTGAATATCCATATGGCACACATCAATCAAGCGATATCCGATATGCTGTCATTTCCAATGGCATCAAAACGAAACGCGCACGCAGGCAACGCACAAGCACATACATATATATATATCTATATATATATATATATATATATATATATATATATCTATATATATTATATATGTGTGTGTATGTGTTGTGTGTGGTGCGTGTGTGTGTGGTGTGTGTGTGTGTGGTGTTGCGTGTGTGGTGGTGTGTGTGTGTGTGTGTGTGTTTATATATATATATATATATATATATATATATATATATAATAATGTGTGTGTGTATGTATATGTTCACTTATTTGCCTACTTACATGTCCCATGAAACCAAACCAAGAACAATATGCCAATGTAGGGGCGTTGCTGCCGGTAAACAGTGTATTGAGTTATTTACACAAACAATGGACAGAAAAGCTATGCCTCGTTTTCTGAAGTCCCGAATGTACATCAGATAGGCATCATGTATATCCACAACGTTCTCTGCACGAAGAATACAGTGCATGCAAGTCTGGCCTTGCCTGGGCGTGACAGGACACAGCCCTGCCCGGCTCTGTACAGGTCTGCGCTCGTCTGCCTGATGGACACAGGCCCTGCCCGGACCTGTCACAGGTCTGCGCTCCGTCCTGCATGATGTCTGCCGCAGGCGCAGCCGACACTCACCGTTGGTCCGTGCCTCCCCTAAGGCCGTGCAGATGGAGAGCACCCCCGCCAGAACGAGAGTTGTGAACATCTTAAAGCGTTTGCTCCAAGGGCTTCGTTATCGCCACGGCGTTGTCTTTGTCTTGATCTTGAATCTACCTGTGAAATCGAGTCCAGAGTCATTATGCTAGTAAGAAGCCATGAACGTCATGGGACGGATATGATCATCACCGACGCGACTGCAATCGCACATAAATGGTAAGAAAGCCTAGGCGAACAGGGCTACGCGCCCTTTAAGTCCTCTACCAAAGAGTCATAAGAAGCCATTAAGTGTTCAGCGTCTGATGACCCATCAGCTCGAGCGGAGTATCCGGCGTCGCGGTCGGGCATAATGGATGGCCAACAATATTTAAGCATCGCGAATAAAAATGCAATATATTAAAAACGGTGCAACTCCAATATGAATACCTCCGAACCATCGCATTCCGGGAAGTCACAATCGACCACCTAGTTATTTCCGATGTGGCAGGAAAATAGTAGGGAGAGGCGCACCGCCGCCCGCCACAGTACGCATTTGAAAAAAATCCCACGTTTTGGTGCCAGTTGCGACCTCGTGTCTCGTCACGTCACGAAAATCATTTTCACGGGGCCACTGCCGAAGGTTCGCAGGAGTTATCGGTCGTTTTTCTATCTGCTCCGGATTCGTAACGCAAGTAGTTGGCAATTGATCATTCTTGATCATCACTGATCACATTGGAAATTGATCATCATTAAAGGTTGGGCTGAAAATAACATGGAGAGGGAGCATCATTACCAGCATGTAAAAAGGGTAGTTTAGTGAGTCTTCGGACCCGATCAATTAAGTTGGTCTTTTCCCGGGGTGCTGGGGTCAAGTAAAGTTACACTGACGTCGAGGAAACTTTTTGCCGTTGTGCGGTCGGCGTGTCTGCTAAATTCGACCTAAAACATGATTTTTGCTTAGTTAACTTCAAAATTTGTGTTTTGATCTTTTAGTTTTGCTTGAGTATATGAATTCTGGCAAAATGGTTCGCAAAAACAAATGATGAGATTTTCTGCAGGAAAATAAAGCTCGTTTGGGAGGCGACAGGACCACCTGGCGCGGGCCATCTATTCGTCATTTCATACCATAAAAAGACTGAGGAAAGCCACCGAGAAATTGTCGTGGCTATGGCCATTCCTGTGGCTAAAACTGGTCTGCAGGGTGGGCTTCTGGTGCAGAGTATTGTGTCTAAGAAAGTCCCGATTTCGCAATTTTGGCCGGCCTTCAGGTCATTGCCATTACCTGGAAGGTCACCTACTGATGAGAAATAAAAAGCATAACTTCCTTAGAGAATTTGATTGGCAATTACTCCGGCGGTCTTCTAACTGCACTGTTTTATCTCGCTTATTCACTCACAGCCCGTGGGATCTCCCTCCCCCCGCAGAGCGAGGCGGTCGGGAAGCCCCGGTAGGGCGTGGGCTAAAACTTGTTTTGTCCCGTTAGAACGGACACAATCATTGCATAGGCTGCTCACGTACCGTTTCGGCCAAGCTGATAAACGTATTTTGATCTGTTCGTAGGCAAATTGACGCTTGACCAAAGGTAAACTGACCTTTGACCATCCTTTCTGAAAATAAACCACTGACTAAGCGCGCGGACCCAGGAGATGCTGTGTCACATCGGCACGTGACGTGCCAGTGGCGCTGTCGCGTATCAGTTTTGCTGAAGTGTCGGGGAAAGTGACGCCTATGTACCGTGGTGCTGCATGCCCGGTCCTGGAAGCACTGCGAGCGACCAGCCCGGACTATGGAGCGTTGTCCGTCACCTCCCACGCCGCTGGAGGGTTCCAAGGGGTTGATGAGGGGCGCAGGGGTGGGTGCGACTCCCGATGAGGGGCGCAAGAAGTGGGTTCGTCTTCTGATAAAATTTCCTTTGTGGGAAGTCAGAAAGCTTTTTTAACTGCGTCTTCCCCTTATCCAAGGGTTCCAAGGTAAATTTTCCTCTATTTCTTTTTGGCTTTGAAGTTAAACGGATCGGTATGTTAAACTCGGCGCCAAAGTTTGAAGCTTGGATCCGTTCTCGTCCCGACGTCTGCTCAGCAAGCATCCTCGATTGTCACTCTCGCCGCAAGGGTACGGCAGGTTGTGGGCGGTGTGGTGTGAGGCGAAGTCACCAAAAGCCCGACGTCGGATTTTTCGCGAATCGCTTACACTAATGGACGTGGCACATGGGCGTCGCTTTTCGGAAGCTGATTTCCGCACATCGTAGAAGTATGAGATTGCTCGCGACACGCTGCTAAAAGGTTCTTTAAATCGCAACGCTGAATAAGTGCGCCATATTACGCAGCAAATGGCACCAATGGGTTATTCAACCCAATTTTGGTTCCAGAGCGTCTCTTATATACAAGAGCATGACGCACTTCGGCACGCGTGCGTGTAATGCGGTGTGGCATGCATCATTCTAACGGACAGAGGTGCAAAGCTGCTTGCAAGTCCAAGAAGCTTATAAGTCCTTACACGAAACTGGAATTAAGCGTCGTGAATTGTTTGAAATAACGTATTTCCAACTGACATAAACAACGTACAAATTAACATTTTGCGTCGAAAGCCTTCCTTTTCTCATCTCCTATAGAAATCGTATAAGATATCGTGCGTAAGAAATCGTATAAGATATAGACGCCAGCCTATAAGAAATCGTGCGTCTCACCCAGCTTTGGACAAGCTGCGTTCCACCCATAGAAACACGGCCCGCTTTTCGAGTGCGCACCGCGCGCGCGCACACAGTTCGCGCGCAATCGCTAGTTGGATTTGTCGTTGCAATTTCCCCGCCGAGCCTTCCGCCAAGCGACCCACAAGCCAGCTCGGCGCGAGCCTAATAGTGTGCAGCGAAGTCTCCTGCAGCCAATAAGGAAGCGGTTCGCGGCGGGGGCGCGATTGTATCTCACCCGCCAGGCCATGCGCCGGCCCCAATAATAAAGCTTGAACCGCGGCGTAATCCAGTTAACTTTATGCCGCGTGAGTCCGGACGGCCGACGCCCGGAGCCGCACGTTCGGGCGCTCCTGACGCCGTGGTGCCGCCGCGTCCGGGCAGTGCTTGGCGAGGTCGGGCGACTCCGCCTGACGGGTGGATGACACCCGGACCGCCGTCGCGGCGACAGGCGCGCGTGCACGCGGTGACGGAGCGTAAACATCGCGCCATGCTGGCGCCCGCTGGGGGACAGCGAGCGCCAAGGATGGTGTTCGGCCAAACTGGAGTTGGAACCAGCAGCGGCAGAGCAGGAGCGATGCAATACCCGGCCGGACGCCCGGACGCTTGTCAATCAGAAGGTAAGTTAGCAGCTATCAGAAGGTTTTAGAGTACATTGTCAATGTATTTGCTATGTCCGAAATACAACCACCGTTACTGTCCTGGGAAGAAAATATGTTAGTTGCCGCTGATGTACTCACAAACAACATGCGTCGTAAGATCGGAGAGTACAACAGGACGAACATGACTGCCACTCCACATTTGCTTACATTGACACGCAGTAATGACGTCAATCGCCACCGAAGCTTGCTCAGCTCACCATGACACACATGCCTTTCCTGGCGGAAAGCTCGTTAGCCGCTAGCTGTCTGGCCGCGGCGCTGGGCGAGCGCAGCACCGAACTGGCGCGGCGTCGCACGTGCGACGTAGCCGGCGTGCTGCCGCCGTGATAGCGCGGTCGTCTGTCAGGGCTGACGGGCGGCGAGCCCGAGGGTGGACGAGCCCTGTCTGGGTCGGTTATGTCAGGGGTCAGATCGACACCGACAGCCGCGGATCGCGAGCGTCAACGAGCTCGGGACCGACGCAGTGTGGCACCCGCTGACTGCCGTGTCGGCGAACGCCGTGATGTGGCGGACGGGTCGGGGTGCGTCGGGAATGGAAGCGTGTCTCGTGCCGTACGAGAAAGCGCTAGATTGGTGATGCGATGATAAAAAGGGGATCGTTGGTACAATGGTCTTAAGTATTCCAAATCTGCAGCTTCTTGATAGTCGTAAAATAATAAATAGATGTGTGGTGTGAGTGCACACCCAGTTGCACTGTAAGAAGCCATGGTCTTCAGCCGTTGGTCACCCGGGCTTAACTTCACTTAATACACTCGACGTCCTGACAATACAAAAAGCCCTGCACTGTGACTGTGTGTGCTCCAATGTCATGTCAGCCAGTGAACCCGTGCAACGTTGTCTTTGGCTTAGCACCTATGGTAAATTTAGTCGTTCTTTCCTTGTAAAATTCGTGGCGGCTGAGAAGGTCAAACCCAGTCAAAGAGGACGCACCGGACCAAAATAGCACCCACACGCCCCTAGACTTCTGTCGCCCGACGGAGGCATAACTCAGGTTGACCGATTTGCAGCCGTAAGCATTATGAAGAAGAATTGTGACGTATGAACGCCACCAAAGTAAGTTATTTTCAAGCTTGCTGTGGGACATTATACAGCACATTGTACGTCTGGGCGGTATTGTGCGGGATAAGATTTACGGAAACATCGCCGAAGCATGCACGTAATCCCTTACAAGTATTTGCAGTCGGGCAATGCCAGGCGCTGGACCCAGTCTGGATCTGCAGTGTCGGATACAGAGCTGCCTGCATTAAAACTGACTAAGTGGCCAATCAGCGATCCCATGACACGTTGAGAAATCTCGCCTCCGGACACCAATGGGGCCGACTTATTGCTTTGCAATGTGATTTACGTTCTTTGTTCCAAGTTCCTTCCACAGCTGCGCTCGCCGTGGCCTTCAGACAACGGCTCTTTGATGTCAGCCTGAAGTTGTTAGCCCTGAAGTTTCATTTCATATGTCAGACGCATCAGATTAAACACCACTTCTGACAACACTTGTTTGCCGATTGAAAGCAAAGCATTCATACGGTCTGTTTACCAAAGATGCGTGTCTTCTGTTGTCACACATTGCTACCTCCACATCCCTTCCCCACCTCCTAGCATCGCGTATCTGTGCACATTTAGAACTACGTTTCGTCATGCTCGCTGCAATGCTGACTTTCAGTTTAAGGGATAGATTTTGCCAAGCAATATCGTCCAATCAAACAAAATTTCTCAGAGACCCGACAAAGTTATCTTTCTCAAAAAATATAAGCACAACAAAACTATTCCTGAGCCTGTGTGGCCCCGATGGCACGCTAGTCGTGTCGTACCTTCCTGTTGTGAGTTTTAACCTCATAATATATAGCAAGAAATATAGTCGTGGAGCACCGTTAGTTCG
>NW_023596448.1:16730926-16762961 GCF_011947565.3 Pollicipes pollicipes | reverse complement strand
GGTTAAGTGACTTTAGTCATGATGTGTCGCTAGAACGTTGGCATGTAACCTCACTACCTTCAGGCGCTGCTACCTTTTCGGTTGACATAAAGGTCACCTTTCCCCGACGATATCAACATTTGACTGTCCGATTCCAGACCTCTGAAGTTCGCGAGACCGGCGACTAACACACCACTCGTACTCTGCCGATTAAACGTTGCAGTACAAGGGCCAAGTTTTACCAAAGCCTGATTACACATGAGGTGTTGCCGGTGCCACCGCAACTGTACACCGCTGGCGGTTTTCGCCTCTCTGTTGCTGGCAGACAGCGGCGCTAAGTCAGCCAGTACCAGACAAACTAGGACGACATTTGACTGCAGAGAGATCGCCTGTCAAACTTTGAAACTGATCGCCAAGCACCAAAGTGTGCCTGATCCATTCACCCCGTGGCAACCGATGGCTGTCATCAAACTTTGGAGTTTGGTGGTTCATTGTCACTCGGCTACAAGCAGGAAACGTGCACCTAAAATCACTAGCTTTACATTCGGGTATCGGAGGTGTTTTGACTCTCTTTGCAAGCATGCTGCCAATTTTGGCCCCTTTCATTTAGATTAAGACGAAAACTTCAAAAATAATAGGATAGTTGTCCTGCGCTAGTCTATCAAAATATCTTATTTAAGGGAATGTTTCACGTTTGAAGATGTTGAGCCAAACTATCAGATATAATGGAATGAGCCTACTTTCAGCTGTTGGTATAGATTTAAGTCTGAAAACACTGCTCTACACAAATAAATTCTCTGTTTATTGAATACGCTCTTCAAAACGTTATTGTTTAATTGTCATTGTACCTTGCACAACATTGACTGGGAGTCAACTGACGGCGTTATATCTGGAAATTGTGCTTCATGCGAGCGCCAGATATGACCGACTCGATAATTATGTCTTCTTGGGCTTGATCGCTGCATGGCTAGTGGAATGGCGGGATTTTAATGCGTTATTATGGCGTCATGGATGTCCTGGGTGGCCGTGGAATAGTTGCAGTGAAATAGTTTGCACATCTCCCGCGGCGTGTAGCTCAGAAATAAAATGGATTTAGGTCTCAAGCAGAGCAGGGCTGTGAATTCCACTGAATGATCTTCAACATGGCTATTTCAAATCCAAACCCTACACAAACGTGGAGCATCCCTTTAAAATAATACTAATGGTTATAACTAGGTTTATTTCATCGCATGAGGCGCTTGCTTTAATAGCTTCAGATCTCGGACAATACATTCATCTAACCGGGACTGAGACATCCTCCATATGATGACCTTTTGCTCCCCCCCCCCCCCCCCCCCCCCCACCGCAACCAACTTACGTCTGGCGCCTTTACCTCGGCAATTTGTCTGTAATTACCAGTTAGCTTTTTGTGTCTGGCCGCGCATGAATTATTTGATCAATAAGTCACAACAGCCCTGTCATCAGATGTGCTATGCAAGCGTCTAGCTTAATGGTTTTCCATGCCCATATGTGGCGAATCGGCTAGTATAGCAAACCTTGTCTAAAGTACTAACTTACGAGTTTTGTGTAAACAGGAAGAGCACAGGAAATATGTCCGACTGAGTGAACTGACATTGGGCTGACATGATCTTGTGCCGATCTTACTCCGGGTCTTGCACTTTGACGAAGATTTCTTTAACTTGTAAAAACTTGACTTGACCAGGGATGTCAGTCGCGTGACGAATGCCAACTCAGCAGTTCCCGTGTAATATTGACCTGAGCTATCAACTGCGGTTTAAATCCTATCCCGATGATTAAATCGTGAGATGTCCAGAGGGAGGGAACTTCTCCGAACTACAGAGTATCGTGGGTGACGAAATAACACAGAAGATGCCAGCTTACGGCACAAATCCTCTCCGCACATTTAGTTCATCTCACCGGCTGTTTGGAGGGCTTCCACGCATACCGACGTGTAGTTGTCAATTGCAAAAAAGCAAAACTGAAGATGATTACTCCGGAAGAAAAGTATTTACCATCGACGGCATCCCATTAGCTTTACAAGACGTTTGCAAGGCTTAGAGATCTTAGTTGGTAATGGTTTGGATCTGGACCAATGACGGATATTTTTTCTTGCCCATTTGGAACAGATGCGTTGTTTGCGCAGAGGTCTGTGGCCCGGCCGGGCTGGAGAGATGCTGACGTGGCTGCTTATGTTGTGCCATGAATTCTTCTCCTTTCCATCAAGACAGTCTGACTTGACCCATCAACTATTATTTCAAAATACAGGTCTTCTAAATCTCTCCATTAGGAATTAGCAAGTCACTGACAAAGCGAAAGCTGTAGTGATTCTTAAAACCGTTTAAGCAAGAGGAAATCAAATAGATCCAGGGAAAAATAGGTAAATAGCCTTTACATGGGCAAATACAATGGTGACCTTCCACACACGTCTAAATCTGAACCTGGTTCAACTAGTACCTTGCAGCATGTCTGGTCCAGCAGAACACGATGCGTCTATTTAATTACGAACTGTTGTCTTTCACTGGGAAGAAATTTGCCTTCTTTATCGGTTTCCAAGCACAGACGCTTACTCTGCCCTATGCGTGTAGTTTTCGTAGAAGCTTTTAGAATGCTTGCCACGGCGTTAATTAGTGAAAAGCTTTGCGTCGTCCTTTTCGTTGGAAACTTCATGCTTGATCATGGATGATTAGTGATAATTAATGACAGAGGGCTGAGAAAGCTCATAATTAATCATGGTGGGAATCAATGTCGTAGGAGTCTCAACCTCACTGCTCGCATTATGGCCTAGCGCGCGTGTTAAGTTTCACCCGCCTTATGTTGGTAACCTACGTCGTCTAACTGCTTCTCGCGTGGCATAATTTTACACGCTCAAAAACATCGCTACGGCGTCATATCACATCATCCAAATACTTAATTAAACATCCAATGTGATCCCATTTCGCCGGAGAGTAGAAATTATCAGCTTGCATCCTCTTGGAGTAAAACGAGTGTTTCATTATGTTTTACGGTGTGCTTGTAGTAGACATAAAACCCTAAAATTTAAGATAAAACGTAAATGCTAGAATAAACTTTTTCATTTTGTGCACGGTACATATATATATATATATATATATATATATATATATATGTTTGCACATAGGCATATACATAGGCATATGCATAGGTATATACATAGGTATACATATGTTTACATATATATATATATATATATACATTTATATATATATATATATATATTGGAATATTTTGGCAGAATTCTTTCTTTGATACATGTTTGATTAAAAATAACTGCTGACGCAGCATTAACGAGCTTTTTGATGCATCGTTCTAGCTTCCGGGCCTTTGACTTTGCGTCATCGCTTAGATTAAAGATGGTTCGTACAAAATTACTCATATATTCATCACTCCTTCCATTCTAACGTTTCGAGATCTTATCTCATCTTCGGAGAAGACTAAATTGCACAAGAAATAAGTTTTGAGTTTTAAAGGATGAAAAAATTGTCCACTACTGTTGGAAAACATCTTTTAGTACGGAGAACATAAATGAAGCACAACTACTTGAAGTAAGACGGATTGCTATTTTCATCTTCATACATGTAAGAAACACTCATAATGGGAACATCACAAAGACACAATGGGAACACTATTGTCACAATCACATCGGAAGTGCTCACCGCCCACCACCTAGTAGCTCAAGAGTTCTGAAAGAATTTGTCTGTCTGTTTAAGGCCGGAGAGAGTTCGTTAATGAATATGCTTTCCCAAATTTGAAGACGTCTTCTGTCACTGCACGTCCGTAAAATGTCAGTGCTGTCTGTCAGTTGTTGTCGCGTCAATGTCATGTCGTGTTCCTGTCGCATGTGGTCCAGGGGTGCCCCGTCACGTAAGTGCATTGTCGGGCGTCGTGAGAGTGTCGTTGTGGTCACACCAATGTAGTGTGTGGGACGAAGTTTGCAGCCTTCGATGTTGCATTGGAATTGATACACTACATTGGTGCATTTCAGTTTGTCGTGTTTGTCTGGGCTGTTTCTCATAAGAAAGTTCGACATCTTCTTATTACAATAGTAAATGACTACGTCTATTTTGTGGTCGTTTTTGCCTTTAACATGTTGAGAGATAATTTCCCGTAAAGCTTTTTCATCTTGTTTGTGAGCAGATGTCATTTGATTTTGATAGTACAGTTTGACGGTCGGTTGGATGTCTTGCCTTGGTTTGCTGTCAAAGTGTCTTGTCATATGTCGTTATGTCTCGTTTTCAATGTCAGAATTTGAAAAACCGTTGTTCACCAGGATCTGCTTGATTCGTGTCAATTCTGAATGTAGTCCTGTCCAATCACAGCAGTGCATAAATGTTCGTCGAAGAAAGGACCTTATGACGCTAATTTTGTAGCGTCGAGGGCACTCACTGTCAGCATTCAAGCACCGTCCGTTGTTAGTCTGTTTTCGGTATACAGTCGTTTTGAATTGTTGTCCTTGTCCATCAACAGCTACGTCAAGAAAGAGTATTACGTTTTGCACACTTTGCTCTGTTGTGAATTTTAAGCCAGACCGTTCTTCAAAGGTGTTTTTGCCCATGTCCCTAACATGTATGAATATACATATTTATATATATATATATATATATGTTATATATATTACGGAATATATTGATTACACAGTAAATGATGCATTCAATCTTGACCTATGCCTTATTTTGACCAGAGTTGATCCAGCCCCGTACGCAAGCAAAAACTCTATGAATTTCAATGGCAACCATTTGGCACTGCGGAAGGATAAGTGCTCAGTTAAATGCAACCTTTAGCAATGTCTACTTTCGAGCATCTTCTAATGAACGTCCCTTTTATCTAACATGTAAAAAGACCAGCATGTTTGCTTACATTGTTGCTTCTTTCACTGCCTCAGCTGGAAGTGCAGCAACCTGCTTTTTTTTGTTTAGGTGGTTTTTACGTAAGGTTCTGTGGTCGCTGGGGGCCTCCAGTCATATCCACGGCGTAGCCCATATGCCAATTCCAAACGCTTTTGACCGCTCATTCTGCGCTATTTGTGCCACGTATTCCGCCGGGAAAACAGCCCCAGCTGGCTCTGGACGGACAGCCTGGATCCATCAGGGCCTGCAGCGTCCCACGCTATTGGACTTGCTGCCATGGCGCATCATGCCCACACGACGGTTGAGGGCATATTTAGATCGCATGAGCTTCAAATTCTGGAAAACCAATGCGCTACAGAGATAATGTTACAATGCTAATGGTAATGCCTGCGACCCACAACTGCAAAAAAGAATCAGGCACGGCGTGCAAAAAGACACGGAGCGCCGTTCCAACAGGCTACTAGTCATAGATGCAAAAAACTCTGCAGTGACTGTACATTTTTAGTTAATCGTACATGGAAATACATAACGCACTTGGGTCACCTAGAGCTTAAAATCAGTGTGCCAGCTTATTTAAATCTCAGTTGCAAGAAACTGGTGGTAACTGTAAGCCACACTACACCCCAATGAGCCGGAATCCAATTGTACAGACAGATTGCTGGCAAACTTAACCAATTCGCTGTTGCGCGCTGCGGTGAGATCTCGATCCCGCGGGCAAGACCTTATTGCAATTCATGTATTGCATCCAAACACCGGCCTACAGCAGATCAGTCGCGTCATGGTAATTCAAATCACGCATTTTGACCGAAACATCACGATATCTTAGGTGGTTTGCTCGAAAAATCGCAGCACACGATCGTTGAGTCCACTGATCACCCGATCATAATTTCTCATGTACAACAATTGTGTCCCTAGGGTGGCGGAACCAAATGCATCCCGTGTAAATAACTGATACAAAACGAGTTCATAGCAAGACTTCCGCCAAGAGCCCTATTTCATCTGGAAAGTATAAGGTTCTTTGGAAAGAACATAAAAACCTGCATTCGCAGTACATCTTAGATGCACCATATGCAGTTTGTGTATATTCTCGTGAAACCGTTTTTGCCCAGATTGCTGGCAAATCTGCTGCACAACACGGCCTGTTCACCACACACGTGACAACCGTGGGGGTTGCTTGCGGTTGGCGCGTGCGCGAGCCGCTGCCGTGCTGCGGCTGGTGTTCTGCGTCGCCGGCTGCCGCTATCACGCCTCTTCACGAGAGCAAAGTCTATAAGAGGAGCCCATTGGTCCGCGAACGATCCGGGTGATGCTAAGCGCACGATTCATGCCGTATGGACTCCGGTACACCTGACTTCAACACTCACGTGAGCCAAAAGGCTGATGTATAGTGTGTGGCGCAGGACCGGCCTACTGGCGGGCTGTTAGGTCCGGCCAGGCACCATAAAGGGCTGTCTCTCTGTACATGGTTGTGTGTCCGTAACCACGGTATCTCACCTACATCGTTTTGTGGTGATAACATTTAAATGGGGCAGAAACGGAACCAGATGCATTGAACAGATTAAACCTTGAATCTCGTGGACGTACGTCCAACTTGGCGAGGACCTCACGCAATGGGCGAATTACACCGGCAAGGGTCCTCTGGATATCAACCCTGGAAGCCCCTCGTCTTGTACTAATCCATGCATACTTCATGCATTCAGCGCCCCACCATATTCACTGCAAGCATACACAAACGCTTGCGTTCACATCATATCATTCATTCTTGGCTCGCCACAGCGTCCTCCTCCCTTTCAGTGCCTTGGTAGCATGATCGTCACGTCTGCGTGAGTCCTCGTTGAGCTGAATTAGATTTAATTAGCCTGTTTTAATAATTCGGTGGAGCCACGCCTATGCTCTGTTCATACTTAATCAGGTCGATTTATTGTCAGCCTGGCACGGACGCGGCGACTGGTTCAGCTCGAGTGTACCACGGCTGGATGACGACACGTTCTCTCGCTTGTCCTCCAGTGTGACGGCTCGGCCCATTTGGACGACCCTCCCTCGCGTGTTGTCCACGATGGGACGGCCCACTGTCCCTTCGGCGACGCCCACCGCTCGCAGCTTCCCGCTGCTGCACACACGCTTTCGGTAGCGCCCTGCCCAGTAAGGAGACGTCGCCTCCCGGCTGCCGGCGTGAGCCGTGCGAGGCACTGTCCCACGGTGCTTCCGTCAGAGGCCTGGAGGTAGACAGCGTACCTCATGGGACGGTGGAGCCTATCGGCAGAGAGCGAACGACCTCGACCACGTGATTAACGGCGGGCTTGAAGAGTATCAGGTTGCGCTGTCAGCGGGTCTAAGCCGTGGAAAACAACGCGGAAATCGATTCAACGGCTTATCCACCAGCGACGTCATTCATTTAACCTTGACCTTAGACGATTTATGAACAAGTAAGAGCTTTTGCTCACGTGTCTGATACCCATAATTGCGGCTAAGCTCTCTCACTTCGCTTTTAGATGGCTGTATTGGATAAGGTCTCAGTTCCATATGTACGGCACGTCACCTTGACAACAGGACTGGTACGGCGTGCGTGCGGTGCGTTGTACGTGCGTGCGCGCGGTACTGGTACATTGGGCACCCTCCTGTGTAGCACGTTTGATCATGACGCAATGATTTCGCACCATGAGAAACGCTTCTTAATTAAATGCGCTGTGGAAGCGGTCAGATACTCCAAAGTAACACTTAAATAAGCTCACCTTGACCTGTGACCTTAACATATACCTAAGTTGTTGTGTGATGTGAGAGCACACACCACGGTGCTATCGATTGCTATTTGAATTTTTGAATTCGGCCTCTCTGTTCTTGAGATAAGCAAGGGTGGATCAAATCTGCCCCCTCGGTCAAGGGCTGCGCGCTGTAGAACCCAGTCAACGCCGAATTAATGCAGCTTCACGCAACACTGTGCTACATAGCCTCGAATAAGCTACGATCAGCGACCAGCGAGAATGTTGGCCGGCTCCACCATAGTACTGGGAGAACAGAATTTGTACTAAGGCGAGGGGGGGAGAGAGGAAAAGCCATCTTGGTTATTTATTTCAAGTCTAGACCCATGGGATAAATGCTAAATCTGAAGAAAGTTGAGACCTTATTCCGATTTCAAACACCCACGCCTCTGCGCAAACGTGTTCACCTCTCCCGCCGATTAAAGTTAAACAGATTCGCTAGACATGAGCTCGCAAGGCACATGCTCATCGCTGCCGTTTAATTCGGTCTGATCTGTTTGGGGATGTACGTACCTACCAGCAAAAATATATTTTTACTGGTAAGAAGGTAGCCGGTGATGAGGCCGTGCATCTCCAGCAGTCCGAGCGCGCACGTTTCACTTTTTTACTCTGATCGCATTTTAACCGGCAAGACACTTCTAATCGAGACATCATCTCGCTTTTATAGGTAAGACATTAGTGCTATCCTTATTCCTTGGAGAAATACCCGGAGAATGGAGATATAGTTGGGTTGATATTTCGGCAACATACCTCTATCGAAACAACAGCGGAAGTGTTTGACGTGTTCTTCTATCGTTTCGATCAAGGCATGTCACCGAAATATCAACCCAACTATATCTCCATTCTCCCGGTTTTTCTCCGAGGAATAAGGATAACACTATTGTCTTAGGTATGTCAATAATGCCCCTCGCTAATGCGCTGAACAGCTTACGTAATCATCTTGCTTCCCACTAAATTCTGCGCATTCGGCCCCACTGTATAAGCACCTAATCCGAGCAGTTTGTTCATTATCGGTACGGCGGCAGTCCGATGTCGCGGCCGCCCATCCTTGCAGCATTTCTCGCATGTTTCCAACTTTCACGCCCATTCCATCGTAATGGTTGACCGCATAAGCTTGCAAAAGCACCTCATCGTATTTAACGTAAGTTGTTCAGTGGATTAGTGAGGAACATTATTCACATAAATAAGACAGAAGTAACAGTCTTATTCCTCGGAGAAAAGCCAGGAGAATGGAGATATAGATAGATCGATATTTCGGCAACATCGTCTTTATCAAAGCAATAGCAGAAATGTTTGAAGTGTCCTGATATTGTTTCGATAAAGGCATGTTATCGAAACATCAACCCAACCATATCTTCATTCTCCTGATTTTTCTCTGAGAAATAAGGCTAAAACTACTGTCTCATTAAATCCGACGTTAAATTCGGCGCGATTAGCGCACTGGTCATGTGCACCTGCCGCTAACTGTTTGTTCATTATCGATACGACGGCAACCTGATGTTCCGTCCTATTCGTATAATTACCCAGAGAACGTTTACGCTTCTCATGTCGTTGCATTACGCCTAATGTTAAGCCACATAGGCTTGCAAAGCACGTAATCATATTCGCTATTACATTTTACGTCATCGTCTGGCCGGCCGTATGCACCTCCCACTAACAGCTTGTTCGTTATCTGCGCGAGGATTTCCGGCGTTCCAGCTGCCCCATAGCGTCACGCCCACGGTTAGCCACCGAGCCGCATTGAAGTCTCGGCGCCAGTAGCGTCACCACCCTGTTCAAAGCCTGTGAAAACCCGACTTATGGCGAAGCCCATTCACGGCTTCCCCTGCAGCAGGCGCCCTCCTGCTGCTGCGGGGCGGCCACGCGCAGGCTCTGGCGGATCTGCAGGCCCCCCTACACTTGCCAGGCTCCGCTCGGCCTAATGGTTTTGTTTGGTTCGGAGGGGGAGCTCATGGCCACGGCCGGCATCTTTGCTGTCTCATGTCGTGCCATGCCGGGAAGCTCCACCGATCCCGAGCGGGCGGTGTGAAAAAGGCCACGTGTCGAGATGCATGCCTACACAATCGCTGAACCATCACGCAACAAAATCCCTGAAAAACACAGAAACATCAAAAAAACGCCCACCGCACCATCACGCTTATGATAAAACATCGAAGGCGTCGACCGCTTGAAACATTTGAAACCTTGACGTAACGTGAGACCTGGCAGGGCGGTGAATCTCCGTCTGTTTTTCTTCTGCCGCTGTCCATTACGCTGCCCGGAACAGGTCTGTTTTCTTTTTGTCCGTCTGCCGTTGCGCTCCTCCCCCGCTCTGGCGCATGCGGATGCCTTACAAAGCCGGCGGGACGGGCGAACAGCGCTGGCGCGGTGCGGCGCAGCACACAAACTTGACCACGTGTGGCGGACGGTGTCGTGCTAAGTCTGACTCTTTTATAAAATCATCAGTAAAATTTTAGACCGTCACTTTGCTTGGCGTGCTTAAGGCGTTTAAGTATTGAATGCGATGCACGTACTAAAAACCTTCTTCCGGATCCTGACGTATTAAGTGGCATTTGTGATCGTCTGACATTTTGAGCAAAAATAATGTGGCTTGTATTCCTGATGCAGAAAGCGAGGGTGGGCATGAACATATTTGTTTCGTTTCACCAGGAACGTTGTTACCGAGTGGCACAGCAGTTGTAATATAGGGGAAGTTCGGTGCACTACTTCTCTAAAATGTAAGGTAAAGCGAGTAATCCGCTTCGGAACAGCTTGGTAAAGCGGTCAACGTTGACGGCAGGATGTTGGTAAGGAACCATTTGAGCCAGAACGTTCTTTTTTCATATTATTTGACATCACTGATTAACGGATAGCCCATAACTGCATTATGTTGTCCGTTGATAACAACGCCACCCTACCACAACCAGACTGAACTGTTGGTTGCATCGGAGCGTCAAAGCTCGAAATGTGCATGGTGATAATAATGAGTCCCCTGGACATGCGTGGATGTGTAGTTGAACACGTTCGCGTAGCACATCACCTACCGCAGTTTTGCTCGTCCCTGCCGTCAGGACAGTCGTCCTTAGTGTCGCAACGCTTCAGAATGTCGATGCAGGAGTTGCCGCAGGAAAACTCGTTGCTCAGACAGCCTGCCAGCACAAGGAGGTTTGTTACCGGCGTATTTGCTTCCCTGCGAACGGAGTACATGTATACTTGTCATGCCTTGACCCGTGATAATGATTGTTAATTATGATTGTTTCGAGTTAAAGTCTGAATGAAATGAGTCCAGACTGTGTGCAGAGGTTTTATGGCTCTTCAGTCAGCAAAAGAACAATATAACCACGGGCGGACTGCTCAATTTTTGGGCCTAATCCGATTGTGACTATGCAACATTTGATCCACATCCGAAATCCATTTCCATAGGTTTGGTTCCAGTGGAATCGGGGTACATCGCAAAAAGTATGTGACATTAGAACAGGCCTGCAGGAGTATTTATTTGCTTCAGGTAAGAAGATAAAGCAATTGCATTGCATTGACTGCGTTCGCAAATCGTACAGCAAATCGTCAGCAGCAAAAAAATACTCCCCGATTCGGTTTCAATTCATTGATCATTTCAGCCCATGTGGTTGTTGCTATAGCCTCTCCAAGTTTTAAAAGTTCCAATGGGTGATCATTTTATCGACCTATTATCTTTATTTATTATCCAAAAATCAATCACATTTCTGAAATGCCGATGTCATGTTGTTTTAGGGAACAAACGTTACAAATGCTCTTAAGCTTCACCCAAAACAGGTCTAGGCAATGCGTGATGAATTCAAAATGTTATGATCACTTCAGGCTGCCATGTGAACCCAAGTATCACCTATTTAGAGCGTTGGACCCTGGTACGAAAACTTCCCATCTGGTTTCTTTTCCGGGCCAATCCAGAGATAACAAGAAAATCAAGTACAAAATACCCGATACGTGTGCCAACAACTTACCACATAGCGTGACAGCCTCGTCTGCACCGTTGGAGCAGTGGGGCACGCCGTCGCAGGTCAGGTCGAGACCCACGCACTCCAGCGGTGAGCACAGAAAGCTGGTCCCATTGACGTCACAGGTGCTGTTTGCCGGCAGAGAACGAGCTTCACTAACGACCGCACTGCTGCCTGCAAGCATCGAAGAATCCTTTTGACGGTTTGCAGGCACCTGGGTAATCATATCAGACAAAAACAAACTGAACTGAAGGACAGATATCAGAGGACGAGCGCGCACCGAGCAATGACGTAACATGGAACATCTATAGCAGAACGGCAATGTACCAAACACTTTGTTAGTCCCTTATCGACCTCTCTTAATGGAATGCAATATGCTTTAGAGAGCAAACAAAGTCAGTTTGCTAGGGCAAACCAATTTGTATATAGCTCCAGTAAGACGCTTTTTGTCGCGTAAAACGAGTTGGGTGATAACGCTGTGCCACTACGCTTACGTTAACAAATGCTGGAAATGCAATCATTTAACTTTGGGAAGCCCATGCAGCCAGATGCCGCCAGTGCGTTGGAGCATCTCCTGTCGTGGGTTGAGCGGACAGAGCTGCATTGATATCTAACTTTCACATGCTGATCTACGACTGCTCCTGGAAGTTGTCTGCCTTTGCGCCTGACAAGGCGATGCCATGTTGACGACAAGTTGGGCGAAGTCGGAGTTGTTTACTTTTCGGTGTCCGTGACATAAACACTGCAAACTCGCTTATTTTCAGATGGATGTTATTCACAGTGAGCTGAACAACACTCCTGTGTAGTCTTAACCGCCACGATATCCTTTGGTTCAAATCCCATCCAGTGATGTATTAGATTGCGTACCTGGCAGAAGTAAAAATTGCCTTAAGCTGCTGGTGTTTCGGCAATGTGCCTTCTTCCGCCGAAGACGACCGATATTTATTGTACTGGAAACAACGATTTATAGAAGAATCTGGCTACCAAGGAAGTGTATTGTGGAGTGCTTTACATGTTGTGATTTTCATTGCAGGGCATAGTTGCTAATATATTTCAATCGTTGCTTGATGTATTTGGGTCAGTCAGAAAATCCTGTTAGGTCCCTAAAGAACGAATATGGTAGGCATATACAAAACTTGGTTTTAGAACGGCGGCGCCTGCGGCTTTCCGGCCGGTTATGAACTTTATTATGGGTCGGAGTTGAGCTGGCCTAGAATTTTATATCGCTACATTCACATACACTGTTCAACTTAATTCGTGTCTTCACCTTCTGAGGATTCTGAAATCTGACACCAGCCCAACAAAACGCTCCCAATTGGCAGATTCGTGGCTAGTGCTTGAATGCCTATGACCGGCCTAACCCATGTGCCCACAATTTGCCAATGAGACTGTCCGTTTCTCTTGTACCAAACGGCGTATGTTTCTTATAGTTGCATTCATGTGTTACAGAGATGGGAACGTGGTTTCAATTGGTGGTGTCGGAATTTTTGCATTAATTACACATAATGCTTGCAATTGCCTTAGACAAGTAAAACAACGTTTCAGAACGGTGAACTTTCTAGTTGAGAACGGCTTGGTACCACCAGCGGCTGCAAATCTCTAATTCAAGGAAAATCCTGACAGGTCTGGCCGGCCGAGGCCACAATATTTCCTGAAATGACAAAGATGAGCTCGACCTGCGGCCTCACTACGAATTATAAGTATCCGTGGCATCAAGCAAAAGCCTATCTTTATCGCAACATCATGACATTTAACAGAGCTTCTACGTCACCAGTGCAATTTTATCCACAACTTCCACATTCTGGATTTCGGACGCCACTCAGGCTCCGTGTGGTTGGTGGCGAAGTCCCGTTGCCCCAGCACGCTAGTCAAACTGTTTTAATCAGGCCCAGCTTCAAAGTGCTTCTCAGAATCCACCATCCGAATCATAATCCAAATCACAATCCAAGAGCGCGCACATCTCATCGCGCCGGAGCGCAGAGCCGGCGAACAATGCCTCGTCGACATATCGGAAACCAATAACTGTCCTGTCCACACCACCGCAACGTACGGCACGACCCTCTCGCCACATGCACAATTACGAATTACCATGCGCTGACTGGCAGCGGCGAAAGCGGTCGTGCTGAAAAATCTGGAACACCAAACACGGTCTGATAAAGTTACAATGAAATATGGCTGGCCATGCCTGCCGGAGACGTTCTGGAAATAGATGGTGCAACGTGATAAATCGCTTCGTTTGGTTACTGCTAGGAGGCTCAACACACGCAATGCGCGGACGTAGTAGCTGCAACGAAACTAAACCAAATATCCTTGGGATAAATGCAAGGTGTCAAATGTCACATCCTAGTGAAGACCAAATGCATGGCAAATGCTAATGAGTTCTCCCTTTCGCAAGAATAAAGATTTCGCAGACATACGGCGCAACATATCGCGTTACGAACAGTACGAGACGAGACCATCTATCCCAGTTCCTTGACGCGTGACAACGCAGCGATCTTGCCGCGCATAGTTGCTATTCCCTAATATTTCCGGATGAATATGTTAGATGCTCATCTCAGGCCACATCTACGCCACGTCACGCAGCCGGTCGAAATTGCGCTCGACGTCGATCGGGCGTGAAGACGAGAGAGCTCTCGAGCTGTGGCGAGCATCAGCGTGTCGAGAGCATGCCCGACCCTGATTGGGCGCGAGGACAAGACAGTCTCGATCTGTGTCGAGCGTCAGCCGGTCGAGAGCGCGCTCGACGTCAATCGAGTAGGGGTTGTGGGGCCAGTCGCCCGAGACTGAGTGGGCAGGTGATCGATCCGCAACACGACGGAGGGACGCCAGCCCGCCCCCATTACTGACAGCTGTTGTCAGGTCACGTGGCCTGCCGATGGCACCGAGACCTGCCGCGAACTTGACAGATGCCTACACTGCTAGACCATTTGAAGGGCTTCAAGGGGCTACTCCACATTTGTATGGAGTTTTGAGCTGAATGGCCGTCTTGAAGATCATTAGGTGCAGTTCACAGCCTTGCCCTTCTGAAGACCTAAACCTGTCTGGTTTCTGAGCTAAACGCCCACGAAGATGTGCGGGCTATTTCAGAGAGACTAGTTTAAGGTCGCCCAGGCATTCATGACGCCACATTACCGTCGTCCAATCCTGTCATTCTCTTAGCCATGAGGCGATCAAGGTCAATAAAAGTATAATTGTAGAGTTGTCCATATCTGGCGTTCGTGAGTATGATTTCCAGACACTGTAGTCAATTGGCTCTCGATCAATGTTGCACAAGGTACGTTGGCGCAATCAAACAATGACGCGTTGAGAAGCATATTTACTTGAGAGAGAAACTGTGTTGTCCAGAGCAGTGCTTTCCAATTAAAAGCATACCATCTATCATAAATGAGCCTACTTCATCATGCCCGATGCTTGTAAATCTTATGCATCTTACCATGTGGAACATTCCGTTTAATCATCCTCTAGCCGCTCTGAAACTGCTCACTGAGTAGCGCAAATAATCATTTTTGTCACGGAAAGCCCACCCCCATAACACTACAACGCATCGTGCTACCGATTTAATGTATGAAACTGGCTCGAGCTGTTGGGAAAAATCGTTAATATCTCAAACTTTATCCGTTGTATCTCATCGTGGATATCTAGTTTACTTATTTTGAAGCGAGCTGCCGCCGTGAGGCGACCTGAAAGAACACGGCGCACAGCAATAATTTATAATGACGTCTCACGAGAATGTTTTTTTCGAACAGAATGTACCGTTGAGCTAGGGGGCTAGTTTGTTAAAACTTCACGCTATCGATCTATGCCCTAACAAGGGTGCTGGAAACACTAGGAATGGAGGAAAGCGCTGCAAACCTTCGCAATGGCTCAACGGTCAGCTGCTGGAACCTTACGACTTACGGATGTAAGGCTAACGATCCCTCGAATGAGCTACGTCTTCCGCACCGCGTCAACCAATCAGCCACCGCGCCTCAATAGGTCAGATCGCGCTCAAAACCGCGTTTGAATAAAAAAACTCCAGTTGCCATTTTTATGCTTTCTGATCGCTGCTTCACATGTAAAAATGACAAAGGCATTCGATGCTGCTGCTCGTTATTTCCTTCGGCAATATGCCAGTGGGGACTTCGTCTCCAACAGTAACCGATGTCGGGATGCTGTTGACGGCAATCTGTGTGCTGTGTGTGCACTGTGTGTGCACAATCTGTGTGCACTGTGTGGTTATAGAATGCCTTACTTTGAGCACAGCCCCGACGCGAAGGCATAAGGGAAGGTCAGTGGTGGAACAGAATTGTACTGCAATAATGAATCGGACGGGATCGCTCGCATTCCACGCGGCTGTGGGATGCTATTTATGCGGCCCAACAGGCCCAGGCCTATGTCTTGGCGTTTATGTACGGACATGGCTTCCTGATGAAAACAAACTCGGCGGAACTCTCTGTCTCTCTGTGTCCCTCTCTCTCTCTCTCTCTCTCTCTCTCTCTCTCTCTCTCTCTCTCTCTCTCTCTCTCTCTCTCTCTCTCTCTCTCTCTCTCTCTCTCTCTCTCTCTCTCTCTCTCTCTCTCTCTCTCTCTCTCTCTCTCTCTCTCTCTCTCTCTCTCTCTCTCTCTCTCTCTCTCTCTCTCTCTCTCTCTCTCTCTCTCTCTCTCTCTCTCTCTCTCTCTCTCTCTCTCTCTCTCTCTCTCTCTCTCTCTCTCTCTCTCGCTCTCTCTCTCTGATATGAATATAAAACGTTGACGGATCTTGATAAACATTAACACACGCTCGGTTGGCCGGTTGAAAATCCTTCGCTGGGATGGGATAAGGGATTAAATTGAACTCACGATATCTAAAAAATCAAGAGAGGTAGATGCACGACATTGACAGGATGAGTTGATCTGTATGCTAACTCACTTATGTAAAAATTATGGGTCCATATATTGTCACCTTTAAGTCAAATAAGGTCCAACAACGTCAAACTTAAGATTGATGCACAAAATGGTTTTCGACCTCTCATGCAGCCGTCTTGAACATAGATGCCTGTTCTAAGCCAAAGGTTATTGGCGTGCACTTCAGATCAGTGACCTTATGTGATCTTTACAAGGTCATGGTGAACAAAAACATTCTAGCTCGTTTTGTTTTTTTAGTTAAGGAATACGCTAGTTAGTTTTAGTTAAGGAATACGCTAGGTGGTACCTTGCTAAAATAAATGGTTTGCCCAGGCTATTTTAGGCCAGTGGCCTAATCTGACCTTCAAAATGTCCATAAAAGATGCCTGTTGCGGCCCCTGTCATCAAGAGATTTGAAATGAGTATCAGAAATTACTGAGTACAGTAAGCTCACCAATAAAAAAACAGATTAGTTTTGACCCTGGCCTGACTTTTACACCTGATCTTAGGTCAGTGGAATGTATTGCAATTCTAACTTCATTGTTTTATTGTCTTAGAAATATCTGAGAGATGTATGGACTCGTCTAGCACTCCGTTTTCGCATCAGGTTGAGCGATTCCCCAGAAATGACATTTTGACAGCCACGGCCTGACTTCGACCTGCCATAGGTCAGCAAAATTACACGGTACATCTAATATGTTTACCAAATATCGGTGTTCAATTCCTGCAGCTGTGAAAAGTTAAGCTCTGTTTAAACATTGTTTTGAAGAAACCACCGGGAGAGGGATCAAATTAATCTTCCTCCCGAGCGCGTATTAACGTTGATTCCCGCCGCTGGTTTAGATCAGTTCATGGTTCCGGTGGAAGCGCGCCAGCGTGTATCTCATCGCCTTGCCCCTGGAACCGGTAGATGCTTATTACAACGCAGGCAGAAATCCTGCCAGTCTTACGTGTGCGGTACTGGCACAGAGTCGGTAGGTCATCACGTTAGCATGCCTGCGCCGCTGTAACGGCAGAGCTTCGTCACGCGTACGCCGTGGCAACGCTCCGCGGCAGATTCGCCTACACATCTACGCATGTAACAATGTCGGCGCGTTTTCATTGCATGAGCGAATTGTAATGTAAGCTACAGGTTCTGCGTACCTGCTGTTCCCAAAGTCGTCAGAACTAAGACTGGGAACGCGTCGTTTATAAAGAATACCAAGGCGTCAGTCGACTTCGAAAAATATATGCTTACATATTTTATGATAGGACTCTGATAGTCAAGCGGAAAGAAGTAAACCCATTCTATGGTGAAGGGGAATATTTCTTCAGCCTTGCAATATCTCTCGAAGAGCTTTTCTGGCTTTATCCGTGCCGAATCGATGCAGGTGTTTGCTGGGATATGTACTGTCGAATTCAAATGTAAAAAATTGTAATCCTGTAGTTTCAACAAGAGTCTGAACTTGACCATTGGTGTTTTATCTTTTTAAAGGGTTTCGCCACAATCACAATATCCCGGAGACTACATTCGCTCAAATTAATGATTGCAATGCTCTGCAACATTTGTGATCGTTTGAAAATTATATTTCTGGAGGTTTGGAAACCATGCCCGGTTGTTAGCAACACTCATTATGGTTTTTGGGTGCCTTTGTTCGAAATCCAGCAAAAGCTTTTCACGACTTGTCGTCGTTCATTCTGGCCCGGTAGACCACCGAAAAAAAATTCGCTCCAATAAAATGCGCAGCACCCAGTGTTCATCTCAGAACTACAAACAGTTTGAGGGGCCGGCCGGAACCTGATGGGACACAGAGGTAACTTCACTGCACAGAAGAAGAGCTGACGTCACGATACTGACATAATGAAATTGAGAGGAGTTGTTAGTGTTCCGTCCGTTGTAATGGGATCCACCGGCCGGGTAAACCCATGGACACGCACATAGAGTGGGTAACGAGATGGTTTGGGTGCATAATTCGGGAAAATTACTTTTACGGATACGTGTATAGGTAAGATGTTTATGCAATTCCGGGTAAATGCTTCACGAAGGACTACGTAATGTTCCTGCTTGCGATGCTGTTAGCCGCAATGGGCTCCATTCACTCAGCTTTTGCAACTATGAATGGGACGGGGCACGTTTTGGGTGTAAACTTTTGTAAGGCTCTTCCGGAAATTATCAATAAGATGCTTTTAAAATTCCAACAGTAGGTTACAAAGGATCAAAGTAACGGGTGGTTGGGGTGAAACGTCATGTCCGGCTGGTATATTGGGTGTGGGATAACACGTGCCCGTATGGGTAAAACGTCATGTGCAGCGGGCGGATTGGGTATGGGGAAAACAGGTGCCCGTGGAGGCCCCTATCCTCCGCTACAGCCGACTGACATGAATCGGTTTATTGCGCGCACTGTATAGCGTCTCCCCTATGACTCCCGCCACTGTATCTATAGATGATAAACAATAGCTGGCTTAAATGAAGTGTTCCACATCCATATTCGGCTTTAAATAAAAAAAACCATCTTGAAAACCTTTCAGTGCTGTTTGCAATCCTGCCCTTCTCAATATCCAAACCCCTCTAGTTTCTGAGCTAAACGCCCGCGAAAATGGGGAAAGGTTGTCGTAGATGGTATTTTGAAGTCACCTTGGTATTTATGATGTCATAATAACGCTATTCAAATCCTGTCAGTCCATAAGCCATGCGGAGATCAAGATCAAGGAAATAGAGTTGACGAAGCGCTCCTATATGACGTTTGTGAGCACGATTTCCAGGCATAACGGCCATCGACTGGCTCTCGATGTTGTGCAAGGTACAATCGCGTTATCAAACCCTGACGCATTAGGGAACATTTTTATTAAACAGGGAACTGTGCTTTCTAGAGCAGTCTCTTCCACTTAAAAAGCGTTCCAGTGGTTATAAGCGAGCTTGTTTCATCATATGTGATGCTTGCTCCAATATCCTCGAATGTGAAACATCCCCTTTAAACATTAGCTGGTTTTATATTCAATATTCGTTCGTCCTTTCGGCACGCGTGAGTTACTGTTGCTCCTGCAGATCCTGATAATTTACCCTCTTTCATCCTGTTTCACGAGTTCTTTCCGATTCTCCCCATACCTCACGCTTCATTTGTTCGTCCATTTTTCAGTTCGCTCCGGTAACTCTCTAGTCCCCCAGTGATACAAACGGTCACAAAGTAGTACTGACTCATAGTACCTTTCTAAATTGGGATCCTTAGAACCCTTGAACTCACGGATGTAATGTGCGTCGCGGTTCTTTTTGGACATGTCGAGTTGTTGCATACGACAGATCCGGTACCGCGCCAATGGGACAGCAGCGTGCAGCAAAAAACCTCGTCCTACGACCCGGAGTGGCTCTTATTCTTAGCTATCGCCCAGGCACCGTCATGGCCGTGAATGAGAGCATGTTTTTCATTGCCTGCCAGCCTGAAACATACAGCCGAGATTTGTATGCCGGCCTCACCAAGCATGACGCTATTCATAAGTGTTTTGACTAGTGCCTTGCGCGGTATTACCCCGACTTACGCGGGTTGTCAACGTCTATAAAGTTGTATGGCACTGGTTTTTCTTATCGTAGCCCTCCAACCGTTCTCCGCGAATGAGACTGGCCTTCCCGTCTGGAGAGGACAGTTCATCACGCCGCTCTGTAGCGCACTACGAAGCATCAAAGCGAGCACGTATGCTCTTCAAACGCACTTACTTCTTCGGGCTTGAGCATGATTGCTACTCCAGCTAGCGTCAAGCAATTAGTGAATAACTGTGACGGAAGCTGAGTGATTAAATATCGAGTGAGGTGCCAAGCATAGAAGACATAGTTAAAGATTAAAGTGAATGGAAATAAATACGCATATGCATAATAAATACGCATAATAAATACGCATAGAAGTGAATAATTTAATCCGGATGAAGTTCAAGCCCATCACGTGTGACCTCTGTCCGAAATTGTTCAATCCAGTTACCCTTAAACGCTCAGGAGTTACTGTTTTTCTGCACCAGGGGTCCATATGCAGCCAATGAATCGAGCAATCACGACAATTTCCGGGGCAGAACTAACGATGACCCTGTTCGGAGTGATTCATTGCCCCGTATCGAATGTGGACAGACAAAACTTTCAAAAATACTCCCGTCCTGCTGACGTAATTGATTTTACTTTCTAGCAGGCTTAACAGCCTCAATCCAGTGCATAGTGTCCAATCGGTGATAATGAGTGAATCACAAAGTAAGTTATTTTCGACTTAAAGTTAACATGAAAAATCGTGTGCGTCGCGAAACGATCTTCTACTTGTCTAATGTCACAGTTCTTCCTCCCCGGCTCCAATGTCACGTGAAAATAATTGTACGGGTCACGAAAATTTCTGATGCATATCGAAGAGACATGATTCCGGTTTGCTTGTGATCCGGTCCGACACCATTCATCGCGCTGTGACATTCCTCGCTTCCTCGATCCGCGCTATAATCACAATGACCACGCCTGGTGCCGATTGTGGTGCCGATAAAAATCAAGTAAAAAAAACAAACATTCATGCACATCGCTTTAACGAGCATGCTGGAGCCAGGCCCGGCTTGCGCCGCCTACATCTTCCCCCCCATTGCACTAATCGCCAAATTTTTCCTCTCTACTGCCTGGCGCGTAGCCCTGGCCCGCATGCGGCGCGTGTCAGTGCCCTCCCCGGCTCCTTGAGCATCCGATTTTAGTTCATGATGGGCTTTTAAACAGCCATTGTATGATTGCGCTCTCGCATCCAGTTCACGTCTGATGAATGGAGCGTGGGCTTCGCAGAGAAATCCCCACGCTGAGGAGAGAGACGGAAAGGCCAGACACGGCGAGCAGGCTGCAGCTATCCGATTGTTCCTTCCACTCCAATGACTTCGGTTGCCGAGCGCCGAGTGCCAGACGCTGCCTGAGGGTGCGGGAGGGACGGTCCTGAGAGAGACAGCGCGCCACTCTCCCGCAGGTTTTGCTCCTCGCTTCCTCCCCTTCCGTGTTTCGGTACCGGGCTCTCTTACTCTGGCTCTCTCCGCTCTCCATCCATCTTATGTGGACGATGGACGGTCCTGAATAGGCCGAATATTTTGGAGGGCGTGTCTTTTTTATGCACCGAGGCGAAGCTGGACGTGCAGTTCTGCCCGCGGGTGTTCCCTTTGGCGCTGATTGGCTCTCAAACTCCAGCATGGCCGCTGCTCTGTTGTGATGATTCGCTGATAGGTTTGTTTGGGGATACTCGCCGCGATAAACGGTTCTGTTATCGGCCGGTCGTGTGGTGTCTCCAACGTGACATAATGTGAGCGTGATGTTGAGCAGGACGGCCTCAGCAGTCACTGGAGCTCCAAAAAAGAATTGTGACGACCAGTGTCACGTTCTTTGCTTTTAAAAAGTGCATTCAGCTTGTGCCGACTTATCATCATTGAACCTAGCGATTTAATTTTATCATAGATCACTGATCAATTTCATTTCATCACAAATTCGAATGGGTGTGATTACGTCATACTGTACCACAGCTGGAATTGACTTGTTTCTTAGGTAATTTCTTAGGATTCTTTTCACCAAATTAATCGTGTCCCATCGTTAGATGAATAACTGATAGACACGTAGATTAAACTGTAGCACGATAGCAGGGTGTTAACTGCATACAGAGCTGAAGAGAATGTTGTTCGTGATATGATATCAAGAAAATTATTCCCACCAAAGGCGGACGGCAACATTGAGCTTACAGTTGACTGCAAAAGTCGCGGACTATCAAACATAGTAAAAGAGAACAGCCTGTACGCAACTAATTTGATTCAGAAAGTGAGTAACGTTGTCTACTGGCATAAATGCCCCACCGGCGCGCGCCTACCAAGCTTGCATACCGGCCACACTACGACCACACCACCAAGGTTAGCAAGTGAATATCCATATGGCACACATCAATCAAGCGATATCCGATATGCTGTCATTTCCAATGGCATCAAACGAAAACGCGCACGCAGGCACGCACAAGCACATACATAATATATATATATATATATATATATATATTATATATATATATATATGTGTGTGTATGTGTGTGTGTGTGTGTGTGTTTATATATATATACATATATATATATATATATATATTATATATATATATATATATATATATGTGTGTGTGTGTGTATGTATATGTTCACTTATTTGCCTACTTACATGTCCCATGAACCAAACCAAGGACAATATGCCAATGTAGGGCGTTACTGCCGGTAAACAGTGTCATTGAGTTATTTATACAAACAAAAGGACAGAAAAGCTATGCCTCGTTTTCTGAAGTCCCGAATGTACATCAGATAGGCATCATGTATATCCACAACGTTCTCTGCACGAATGAATTACAGTGCATGGCAATGTCTGGCCTCGCCTGGGCGTGACAGGACACAGCCCTGCCCGGCTCTGTACAGGTCTGCGCTCGTCCTGCCTGATGGACACAGCCCTGCCCGGCTCTGTACAGGTCTGCGCTCGTCCTGCCTGATGCTGCCCGCAGGCGCAGCAGACACTCACCGTTGGTCCGTGCCTCCCCTAAGGCTGTGCAGATGGAGAGCACCCCCGCCAGAACGAGAGTTGTGAACATCTTAAAGCGTTTGCTCCAAGGGCTTCGTTATCGCCACGGCGTTGTCTTTGTCTTGATCTTGAATCTACCTGTGAAATCGAGTCCAGAGTCATTATGCTAGTAAGAAGCCATGAACGTCATGGGACGGATATGATCATCACCGACGCGACTGCAATCGCACATAAATGGTAAGAAAGCCTAGGCGAACAGGGCTACGCGCCCTTTAAGTCCTCTACCAAAGAGTCATAAGAAGCCATTTAAGTGTTCAGCGTCTGATGACCCATCAGCTCGAGCGGAGTATCCGGCGTCGCGGTCGGGCATAATGGATGGCCAACAATATTTAAGCATCGCGAATAAAAATGCAATGATTAAAAACGGTGCAACTCCAATATGAATACCTCCGAACCATCGCATTCCGGGAAAGTCACAATCGACCACCTAGTTATTTCCGATGTGGCAGGAAAATAGTAGGGAGAGGCGCACCGCCGCCCGCCACAGTACGCATTTGAAAAAAATCCCACGTTTTGGTGCCAGTTGCGACCTCGTGTCTCGTCACGTCACGAAAATCATTTTCACGGGGCCACTGCCGAAGGTTCGCAGGAGTTATCGGTCGTTTTTCTATCTGCTCCGGATTCGTCGTAACGCAAGTAGTTGGCAATTGATCATTCTTGATCATCACTGATCACATTGGAAATTGATCATCATTAAAGGTTGGGCTGAAAATAGCATGGAAAGGGAGCATCATTACCAGCATGTAAAAAGGGTAGTTTAGTGAGTCTTCGGGACCCGATCAATTAAGTTGGTCTTTTCCCGGGGTGCTGGGGTCACGTAAAGTTAGTAACCATAGACAATTTTTGACATTGACGTCGAGGAAACTTTTGCCGTTGTGCGGTCGGCGTGTCTGCTAAATTCGATCTAAAACATGATTTTTGCTTAGTTAACTTCAAAATTTGTGTTTTGATCTTTTAGTTTTGCTTGAGTATATGAATTCTGGCAAAATGGTTCGCAAAAACAAATGATGAGATTTTCTGCAGGAAAATAAAGCTCGTTTGGGAGGCGACAGGACCACCTGGCGCGGGCCATCTATTCGTCATTTCATACCATAAAAAGACTGAGGAAAGCCACCGAGAAATTGTCGTGGCTATGGCCATTCCTGTGGCTAAAACTGGTCTGCAGGGTGGGCTTCTGGTGCAGAGTATTGTGTCTAAGAAAGTCCCGATTTCGCAATTTTGGCCGGCCTTCAGGTCATTGCCATTACCTGGAAGGTCACCTACTGATGAGAAATAAAAAGCATAACTTCCTTAGAGAATTTGATTGGCAATTACTCCGGCGGTCTTAACTGCACTGTTTTATCTCGCTTATTCACTCACAGCCCGTGGGATCTCCCTCCCCCCGCAGAGCGAGGCGGTCGGGAAGCTCCGGTAGGGCGTGGGCTAAAACTTGTTTTGTCCCGTTAGAACGGACACAATCATTGCATAGGCTGCTCACGTACCGTTTCGGCCAAGCTGATAAACGTATTTTGATCTGTTCATAGGCAAATTGACGTTTGACCAAAGGTAAACTGACCTTTGACCATCCTTTCTGAAAATAAACCACTGACTAAGCGCGCGGACCCAGGAGATGCTGTGTCACATCGTCACGTGACGTGCCAGTGGCGCTGTCGCGTATCAGTTTTGCTGAAGTGTCGGGGAAAGTGACGCCTATGTACCGTGGTGCTGCATGCCCGGTCCTGGAAGCACTGCGAGCGACCAGCCCGGACTATGGAGCGTTGTCCGTCACTTCCCACGCCGCTGGAGGGTTCCAAGGGGTTGATGAGGGGCGCAGGGGTGGGTTCGACTCCCGATAAGGGGCGCAAGAAGTGGGGTCGTCTTCCGATAAAATTTCCTTTGTGGGAAGTCAGAAAGCTTTTTTAACTGCGTCTTCCCCTTATCCAAGGGTTCCAAGGTAAATTTTCCTCTATTTCTTTTTGGCTTTGAAGTTAAACGGATCGGTATGTTAAACTCGGCGCCAAAGTTTGAAGCTTGGATCCGTTCTCGTCCCGACGTCTGCTCAGCAAGCATCCTCGATTGTCACTCTCGCCGCAAGGGTACGGCAGGTTGTGGGCGGTGTGGTGTGAGGCGAAGTCACCAAAAGCCCGACGTCGGATTTTCGCGAATCGCTTACACTAATGGACGTGGCACATGGGCGTCGCTTTTCGGAAGCTGATTTCCGCACATCGTAGAAGTATGAGATTGCTCGCGACACGCTGCTAAAAGGTTCTTTAAATCGCAACGCTGAATAAGTGCGCCATATTACGCAGCAAATGGCACCAATGGGTTATTCAGACCCAATTTTGGTTCCAGAGCGTCTCTTATATACACAAGAGCATGACGCACTTCGGCACGCGTGCGTGTAATGCGGTGTGGCATGCATCATTCTAACGGACAGAGGTGCAAAGCTGCTTGCAAGTCCAAGAAGCTTATAAGTCCTTACACGAAACTGGAATTAAGCGTCGTGAATTGTTTGAAATAACGTATTTCCAACTGACATAAACAACGTACAAATTAACATTTTGCGTCGAAAGCCTTCCTTTTCTCATCTCTGCCAGCCTATAAGAAATCGTGCGTCTCACCCAGCTTTGGACAAGCTGCGTTCCACCCATAGAAACACGGCCCGCTTTTCGAGTGCGCACCGCGCGCGCGCACACAGTTCGCGCGCAATCGCTAGTTGGATTTCTCGTTGCAATTTCCCCGCCGAGCCTTCCGCCAAGCGACCCACAAGCCAGCTCGGCGCGAGCCTAATAGTGTGCAGCGAAGTCTCCTGCAGCCAATAAGGAAGCGGTTCGCGGCGGGGGCGCGATTGTATCTCACCCGCCAGGCCATGCGCCGGCCCCAATAATAAAGCTTGAACCGCGGCGTAATCCAGTTAACTTTATGCCGCGTGAGTCCGGACGGCCGACGCCCGGAGCCGCACGTTCGGGCGCTCCTGACGCCGTGGTGCCGCCGCGTCCGGGCAGTGCTCGGCGAGGTCGGGCGACTCCGCCTGACGGGTGGATGACACCCGGACCGCCGTCGCGGCGGCAGGCGCGCGTGCACGCGGTGACGGAGCGTAAACATCGCGCCATGCTGGCGCCCGCTGGGGGACAGCGAGCGCCAAGGATGGTGTTCGGCCAAACTGGAGTTGGAAACAGTAGCGGCAGAGCAGGAGCGATGCAATACCCGGCCGGACGCCTGGACGCTTGTCAATCAGAAGGTAAGTTAGCAGCTATCAGAAGGTTTTAGAGTACATTGTCAATGTATTTGCTATGTCCGAAATACAACCACCGTTACTGTCCTGGGAAGAAAATATGTTAGTTGCCGCTGATATACTCACAAACAACATGCGTCGTAAGATCGGAGAGTACAACAGGACGAACATGACTGCCACTCCACATTTGCTTACATTGACACGCAGTAATGACGTCAATCACCACCGAAGCTTGCTCAGCTCACCATGACACACATGCCTTTCCTGGCGGAAAGCTCGTTAGCCGCTAGCTGTCTGGCCGCGACGCTGGGCGAGCGCAGCACCGAACTGGCGCGGCGTCGCACGTGCGACGTAGCCGGCGTGCTGCCGCCGTGATAGCGCGGTCGTCTGTCAAGGCTGACGGGCGGCGAGCCCGAGGGTGGACGAGCCCTGTCTGGGTCGGTTATGTCAGGGGTCAGATCGACACCGACAGCCGCGGATCGCGAGCGTCAACGAGCTCGGGACCGACGCAGTGTGGCACCCGCTGACTGCCGTGTCGGCGAACGCCGTGATGTGGCGGACGGGTCGGGGTGCGTCGGGAATGGAAGCGTGTCTCGTGCCGTACGAGAAAGCGCTAGATTGGTGATGCGATGATAAAAAGGGGATCGTTGGTACAATGGTCTTAAGTATTCCAAATCTGCAGCTTCTTGATAGTCGTAAAATGATAAATAGATGTGTGGTGTGAGTGCACACCCAGTTGCACTGTAAGAAGTCATGGTCTTCAGCCGTTGGTCACCCGGGTTTAACTTCACTTAATACACTCGACGTCCTGACAATACAAAAAGCCCTGCACTGTGACTGTGTGTGCTCCAATGTCATGTCAGCCAGTGAACCCGTGCAACGTTGTCTTTGGCTTAGCACCTATGGTAAATTTAGTCGTTCTTTCCTTGTAAAATTCGTGGCGGCTGAGAAGGTCAAACCCAGTCAAAGAGGACGCACTGGACCAAAATAGCACCCACACGCCCCTAGACTTCTGTCGCCAGACGGAGGCATAACTCAGGTTGACCGATTTGCAGCCGTAAGCATTATGAAGAAGAATTGTGACGTATGAACGCCACCAAAGTAAGTTATTTTCAAGCTTGCTGTGGGACATTATACAGCACATTGTACGCCTGGGCGGTATTGTGCGGGATAAGATTTACGGAAACATCGCCGAAGCATGCATGTAATCCCTTACAAGTATTTGCAGTCGGGCAATGCCAGGCGCTGGACCCAGTCTGGATCTGCAGTGTCGGATACAGAGCTGCCTGCATTAAAACTGACTAAGTGGCCAATCAGCGATCCCATGACACGTTTGAGAAATCTCGCCTCCGGACACCAATGGGGCCGACTTATTGCTTTGCAATGTGATTTACGTTCTTTGTTCCAAGTTCCTTCCACAGCTGCGCTCGCCGTGGCCTTCAGACAACGGCTCTTTGATGTCAGCCTGAAGTTGTTAGCCCTGAAGTTTCATTTCATATGTCAGACGCATCAGATTAAACACCACTTCTGACAACACTTGTTTGCCGATTGAAAGCATTCATACGGTCTGTTTACCAAAGATGCGTGTCTTCTGTTGTCACACATTGCTACCTCCACATCCCTTCCTCCCACCCTCCTAGCATCGCGTATCTGTGCACATTTAGAACTACGTTTCGTCATGCTCGCTGCAATGCTGACTTTCAGTTTAAGGGATAGATTTTTGCCAAGCAATATCGTCCAATCAAACAAAATTTCTCAGAGACCCGACAAAGTTATCTTTCTCAAAAAATATAAGCACAACAAAACTATTCCTGAGCCTGTGTGGCCCCGATGGCACGCTAGTCGTGTCGTACCTTCCTGTTGTGAGTTTTAACCTCATAATATATAGCAAGAAATATAGTCGTGGAGCACCGTTAGTTCGCATATATACGCAATGCTCGCTTGGTCATGATCATTCTTTCCCTTCTTGACTTCTCAGCTCAGCTCGCCAGTCTACATTTTTAACACTCATACGTCTGAGCTGACCTTCCTATCTGCAATGCCTCTGCAGCGACATTTTTCACAAATATGCGGAGGGTTGAATTGACTTTTGCAAGAGTTGTGCTTTGATAAAGACCGGATGAAGACTTCCACAAGCTCTCTTGCTTGCGCACCCTTTCTGTAATGCTGCACCTGCATAGATTTATGCCGGCATAAATGAACACCTAAGAATGTTAAGTATCGGCTCTCTGTGTAGGT
Organism: Pollicipes pollicipes; assembly: GCF_011947565.3. Classification (NCBI taxonomy): domain Eukaryota; kingdom Metazoa; phylum Arthropoda; class Thecostraca; order Pollicipedomorpha; family Pollicipedidae; genus Pollicipes; species Pollicipes pollicipes. Next base: position 16,734,527 of record NW_023596448.1, on the reverse strand, counting down.
GGACTCAACCATGCACGCATATGCCATTCTGAACTTCATTTCAAAGGTAAATTAGACCTTAATACGAACTAAACTTTGCGAGAATTAGTTATTCATGTAAAAATCATGCAAACGTTGCCTCCAGTAATAATGCAATGTTAAGGCAGCTGGTATCGCAGACGACAATTTTAACTAGCAATATGTCTAGTTTTGTTCGTGCATTTCTTGGACAAGGCATCATGTCCCAGGTGAGCCGAATCCCTTGGTTTATGTGGACACTGATGAATGTGCGAACCTTATACTGAACAGTTACTTAGGACAACACCGATTGCCGTCTATTTAGAGCGAAAAGCCCGTCGTGCCGTTTGTCTAAATGTCCTACTATAAATGTCAGGTATCTTGTAGCTCCATGAAGTAAGGGTGGCTGCCATGAAGTTTATCCAAAGCGTTTGCGTTTGGACAGCATTTCTGTTACTGTCCAGTGTAACGTCATGAGTCAACCTAAGCGGTCTAACTTCGCCACGGCATAATTCTACGAAATGATTAAGACGAGGCATTTGCATCACGGGTGTACTTACCGTTCGGCCTATTATTTTCGTGTGGCGTGCCGTACCAGTTGCATGTATGTAGTACGTTCGTACACAGCGTTCCGTCCAGTCGAGTCTCTAGCCGTCGTCGTCAGGTGTTGCTGCGTCATGGGAAGGACTCCATCATGTTTAGATTTCAGCCATGGACATGTCACAGCCCTGAATATCTGAATATATTATCTGAGTTCCAAGCAGCAATTCCAAGAAAAGAACTAGGTCTGAGGCGTACATGGCTGAGATCCAAACATGATCCAGTCCTTCTCACGGCTCAGTCACCTGACAACGGCCAGGCAGGTAGGTGGTCGAAACGTGTTTATACTTACATCCAAAAGAGGTCGATAGTCAGAACAATGTTTCCATCAGCTGCTCAGAGCATCATCACTCATCGCCATGTTTCAGTGTTGGCAGCCTCACAACGTCACTTTGAGGCAGTGTAATCAAGTGGTTTTGCCAAGGTTACGCTGCCATTGCTAAGCTGCTCAGCAAAGCAAAATCAGCAAAATGGTGCTCAGTCTGAGCACCACTTTGTTCTGTGCTTTTTACATGTGCTTTACAATAGGGATATGACTGCCCTTTGCTCCCTGACCTTACACAATGCACCGACTTCCTGATACTTCGTGGGCTATAATGTCTTCAGTTTTACTATGGGCTTTTCAGTTATTCACAGCTATTTGGTGCAGTATCATCCTTTTATACTAAACGTCTCAATCATCGAAAAGAATATTTTCCGCTGCATTATAATCTATACTATGCGTAAGCAATGTATGACCATTTCATCAAGAATGACCATCCATTGACATGAACTGGCATAGGACATCGACGCAGCGGCCTACATGTTTGTTTTCAAGATGAGCTGTTCAGCAGGTCGGAATAAGCATCGCTGCAGACAATGATACCTCTCAATGATGATTTGGCCGGTCCTCGTTCGCTTCTTACCAAAGTGGAATCGGGGACGCACCTAAGAACAAAACCCTCTAAATACGCACTCTGGAGCGACAATTTGGACAAAGCCCTCTGAATACGCACTCTGGAGCGACAATTTGGAACGACTGGTAATGCGTGCCAATTAACTAATAATACACAACAGAATACACACGAACCTTGCCGCCTCCACGGGACATAGACTCCAGCCGGCTGTATCCTGTGTCTCCTGCCGTGTTACCCAAGCCTGAAAGACGGCAGCTTGTTGGGGGAGACACTTTGACATATCAGATACAAGAATGGTGTTGAAGGCGATAAGGAAAGTGGGAGGAATCAATCGGTGTCACGGGGTTGGCATTCGCCGAACGCAGGACGCCTACAGCACTGGCACTTACGTTGTACTATTGATTTTCTTACATAACCGATCACGGTGCTGTAAATGGGAAAATGCCATCGGTTTAATTATGTGACGGTGTGTCCGTTTAATTTTGCGACTGACTGTTTAAGATCGCAACGGACCGTGTTTTCTGTTTCTGCTTCTGCATGATCTCACCATATTGTTCCGTGTTTGATACAGACGTCCGGTACTGGTGATTGCTGATTTTTATTTACTGTGCGTAAGGTCGCTTGCGTGTTACCGGCACTGATCTTCCAATTGTTGAGCGGGGTCATGACTCATGACCTTGAAGTGTTAGTGTCTGCACCATTTGATCTGCCTTGTCACCGGCTGGGTTACAGCTGCACTTTGTGTCTAGAACAGCTTGCGTGTGTTTGTTTAGCCTTGCCCTCCACTGCATAACATCTGCATAATAGTTACTATCGCGATGCATTGTACGATTGTGATTTCGTTTCACGTGCTGTGGTCTTTCCGCATGATTTTGCATACTGGTGGTTTGAAACGTTTTCGTCATGTTACACCGACTGCCGTCTATTGAAATGTCATGGTTGGGTGTTAACCGTATGACAGATAAAACATTTGGCATCATATGGAAGTTTCACGTAAAACTTAAAGGTCAAAAACATATAGTCCGAACAGTTTGGCACTAAAAAGCATCCACACTGCAATAGCGATACAAGGCATTCGCGGCTTCAACGACCTAGCTTGAACTCAGCGGCCACATATTGACCCAAAAAGAAAATAAATGCAATCAGCCAGCTTAGACAGTGACTACTGAACCCGTATTCCCCGCCATCCCACCTTCTTCAGCATTGCAGCTACCACTAGCGGAACTACGTGTCACACACTCCACTGCGTATTTCAGCTGCGGTGATGGTTTCGTGACCTGAGGAGATGACCAAAACCAAAGTGACCAAAGGACCATTGCCTTTGATCCAGACCCCAACACCCGGACATTCTCAGATCTCGAGGCGTGCAAGGTTCACGCTGACCTTGCATAATAGCTTTTGGATAATACCGGTAACAAGTGTCCTATTCTCGATAAAGCCGCTTTAAAGTCATTGTCGTGACACGGAGGATTGCCTATTGGTGTTGGACAAAAAACGGATGTCTTCAGGTAGCTTAGACCACGAGCAACACGCTATTTTCCATCATCTATCTGCCTTAGTTCAAAAGTTAATAGGAGAACCCGTTAAGCCCTCCTCGTCGGGCGAAGATGTAAAAATTACTCCGCCGGCCCGAGTTCAGGCTACTTTGTAGGTGATTTTCTGCCGGTAGTCCTCTCCCGCCAGCGCCGCCTATATCGGTCTAATGGTGCCCGCGTCCTCCCACCCCTGGCCCAGCCTTCGGCAGGTGGTGCGCGTGCCTCACCCTGGTATCGTTCATTGCACGGTTCAAGCTCGAATCAACCCTTGTTCGGCCAGACTGACATGGAATGTTCGGCTAGCAATCGACAGACGGGGTCACCCCGGCCCGGAGCGCCCGTCTAAACCCCCCTGCGGCTCGGTCTGACAACGATCGCCCAGACAAGATTATCTGTGAACTGGAATGCCATAACTTAGGATGGTGAGTGTAAGGCACACGCAACGGGCTCAACACAGGTGCTTAAGTGCTTTGGAGTTTCAAGCACGAAGTCGGTCATTTCAAACACTGAATGTGAATCATTAAATGCAGTTCAAATTCACCTTCGAGCAACCCAATACTCCAGAGGTACCAG
>NW_023596448.1:16717160-16729926 GCF_011947565.3 Pollicipes pollicipes | reverse complement strand
GGGAACCAACCCACACAGGCGCTGTCGACTCTGCATGCAGAAATTGCTCGGCCACCGCGAACGAGTGATCATAAGCCAGGCGGCGTCTCGGTGCGCAGACTGATGAAGCAGTTGGTCGGGCTGGACGGGGTTGTAAGGTACAGCTGGAACCACACGCGGATCGACGGCTGCTTGTCGCTGCTGATGCTGATCCCCGCTGATAACGGGACCAACAGCGTTACGGCTGTAAATCCTAATAGTAATTTAGATCGCAAAATAAACGAGCAAATTAAAGGCTGGTGTTATGAAGATAACATTTCTTGTCAAAATGGCTAGGCATGTCATATGCACGCTAAGCAAGAATATGCCTAGATCAGAAATACCCAACGGAAACAAAGAAAGCTTCACATGTTAAATTTTCTGCTCCATTTTTTCGTCTGAAGGGTACATAGCGATGGATAATGGTGGCCATTACGATTGGGGCGAGGTCTGGCGGGTAGTGTGGAGCGAATGCCTGTCCACCTGTTCTCCGCTACAGGCTGATTTCCAGCTTCTCATTCCCGGTTCTTCTCCGCTCCAGGCTGTCTTCCGGTTTCACAGTGCCGGCTCTTCTCCACTGCAGACTGTCTGCCGGCTTCACAGTCCCGGTTCTCCTCCACTGCAGACTGTCTGCCGGTTTCACAGTCCCGGCTCTCCTCCACTGCAGACTGTCTGCCGGCTTCACAGTCCCGGCTCTCCTCCACTGCAGACTGTCTGCCGGCTTCACAGTCCCGGCTCTCCTCCACTGCAGACTGTCTGCCGGCTTCACAGTCCCGGCTCTCCTCCACTGCGAACTGTCTGCCGGCTTCACAGTCCCGGCTCTCCTCCACTGCAGACTGTCTGCCGGCTTCACAGTCCCGGCTCTCCTCCGCTGCAGACTGTCTGCCGGCTTCACAGTCCCGGCCCTCCTCCACTGCAGACTGTCTGCCAGCTTCACAGTCCCGGCTCTCTTCCACTGCAGACTGTCTGCCAGCCTTGGCCAGGACCGTGAAGCAGGCAGTTTGCCTACTTTCTGCTATCGTTTCGATAAATGCACGTCGCCGAAATATCATCTCAACTATTTTCTCCTCAACAACAACTCCATTCTCCTGGTTTTTCTCCAAGGAATAAGACTAACACTACTGTGTTATCTACGTATATAATGTTCCTCGCTAATGGGCTGAACAACTTACATAGTTTACATCTTTATCAGTTGAATCTGATTAAACAATAGTGAACACGCCCTTTGACAGGTTTAATCATGCCCCAAGAGTAAACTTGGCATTCCGTAAATCACTTTGTTGCCTCAAGAACTGGGAATGCTGCGACAATGCGGAAGGTGGCGTTGAACAGCTCTTTAAAAAAGCATCAGACGGGTACACGTGAGCACAGAGAGATGTGACCTGTGATATGCCAGGTCAGGGTGGAGGCTATCGTTGCATTGGTCCGTCTTGCTATATCCAGATTGAAACAAGCCACATCAACGGGGAAAACACGGAGTCAAATAGCTAAGAAAACAGTCTAGGAAGCGTCTTTGGAGCACATGTCTTGTGAGATTCTAGCGTTCTGACTTGATTAACACGCGCCCGGGTGGCCGGCTGCATACTCCTCGCTCGGGGGGGGGGGGGTCAATTTGACCCCCCACCACTGAGATCTCGGGAACTAAGAGAGCTAGAGACACCAAATCCACAGAGCGTGTTGACATGTACGTGAAACCTCTTTGGTCAAAGTTTGAGGTTCCCAGGTTATGTCCTTCGGGTCAAATAATGTCAAACAAGGTCAAATTCCAGACTGGTCTCGGAGGGACCCCTAGATCCCTAGACAACTGTTCTAAGAAAAATGTCACACGCTCAATTTAGGTCAGTGACCTTGCTTGACCTTTTAACACGCGCCCGGGTGGCCGGTTGAATACCTTTCGCTTGGGTAGAGGGTGTAAATTTGACCCCTGAGATCTCGGGAACTAAGAGAGCTCACTCAGAACTAAGAGCTCAGAGCTCAGAGCTAAGAGCTCAGAACTCAGAGCTCACTAGAGAACTAAGAGAGAACCAAACTCACAGGGTGTTTTAACCTGTATGTGAACTCACTTGGGTGTCAAAGTTTAAAGGTCCTAGGTCATGATAATCGGGTCATTTAAGGTCAAACAAGGTCAAATTTCATATGAGTCTTCGAAGGCCCCTAGAAGATAGGAAACTGTTCTAAGCCACACGTAACACGCTCAGGTAAGGCCAGTGACCTTATTTACCTTTCAAAGGTCATGATGACCAAAATGATGTAAGACTTTTGAGTTTTGCATTTGGATAAGCGACACAGATTACGCTAGGCGGTATGTTGCTAAAACAAGATGTTGACCTGAGTAATTTTAGGTCAGTGACCGATTCTGACCGATAAGAAGTCCATGGAAGGTGTATAATGCGGTTACTGCTATCAATATATTCGAAATGGGGACCAGAAACCAGCCCATACAGCAAGCTCGAAAGCAATGAAACAGGTTGGTTTTGATCTTAGTCTGACCTTCATACCTAGACCTAGGTCAATGCTATTTGTTTATTCAATTGTTGCGTTGCCTAAGAAAGTATCTCAGATATGTATGGCTTCGTCTAACACCCTGTTGTTTGATTGGATTGAACGATTCCTTAGAACGTGCCTCCGCTGAAACCGTGGCCTTTTTCGACCTGTCATAGGTCAGTGACCTTACAAGGTACATCACATTTTTTATGTCAGACAATCTGCTAATCAATTGCCTGCAGCCATTTCAATTCTGGCGCGGCTACACCTCGCCATTCGGAACCCATTCCGGGAAAACCTTTAGGGGGTCAATTTGACCCCCACTCGAGCGCGTGTTAAGTTTCGATGGCATGACGTCGGGAAAGAGGTAAGAAGTCATGAACTGGCAAGATCAGCCACCTAAAATATTCACAGTACGTGTAAAATGATGCACACTCAGCCACCAAAATTTCAGCACCGTATACAAAGCCATCCAGAAGTTCTTCCGGCAAAATTTAAAGGGGTCATCTGAGCCCCTGCCTTTGCGATGCAAAAGAAGATGTGCAGCTTATTTCTGGAAGAGTATTTCAAGGTCGCCAAAACATTAGTAAACCCATAATACCATCACTTAAATCCTGCTATGCCTCTGGCCATGCGGTGATCAGGGCTAATGAAAATATAATTGCCGAATGGTTCATATCTGGCGTTCGTGAGACAATTTGCAGATGCAACGGCCGTCATTTGGTTCTCAATCAATGTTGTGCAACGTACGATGGCATAATCAAACAATGGCCTAATGTGGAGCGTATTTACTGATGAGTGAAATTACGTCAGTTAAAGATGTTTTCAGCCTTAAGAAGTCACCAAAAGGTATAAGTGAGCTTCTTTAATCATATCTGGCGTTCGCTTCAAGATCTTCAAATGTAAAACTTCCCTTTAAACAAGGAAGATACCGTGTTACGTGGTCGTCCACGTGGTGCGCGCCATGAGACACAGAACGGTGCCTACTCCGCCGCGCTCGGCGGAGACGAGCACAACAATCACTCTCCCGCGAGACTGTAACAATACTCCCTCGGCTCCGAGCTCCCTCGCCCTATCAACTTCACGACGCATCTATTCTGCGCTGGACATAGTCTTAGCTGCACACGCTATCTTTGACAAGTCAATTTAAATATGACGTTTGAAAACCCTAACGGAAGTCGTTGATTTTCCCCCGTGCTCTAGCTCACAGCAGGCGTGCTACTGATTGTATGACAATCCCGCTTTTCACGCCACACCGTATGGTGTAGATGCGACTCCCGTAGAAATTTCAGCTGGAAGGCATCTGGATTTATTCTGCACGCGTCGAATCGGCCGACGGTCGGCGACGGGTCTCACAAACATCCGTGCGGTCTCGGGATGTTTACATGCCTGCTCACGCTATCGCTTTTCGCCGTTTAGCGGCGTTTTGCGAAATGCTGATGCATACCATAATCTGCTTTACATATCGGCTGAAATCTCGCCGGTTTCGCCCTCCTCGAAGCGTGCCGCCGATCGGTAACCGTTTTGTGACGATCGGCCAGCGGCGGGGGGCCGCACGAAGCTCATGAAGTGCGTCAACTTCGGCGACGAGTGCAAAGTTTCGCAATCTCGATCCGTAGTATTGCAGCGGCCGGACGTGACCCGAAAGCCAATGCACCGAATGTTCGAGACCAAAGGCGCACAGCAGTATTTGTTGGGGTTGTCTAGCTACGTCCATTCGTTTGCGTTCTGTGCTTAAGGTCCATAAGAGTAGCGCCTTCACATATGTGGGTGCTTCTCTGCGTGCAGACCTTAGTGGTATGTCGTGAAACTTACAATTATGGGTAATAAGATGGACAGAACTAGGACGTTGAATTTGTTTGATAGTATCGTCTGCGTTTTGTACCGTTGCATGGACTGAGCTTTTAATGCTGTTTAGATTAGCTTGTCTGATCAACAAAGTTGAGATCGTTACCTAGCTGACCCGTACTCACTTCATTTAGACATGACCTAGCTGCATCGATTTTCGCTTCTTGCTAGTAATCACTGAAGTCCACTACGACACGCGGTCCATTAGCCGGCTCATGTACTGCGCTCGCCTGCGCGTGCCCAGCTGCACAAAGAGACGGAAGTGAAGGCTGGTGCATTGGCATGCTATTGCCTCAGCCCAAATCGTTCTCGTCCCATTTAGCTACGGTCCCTGGCTGCCGATGGCGATGACGCCTGGATATCCACTGCGCGCAAGACGGCTAGCACAATCTCGCCACTTAAATGACAATGCGTAGTAAATACGCGCGATTTATCGCACCGACGACACATGAAGTTTCGGAGTGACTTGTGGGCGATGGCAACCAGAGATTGTCACATAAACGAGTGTGCTGGATGAATCCTGTTCATCGAAAGCTAGGCTATACGCCTGTGCCCCTCATTTCATCATTCACGTGTCCAGCTGAATCAGTTTTGGGCCACCGGGCTGCACTCCACATTGATTCGAAAAACAGCACTGGTCCCTTCCCGGTCCTACTTTGGCCTCGCTATGGGCCTCCTAATGTTGGGTCAACACAATGACACACACACTACGGGCTTCACAGGGTTGGCCTGACTGCGTGATTTATGGAGAGAACGTGCACCTGCGCGGTGCAGTTGGCTTCACGCCGTTATCTGGCTGGGTCAGTTGGCTCCACGCCGTTATCTGCCTGGGTCAGTTGGCTTCACGCCGTTATCTGGCTAGGGCAGTTGGCTTCACGCCGTTACCTGGCTGGGGCAGTTGGCTTCACGCCGTTATCTGGCTGGGGCAGTTGGCTTCACGCCGTTACCTGGCTGGGGCAGTTCGCTTCACGCCGTTATCTGGCTGGGTCGGGGAACTCTGGCATCCCGAACAACGCCCGACAACTGCTGGTTCCGTGATTTGTGCAAGACTGTCTGTGCGCGGCTGTACGCATCGATTCAAACATTTTACTTGCTTTTTAGTTTCGGTCGAACGGTGTTGTTCCCGTGTCGCTATTAGCACCGTTTGTCAAAGTAGGAACATGGTTTTAACATGCGTTTCGACGATTCTGACCCTCTGCGAATGTTGTGTGTCGCATATTAAGGTGGCTGTTCCACATTTGTATGGGGTTCTCCACTGAGATAACCATTTTTATGATTATTACCTGCAGTGAACATCCATCTCGTTTTTTAAGACTTCAAATTCCCCGTGTTTTAGATCTCGATGTACGTGAGCTTGTGCAGCCTTCTGCGCGGGTGACGTCAAGGAGGCGTCACGCTGGTACCCCACCTCGTTAACTGTGTTGTGATCATGGCCAAAAATATGCCCAGCTTCTACATTCGTGTTTGCAATGATGACCATCTGTTCCGACCACCCACCCAAAATTCGATGACCACCCAAATGTCCCGACCACCTGAGGCAATTGATTAGCAGGTAAAATGCGCTACTGATCGCATGTTTCGATCACGAACCGCGTTGCACCTCAAACGGAATGTTTCACGTTTGAAGATATCGAAGCAACCAAGAGATATGATGAAACAAACTCACTTACACTATTCCAATGCTTTTAAGTGCTAAAAGCTGCTCTGGACAACACGATTTCTTTACTTAGTAAATATGTTCTTCGATACGTCATTGTTTAATTACGTCATCTTACCTTGCCCAACATTGATCGTGAGCCAATCGACGGCTGTTATATCTGGAAATCACGCTCACGATTTACTTTTTGGCTTTATCACCGTTTGGCTCATCGAATGGCAGGATTTGAACTACGCTATTATGACGTCATGAATGTCAAGGTGACTTCGAGTGATTTACGTCTTAAGGAGGGCAGGGCTGTGAACTGCACGGAAAGAGCTACAAGATGCTTTTTTTAGTTCTTTAAGCCACAAAAAACGTGGAACACTCTTTAACTTACACAGTAATTTGGGTCTATATATGACGAACATAAGTGCTAATCGAACAACATAGCAATCATCCAGCAACAGAAAATTGAAATGCACGTAAGGAAGGTGTCTTCGCGGAAAAGATGCAAAAGCACCATGGGGAAAGGCCCAAGCACACGCACCTAGCGCCCGTACGTCAACAACGCCACCTTGCGGCGCATATATCACAAATGAGTCACGCTGCCAGTCATAAGGTTAGCTATGACGCGGTAACTCTGGCAGTAATTCTGACGTCAAAGGCTTGTTCCATGAAGCAAGAAAACTAAATGGTGTTGAGAGCCATATTTATGAATTAACGATTTCATATTTGGAGCAGTCTTTTCCACTTAAACCATGCACCCATAGTTGCAAATGAGCTTTGGTAACCCTATCTAATGCCCACCGCAATGTCTGCAAAGGTATGACAGCCCCTTTAGGCCAATGGGGCACGTTCGCACGTGCCGATGGTGCCACTCCGCTAGTGGAATCCGGTCCTAAATTTGAATATGACTGCACATTGGGGTGGGGCGATTTGTACGGGAAAGTGTAAGGCACATCCATTGAAAACGATGCTCCACAACTCAAACATTGAGAGAAGTCTAGGCCCGAATGGTAAGCGTAGGAAGCCTTGGGAACCTCGGCGCTTATTAAAGCGCCGCTATGTGCAACGGGCGTCGCAGTCTCCCGCGATGCCACGCTGTTGCAGTCGATGCCTAACATCACGCGAGCGTGCTGCGGAAGGGACGATAGCAGCAGCCGTGTAGGCAGCGGCTGGTCCAGAAGATCTGCAAGGAGCGGTTATCCAAGTCACGTGGAATCTGGCCCGGTGAAGAGCCAAACTGCGACTGCCGCATTTCACTGTAACCGTCCTACAAAATAACAACGTAGCAGATTTCAGACATTTTGTTTCAAGCGTGGAAATGTTTCCCAAAGCTGAAAGAGCTCTTGGAATATCTTGTTAAGAACCGAAAATAACCTTGAAAAAACAGCGCACCTAGCTTCGCATTATTTATAAGCGTATTTATTTTACTGGCAACACCGGCCTTTCTAAACTAGGATAACCGGTAATGAATAGCAGTGTTCGTCTATTCGTCATGCTGCTCACTAATATTTAATGTTTGAATATCTTAAATTGCGGTCATACTTAGCATAAGTACCAGTGTCATCCACAGCAGCTGCATGGAGGCAAGAGGAAGCGGCACCGATAACAATGCAGTTATATTTTTGCGACACGCAGAACACTCAATGCCCCCTGCGCTTTCCATCCTGATAGGGGCCCCCCGTACAGATGGGGGTTCCACGCACATTTGTCTGTGTATTAATTAAAGGGTCTCATTCGCGGATGCATTTTGCTTCTAAAGAGTCTTCGTCTCTTTTTTTAAGCGTGCAATGACTTTTGTGCTGTTGTTAAGCATTTGGCGTGTCAGGTGGGTTTTGTGTTGGATCTCCGTGTGTGCGCGGGTGCTGCCGTCTTGTAAAAGCATCGTCAGAAGTCTGCAAAAGTGTCGTTTGGTCAATATATGGACTGTTATGTAGGAGCGCTCAGTCTCCTTTGTTGCATTTACAGTGATATAAGGCGTTCTTTTTTTGAGTAGATCCGAATAATGTGGAGGTTACTTTGCATAATCAAAGAGGCTGTAGATGGACTCTAGTATTTGATGGTAAGTTTGATGATGTCAGTGGGATCCTTCGTTTTACAGTTGTGATGGACAATGTTTTGCAGAGTTAGCTTTTTAACCAGGGGACATCATGCCTTCAAAGAACAGGTGGTACTATTCTGATGTCCTTCTTTGCTTCGGTTTCAACCTAACCCTTGTCCTGGCCACCAGGGTGTTGGGTCGGGGCGAAACCTAAACCTAAACCTAACGGGGACACAGACCCCGCCCCACTTCCCCACCCCGAAATGTCGGGTTGAGGTGAAGCCTAACAGGGTCCCGCCCCATCCCACCGTCCCCCAGGAGTTTGAGTGGGGGCTGCACTGTCTTCTGCTGCGAAAACTATTTGTGCCCAGGTAGCCAAGTCAGGGACTAATCTCATGCGCTGAGGCATTCCGCAAAGCCGCACATGGTGGGCAATCGGTAGTGATTACCCGCTCACTGAGGCACAAGAACCGTCACAAAACCAATCCACAAAGGCAGGAAAGTCGATCGCGTACCGTTTCGTGGGTGCTAGCACCCGCAACACGCGGCGTACCCACAGCAGCGTCCAATCAGGCTTCTACAGTTCGTGAAAACTAGACGCTGATTGATCCACTGAGCCCATCAGTCGAAAGCTGAGACGGATATCCATAATTCACGGGGTTCTAACATTAGCTCCTTCTTGGTCTGCGGCGCACCTACTTCGGCTATGCGGCGCAATTTAGCTAAATGTTACAAGTACGATGATTGGTTGGAGCTAAATAAAATATCGCTCTTGTAGTTGGTGCCCCAGGCACGCAAAAGGAACCCTATTGGCAGGTCCTTTTTTCAAGTCTGGACGAGCGGGGCAAAATCTTGAGTCGTCCGCAAACTGCAAGTGACGAATAAAGACACCAGGAAAAACTAAACGTTGCATTTAAATGTTTCCGGCTATTCGGATGGTACCATTGACAAAACATAAATCATTTGACTCGCGTTTATCCCAGTTTTCATGAATTTTCAGGGTGGTAGAAGTAAGGCTGCAGTCAAATATACGTATCGTTTATATGACTAATGATTTGGGTTGAGGACGTTGACCTTGAGTTGCATTGTGCACGATTTGTTCTAAGCGTATGCATTGGTCAGCGTATGTGACGCCAAAATAATTGCCGCATTTAGCACGCTGAATTCACTATCACCACAATAGACTTTATGTCATTGGTACAGTTCACTACATTGGATATTTAGCTTGCAATATTTCCCAAACAACACATGCTTTGCCCACAATATTCACCATTGATGGCAAACCTTAAACGGGGTGTTCTACATGGAAGATACTGAGGCAAACATCAGCTATCTTAAAAGCTAACTTACGACTATCGGTATGCTTTTAAGTGTAAAGGACTACTATAGATAACACAATTTCACTGTTTAGTAAATATGGTCATCATTGTGTCGTTGCTTGGGTAAATCAAGGTACGTTTGTCTGACATCCGAGTCGCTTCCAGGCTGACCTTGTCTGACCACTGCAGCGGGAACGCTGACGGACTCGTGAATCTTCAACGTGCCGCAAGATGGCTTGTTAATTTTGCGCGTGAACTAAGCACATGATCGTTATGTGCTCGTATTTTCGCCCTGTGTCGTGTTGTTTTTATGCATTCTCCCGTGATGACATGTTTTTACTGGCATAGGGATTCTCAGACACGACGTTACCCTTTGGTTACTGGATTCCCAGCCTTACTTCCGTCATAACTAGCACAACTGCCCAAATGCCTGCATTATGCGTCACAAATACTCCGCGCAAGTTCGCGTACGCCTTGCCCAGAAACGACGGGATTGGAAGTCTTAAAAAGGGCACAACTGTGAACTGAAAGGAATAGTCTCGGAAATGACTACCCCAGTACAAAACCGTATACAAATGTGGAATAGGCCCTTAAACTGATCGCAGATGATCCAAACGCGTCCCCAACATGCCAGTATACTGGGACGTCCGTGTCATTGAATATAAAGAGCAAAAGAACGGAAGTATTTGTATTCATAACTCCCAACATAACAATATCCACCATTGTCACCATCCTGCTGAGAATTTTTCAGGGTACCCCATTTTGTTAGCCTGGACGCGTCTCTGACAATACAAACCAGAGCTAGTTCAAAACCAGGGAACACATCAGGAATTCCCTTGGAGAGATTATGTCGAGCTTTTATTGTGTGTCCCTAAAAACCAGATCTTGTAACGCCTTTGGCCATCCGGTTCGTAAGAGGTTGAAGACAGGTAAAATAAACACGTTTTGCGTGCGTCAAACTCCCGTTTATAGATGGCGTGCTGTGCAAACAGGACAGTGCCGCCGTTTGGTAGAGTGATATACGCGGCACGGGTAGCATGGGCTAGTGGTTCTAGTTTTGCTTTGTATTGTTCATGCTGGTACAATAAGCGCTAGATACCCAAAGGTTTCCAGCAGCGAGCAGGATCCGCCACAGTGTGTTAATGGACTAAATTAAAAATGCCCGAGGAATACCACACTATATAAGACATATCGCACCCTGCCACAGGAATATTTTACGTACGAGAGACAAAACGTAGCATTCGTGACCGGTTTAATGCACGCCATAGAGACTCACGTTTAAGGAAAGTGTATACAACACTATTAAAAAACACATGTATTAGATCGACAGGCAGTAATGGAGCATGGCGCAACAACTAACAACTTAATACTATAAGTTTTAGCAACAGATAAAGGCAACGTGGACATCACTATTTTAGAATCCTCCGAGGCTGAACACACAAACTTCCTCATGTTACCTGGAATATGCGACATTGTTAAGGTTATGTACGCTTCAAAATAGTTCCATATTCGTTGTGACGAACACCGACGCTCGCTTGTAAATTTCCTTTTATCCCGATACTTGGTATGGGTCATCGTAACCTTTCGACTTATCCGACTGTCTCGGGCAGCTCTTAGCAGCCCGAAACACAGCCATCTATCATTGAGTGCCAGCGTATGGGGATCTGACTATTTCTGGGAAGTGTTCATGAAGTTCTGGTGATGTTCGCGCTGCCTACTGATCCTGGTAAGTAATTTGACAGTTTATATTCGGTACAGGTTATTGTAAGCTTTCCGCTTAGCTGCCCGTGTTTCGTGCAGCGTTAAGCTTACAACCGTTAATCATGTGTTGGGATGTGGGAACACGGATTATTTAGTACTTCCGACACCTTCCAGTAGGCGTGTCTGCAGAGTTTCGGAGTATTTTCTGAATTCACCTGGCGTGGTTCACAAAAGTAGCTTTTTGCTTAATCTTGTTCAACCCTTTTCTCCCTTGATAATATGCCCAGCCTAAAACGCCGAGTAATGTTAATATAACCAATGCTTGCACTTAAACGTTGTTTGCCAGTGTTTCATGGTATATTTTAGGCGATATGTTGGCAAATAGCTTTCAGCTCATAGTGCCAAGAAAAAAACATGATTCCTGCTTCCTTATATGTTATTGCTACAGGGCTGTCCCAAAGGTTCTCAACCTATCACTTCAACAGAGTAATTCCAGTTCAACGGGCAATTTAGGCCTCAAGATTTTAGCGTGTCAAGCAAAGTCGTGGCGCGGTCGCCCCTGTGTCAGCTTCACTCAGTTGCCGTGACGCGGTCGCCCCTGTGTCAGCTTCACTCAGTTGCCGTGGCGCGGTCGCCCCTGTGTCAGCTTCACTCAGTTGCCGTGATGCGGTCGCCCCTATGTCAGCTTCACTCAGTTGCCGTGATGCGGTCGCCCCTGTGTCAGCCTCACTCAGTTGCCGTGATGCGGTCGCCCCTGTGTCAGCCTCACTCAGTTGCCGTGATGCGGTCGCCCCTGTGTCAGCCTCACTCAGTTGCCGTGACGCGGTCGCCCCTGTGTCAGCCTCACTCAGTTGCCGTGATGCGGTCGCCCCTGTGTCAGCCTCACTCCCCTGGCCAGTTGCCAACCGAGCGCCAACGACAAACCTCACGCGAGTGACTTCTAGAACGCCAACCAAATTGACTGCCACGCATTGGTGAGTGTCCGAGGCTTTGCTACTAAGCCAAGTAAAGACTCGGGTATTAACCGCACTATTTGCGCTGACCCAACGGCATGGCTACCGGGGGAAAGCGATCAATCCACCTCGAGTAAGGAGTCTTCAGCTTACGAGATCTTCATGGCGAGGGTTGTCGAGATAACGTTGCGACGAGGCAGGAGGCCATGTCCTAACTATCGTGCCATGGGGACTGATGGCCCATAGGGCGGGGCATGCTCGTCATGATATGATTCTATCGTCACGCTGAATTGCGTTCTTTTTTGTCATCTGTTTCCTTCGGGAATGATGCGACCTGTTTGTATCCTTGGATCCAACCTCAGCTGCTGCACACACGAACCAATGCCACTTTTAATGTCAGTTCCATCCTACCACCGGGTCATGATCCCCGTCGCACCTCTGCAACTGACCCGCCGTCATCTGAGCTTGTTGCGAATATCGCTGTGACGAGCATGGCGCACGTAGTGTGATGCCTACGCCACTTCCTCGCTATTCGCGTTCAATGCAAGAAGAGCACGCAGGGCCGCCGTAGGGGCATCCGACACTCAAAGCTGACGTTCCCCTGCGAGTGGGCCGCCGGTCCCACCCGCAGAGGAGCGTCGGTCCTGCTGCTGATGAGCCTGCACGGCGTCACGTTTCTCAGGCACCTTTTTCATCGTTGCTCGACCAGGGCACGTGGAAATGCGGTACATTCGTGGACGGGATGGTTGTATTAACTGGC
>NW_023596448.1:16652160-16712160 GCF_011947565.3 Pollicipes pollicipes | reverse complement strand
GTGTTAAACATAACAATGAAGGCCTGCGAAGCGTTTGGTAAATGATATAATTGTTGTACCTACATATTTTTACACGAAAGCCACGCTTCAAGGCCCGTATTTCGCGAGCGTTTTCGACGAGGGAAAACGGGAAGGCGCTGGTTTCGTAGCTCCAACACGCGACCACTCATTTATACGTCCAGTCGTCCGGTTCTGCTGGAGACGATCCCATACCCCTGCCACTAGACACCACGTTCTCGCTGTCTGCACTCTGTACC
This sequence comes from Pollicipes pollicipes, assembly GCF_011947565.3. Classification (NCBI taxonomy): domain Eukaryota; kingdom Metazoa; phylum Arthropoda; class Thecostraca; order Pollicipedomorpha; family Pollicipedidae; genus Pollicipes; species Pollicipes pollicipes. The sequence goes on along the minus strand of NW_023596448.1, from coordinate 16,711,903 downwards.
TCCAGGTGGAGCGTGTTCTGATCGCCCACGTGCGCGGATCTTGCTGAATATCACAAGACGCGCCCACCTCGCCGCGCCCTTCGGCGCTGGGCTGAGCGTCGGCTGCTGTGGCGTCTGAGGAACACGCCCACCCATCAGTTATGGTAATTTATTGATTGTACATAGTTTTTGGTTGTTTAGTTGTTGGTTGTTTATTTGTTGACTGTGTTGGTTTGTTAATCTGTTGAGCTGTTGGATTTGTTCATCTTATTGATGTTCTGGGTGAATTGGTTTCTTGTTGCTTGTGTTGAGTTGTTCAGATTCTAAGAGCCGTGCATTCGCACAATAGTCGTTCATGGTTCCTGATCTTCACGTCAGTCATCATGAATACCAAGAAGCGGGAAGCCACAGCTGTACGTCTTCGGGGCATCAGGAGTGGCGTCGTTACGTCACATTATGGATGAGCGTGACTTCAGTGGTGCCCCCGAAGCATTTAAATCATCATTAACTCTTATGCAGGGCTTTGCAATCTCTTTTATGTAGTGATTTAAAGTGCTGGCGGATTGGCACGAAAGTTGCGCAAATGATGCATGCGAGATGATCAGAAGGTGACGTTTTATGACTGGGACGATGCTTTTTGAAACGATCGGTTTCAGCTTTTGTCATGTCGATCCCTTTGATCAGCGGCACGCTCCTAACACGGGCGCTACCCTGCTGCAGACATTTCGAAGTCTCACAGCAGCTCAGCAGGTACACAAGCGGGTGCCCGTACCCAACGATTCGCACAATGCAAGGTGTTTGGTTTAAGAACAACTACGCCAGATCTAAAGCACTATCAGCTCGCCAGAACCAAACCTCTGATTGGAAAGCGTGTCATAGGTGCCGAGCATAGGATCTCTTGATTGTAAAGTCTTAAATTGGTAGTGTGGCTGTTCTTTTGAAATGAAAGTCTTCACGTTGCGTTGCCATATTAGCGTTGCACAGCTTCCTGTCAATCGGTCAGGTCCTTCACATGCAAAAAGGAGTCTAATCTTTTGGACGTGAACTCGAGGAGTTTGATCAAATGCCTATTTCACTGCAGCTGCAATGACTCACTGTTCATGAATACAATTTTACCCTGATCTCAAGTGTGAACTGCTCGGCAGCCTTCGAATGCTAACCAAGCTTTCCAATAATCTTACAGCTGTTTATTTCCCTCTGCACATGCGCCTATCGTCCAGTAACCATGTCCTCACGCTGGTCACTCGTGAAACCATAAGCGCAGAAACTGCATTCAAACTCACACACGTTTTGGGTAACGCCACTAAAATATCAGCGAGGGGCCTGACCGGTCTTTGCTTTCATTGGCACTGCATCGAACTTCCTCATTAGGATACGTTGGTGACGAGATTGCTTACGTACCACACTGTCATGAAATAGCCGGTCCGGGCCAGCCCCACTCTCTTTTCCACCTGCCTGCTGAAAACATCAGGAGACCCACGCCCGCGTCATTTCTGGGACGCAATCCCACACGTCTCCCACGCAGGTCCCAGATGTCAGGCCCAAGACTTCGTGCCGTACATCTTTGTACACCATCAATCTGTTCATCAAATTTTGAAAATGCGAATACTTGTGGTGCAAACTTTGCATTTTCAAAACTTGGCATAACCAATTCTTTGTAACTTATTCGCATATGTAGCTCTTCGTGTCGCATTCATTCCTGCATGCATGTTTTCGTAACGAATATGTGCAGCGACACCAAGAATCGAGCATGTAGATGCCGGCACAACTGTGCCGGCAGGGTTTGACACAGCGCGGGGGACAGGGGTCCTCTCGGACGCCCTTGGCTGGTGCAGGACAAATGTTGACAGGAACTCATTAGGGGACGCCCCCGGCTGGCTTAGGGCAGATCTGGACAGGGAGGGACGGGGGGACGCCCCTGCTTGCCGCAGGACAGATGTGAACAGGGACCTTATCGGGAGATGCCCCTGGCTGCCGCAGGACAGATGTGGACAGGGACCTCATCGGGAGGCGCCGCTGGCTGGTGCAGGACAGATGTAGACCGGGGGCATCGGGGGACGTCGTTGGGTGATGCAGAACAGATGTGGACTGGGGGCATTAGCGGACGCCGCTGACCGGTGCAGGACAGATGTGGACTGGGGGCATTAGCGGACGCCGTTGACCGTTGGAGGACAGATGTGGACCGGGAGAATTAGCGGACGCCGCTGACCGTTGCAGGACAGATGCGGACCGGGGGCATCGGGAGACGCCGCTGGCTGGTGCAGGACAGGTGTAGACAGGGGGTCATTGGGGACGCCGCTGACCGGTGCAGGGCAGATGTGGACCGGGAGCATCGGAGGACGCCGCTGACTAGTGCAGGACAGGTGTAGACAGGGGGTCATTGGGACGCTCCTGGCTATTGCAGGGCAGATGTGGACCGGGGGCATCGGGGGACGTCGCTGACCGGTGCAGGACAGATGTGGACAGGGGGGCTGGGGCCACGGCGGAACCCCGTCATAATTAGGCGAGCCGTCGTCCACGAACGATCGAACCGGTGACATGATCACGAACGTGATAATTGCTCGAACTTTTGGCGTTGTCTGATATGCTAGTTTGGTACGTCAGTGTGTGTACATGCTGAAACACCAGACCAGACGGACCGTCAGAACAGCTATTCTATCCGTGCTAGCAATAAATGTGATCATCGCAAGTACTTATGTCTGTGTTTGTCAGTGCTGGTCCTGCCTGCCGTCCTGCCGGCATCTGTTACCACGCCAGACTCTGTCACTTAGCCGGGTTTTGTCATCTCGCCGGGGTCATTCATTTCGCCGGGTCTGTCATTTCGCCGGGATCTGTCATTTCGCCCGGGTCTGTCATTTCACCGGGTATGTCATCTCGCCGGGGCCTGTCACCCGGCCTCCATTTGTCATTCCACCGGGATCTGCTTCTGATGGGAGCCTGTAACTTATGTTGCCTGGTCGGATACAATACCCCCGGTGACATGAGCGCTTCCTTGCCTTATTTGGGGCACTACCTGTCAGTCAAGTGTACTCTAAAAATGAAGATAACACCGGACCTCAAACACTTTGCCTCCATATGCTGAATTTATCATAAAAATTACATAAAGCCATTCCGCAATATAATTTTGCTCAGTTACTGTCCCAGTAAAATGTTGTCAAACATGGTAATTTTCCAGTGATTTTCGAAGCACGAAATAAATAAACTTCACGATGATGCTGTCCCCATATTGAGGCATTGAGGCCTGGTAGTGAAATGCTACTATCAAGTGTGAATTGCAGTGAACCTAACATCTTCTCGTAATAACAGAACACCTGTTCAAAATTTAGATATTCAGTGCTATGCCCCATTCCACACACACTACCCACATTGTTTTGCAGGCACCTACGGAGAATTGGGCACGCTCTATCTACATGCCTCCACCGAAGTATGCAGGTAGCCAGCTTCTACTTACAACTACAAATTTTCACCCACCGAATGGTACATTGAAATTTACCTACACTCACTATCTCCTCAAAATCCCTTTGGTAAAGCACACACCGGGACACAAGCCCAGACGGCTGACGATCGACGATGATTTTCAGGCAAACCGCGCCACTCTCACAAGAACGAAGTTATGTACAGAGCTATGCACGACATCTTCAGTTTTTAAAGCACTTTTGCTGCGCCATAACCATTTTTTGTCAATACGGAACATATTTTAGGTTATTTTGATTAATTGAATTACTTACATGGCTTCCAATAAACAAAGGTGATGAGAAAATTCCGCTTGACGGTTACGTGCCGTAGTCTTTGTACATATTATGAGCTTACGTCTTCAGTGAGCAGTCAACTTTTACGCTGATCAGACAATGGAATAAGGGCGAGGGGCATATCGAAGGACTGGACTATAATGACCCTTCAACGAATTGGGAGCCGGTGGAGTGTGCGCACAGATTGCCCACAAACTGTCTCCTAACACAGCGGTACTGAAAAAGGTCTACGCCACTAAAACATATTTTCCGATTTCATTGCTGTAACATGCGCCACTGAATCGCAATTGACATTTCGGGAAATAATATAACAGGAACCCTGAATAATGACAGCGTTGCAGTCTCCTTTCATGAAGGGCAGGCGTTGACATGAGTCTCACATGCTCGTTTGCAAGTGGGACGTTTTTTTCCTCTGGACGACCGTGAATGCCTACTACGCAACGTATGCGACTCATAAATCAGCTTCTATATCCAGAACAAAGAGACCAGGAACGTCTATGAATAAAGTAAGCCTATTGAAACCCTCGCGATAGCATACAAAACATTCAACACTCCGGAACGCTTTGTTAAACATAATGAAGCCAGAATGGCCGCTCTCCTGAGAACTGCTCTTTGGCTTCGCATACTGTGTTGGCTCCATCTTAAAAGAACGTCTCCGACCGACCCTTCGTCCGAACGTCTGCTGTTTCCTGCCCTGCTCGTAGTGCAGTTTCCTTCACACGACGGGAACACAACTCGCCTTTGTGAAAACGCCTTATGGGGTGGCATGCAACACCATCAACATGTGGTTGATGTAGATAGTGACGGATATCAGCATCGCAGACTCAGACACCTGACAGACATCACCACACACGGCAACACAGACGTCATCAAGTGACAGGCATCGACATACGTCATCGCGGACTCAGCCATGTAACAATCGTCAACACGATGATTTCTTATTTACATTACATAGGGCTATCGATAGTCGTTCGAATTTTTCCAGTCCTTAGCTTTCTTAACCTTAAGATAGTAGGGTAGCTACCCCCCTCCCCCCGTCTCCCCCCCCCCCCACACTCGGTTCGCGGTTCACGAGAAATGCCCCAGGTGGCATTAAGGTAATCAGTGAGAGATGGTAGAAATACTTTTGTTGCCGGAAAACGGTGGCTGATCAAACAGGCTACATGCCTACACTTCCTCGTCTACAAAAGATCAACTTAAAGTTATGCTTCTCGCAGCTGAAAACCGAGTGGGGTGCGACCAGTGGCTAAGCCCAAGTCAATCGCCCAAAACGTGACTGGCATGGTCATGTTCGTGCCTAGCTTTGACCCAAGGCGGCACTTAAATTTTCAAGTTGGTCGACAGTAAGACAATATCGACCTAAGGCATCCGTCATAGCTATTGTCGGTCTTTTGTAGAGCGATTTAGCGCGACTTTGGTGGGACATATTTTACGAGGTGTCAGTATTAGAGTCAGTGTCGGAAATGCAGCAGCTCGCCATGCGATCCTTCATCATCACCACCCCAGTTGGTCATGCTTTAGATGAACGGATTACAGCTGCAGGCCTATTTTGATGGGTCATATGAAATCCCATGTGCCCTGGCCACGCCGTGCTGATCTGATCATCTTGGCCCGCCGCTGTCTAGTCAGAGAAACGCTGCCTCTGGAGCACCCATTTGCATGTTTGCTACGTGAGTGCCATAGCGAGTGAGAGAGCGAGGAACAGGGAGAGAGGGACAGAGAGAGAGAGAGAGATAGAGAGAGAGGAGAGAAGAGAGAGAGAAGAGAGAAGAGATAGAGAGAGATAAAGATAGAGAGAGCCGAAGCTAGAGAGAGAGAGAGAGAGAGGAGAGAGAGAGAGAGAGAAGAGAGAGATAGAGATAGAGAGAGAGAGAGAGAGAGATGACTTTTCGGTAAAGCACAGCAATACAGGCCTGTTTACACGCATGCCATACTCCCTATTTCTCAACATTTGAATAATAATGACGCGCGAAATGCACAAGTTAACTTAAACTAACATCTACGCCAAAACGCATGTTTAGATGACGAATGATGGAATCACGAGGCCGTCGCCAGAGCAAAACGTCTCGAGTGCCAGCGCATTGCACACATTTGTTACCGAGGTCGTCATTCGTCTTCAGACCAGCTCATCTGTAGTGGCGGTTTTCCATACACGTCTTAATCAGCCGTAGCTGGAGATTGCGGTTCACATGTCTGACTGAAGGTTTCGTCAAGCCTCACCAGTTCCTGCTCAAGAAGACGCCCAAATGTGCGCTGTTCATGACGGGCAGGCGCGGGCACTCGGATTACAATCACGTCAGGGGTGGGCACAGGTGGCTTCTCTAGACAGGCACTCTCTGGACATTTTATTAGGTGGCGTGCCCCATTTCATGATCTAGCCAGAAAAAAGACAATGATCGGCTGATGTTCGCGGATGTGGGCAACGCTCTGAAAACTAATCAACTGTCATCGCCACACCATTACGCAGCACCGACTGGGTCATTGGGACCGTGGGAAATTTGTGTTGATTGGAAAGCATCGGTTTCATAAAAGATCCTCTGATGATGCAAATTTCTTGCACTGATACGAAACTCAGATCAAAGACAGACAACTAAATGAACGGAGCCCCATTGCCCATATACACGTTCTATCGTCACCGATTAAAGTCCACAAGTACTTGATAAATGTCTGTCAAGAAAGGATTCTTAGAGGTTTAGTTAACTTAAGTTGCCCAGTGCGTTAGCGATGAACATTGCTTACATAATTAAGACAGCAGTATTAGCCTTATTCCTCGGAGAAAGACCAGGATAATGGAGATACAGTTGGGTTGGCATTTCGGTAACATGCCTTTATCGAAACAATAGCAGAAGTCACTTCTGCTATTGCTTTGCTGCTATTGCTTCTTCATGTTGTCAAAATATCAACACAACTATATCTCTTTTTTACTGGTTTTTCTCCGAGAAATAAGGCTTGTACTACTGTCTTATCTATGTTCCAGTTAACCTGGTTCATTGTCAACTATACATGATAAAACAAGAGCTTCTTCACAAAAACAGGAGCATTGAAGTGTCTTATAAATGACCACATCCCAGACGAATTATCAGTGATACCCATGGTCAGTGAATTAATGAGGTGGCCCATTTTAATGTTGCACTATTCCACATGTCTACCAATAAATATGTTGTCAGCAGCCACAGAAGCGGCGCGCTTTATCGCGGTTGGTTGTAGCAGCGACATCGGGGCACATTTTCGGCGCGGACCTTTCTTGCAACCTTTCCACGAAGATTGAGTGGACGTTTCGCGCGGAACCTTTATGGCACAGCATAAAAGAACAGGAGGGAAGATAATGCCATGACTCCATCAGTGTCGAACTCAGTGAAAGAAAACCTAAACTACGCCACCGATTTTTCTGAAAACTAAATGCCTTTCATCCGTATGACAGTTCGTAAGAATATTTAAGGGAAAACGCTTGAGTCCAAAACTGGCGTCTCATTTAAGGGCATATCGTACAGGGATTCCGATCAAAAAGCAATCTGTCCTTACTGATTGCTGTTGTTTTGAAGTTAGTGACAACTAGGAACCGTGAGAGAAATTACGCATTCGGGCTCTTTACGCAGCACTCATAAAAATTACTATCTTAGCATTAAATTGCTCACAAATGTTTTCATTTTTTAGTCCGGGTCTCCTCGCCGTCAAGAATTACACGGGAAGAAAGTTTTCTTGCTGGTCACCTTTACCGACATAACTTCATAAAACAACAGCACATATATACCTAGCAGCTTTCGTCAACGGATAAATAATTCAAAATAACCCTAATATAAAAATGTAAGTTAACCGACCTTTCCACGTTCATCACATCGGTAGCAAACGCCTGTTGTAAATGTTGTCGTCTTGCGCGAGCGTCGCAGTTCCCATTCCGGAGCCGCGGCTTACCTGTGTCGATGGCAGCTGCCAACTCCGTCCGCCGCCGTCGGACTGTCTCCCGGCTGGGCATCCGCCGCGGGCCGCCGGCTGGGAGCGGGTGCAGCCGCCGGTGTGCTGCCGGCCACGGAGGACGCCGTCGACTGGTGGCGTACCCCGCCGCCGCCGCCGCCGCATGCCGCCGCCGTCACTGCGCCGGTCCCGACGGCGAGGGTCTCGACCGACGAGTCACGAGACCTCTCGCGGGGACCTGGCAGCCAGGCTGTGTGGCTGTAGGCGAGGGGGGAGTTTGAAGAGACTGAGGGAGCGGAGCATCCAAATTAACTGGAGAAGCACGGCTGAGGGAGTCAGGGCACCGTATGAAGTAGACCTTCATAGAAACACGGAACTGTGCGACTCTGTGCTGGAGTGGAAAGCCAGGGCTTTGGAGTTCTATGGATAGGATGCTCGGAGAAGACCCTCCGGCTTAATGGGGGATCGTAAGGCGACTATGAGGTCACACAGATGAGACAGTCAGAGTGTGCAGAGGAACTTAAGAACTGTGCAATTTCAAAGCTTGCTGAGAGCACAGGGAGTATGAGGCTTCAGATTAGAACTGTGAGGAAAACGGCTTCAGGGAGCCACCGGTCCGACCATGACACTAGTAGCGTGGGATGCCAGCCTAGAATGAGAATAAACCCTCTCTATGGATTCAGATTTTTTACTTCAAAATACCTGGCGTTCGTTCACGAAAATCAGCACTGAACGGTCGTTTGTCAACACCACTGAAAGTTTGAGTGCCCCCTTCGAAGTAGGGTGGCGTCATAACAGCTTGTCACCGATAAAAAACTAAATGGCAGGGGCGAGATGTTACTTTTTGGGTTGAATTGAAAGTGTTGGCTAGGAATGGGTGTCAAGGAGACAAGTGCGCGCCAATTGAGAACGATACATTCGACAGATGATGCGTAGCTGGTATTGGTGTGGAACGATTTGCATGTTTAGTTAATGTTAAATGTTTGTATTTTGGGGGAATATCGTGGATCAGAAAAAGTGCTTGTTGTGAACTGAGCAGCACTGCGTTAGCAGATGAATGCTCATTGCATACTGCGTAGCAGTATTTTCATCGGTGATTTAGCATATCGTGCGTGAAACCGTGTGTGAAAAAACTTGAACGGAGTAGCGCTACGTCATCGCAGTGTTTTCCATTCGTTGCCAGGCGAGGAACACGAGACTACCAGGCCTTTTCTAAGCCGGTCCGACCCGACCCGCTCTGGCCGGGTCGGAGTGACGATCGGCTGAGTGGCGCCCCGCTGGGTCCACGCGGTCGTCCACCTGCCGCGAGGCACCGGGCGGGGCCTTTCGCGCAAAGGTGTCGTACTGGCGCATCACTCAGTGCCTATTTCAAACCGGTATCCATCCAAGTACCTATCAATTACTTAGAGTATGCCGCTTCGTTTTTAATGTCAGCATGAAGCATCCAGGTAGTTTCGGTGAATTTGTGCGCACCAGTGAGCAAATGCGCAAGCCCTAATTTCAGGAGTGTTAAATAATTCAAAATACCTAAAAGTGCATTCAAATTTCACATAAAACGAAACATCACCATGGCATTTAGGGAGACCTTGGTACACCTATAGATGTCTCGGGCTTATAGATATCAAGATATCGTGGATTTCCACTAGCCGGCCTTCAGAGATCACGTTTCTGACGGAACGAGTCACGGAACGTTCTCAGTTATTCACATGCGGGGTGCTCGCATACAAGCTGAAAGCAGCCGAATGGGCCTATCGCTACCAGACCAGTGAAACTGACATGCTGCGATGGCATTAGGATTGCCTTTCGATTTCCTGATTGCGCGGCTGCATATCGGAGGATCTTGATAATCAATTATGGAGTGGTCTCGGACAACTACTCGCTAAAAAAACAACTTGCGGCATGTACCCCGAACCCACCACCTAAGCTCTGCGGCCCAGTTCAGGAGATAGTTCGCCTACGACCTTACACTAAACAGGGCAAGGCAGGGCGTTACGTGCCATCCAATGTTGCGCCCGGGGCCTGGGCTGACCATCGCTGGCCAGTCCTCAGCTGGCCCCGCCGTGACAATCGAGCTGCGCCTGTCCTGAGATGGCTTGACTTGCGCTTGTTCTAGAACCCTCGCCGTGACTTTAGAGTTACGCCTGCCCTGATGCCCTTGCCGTGACAGTCGAGCTGCGCTTGCCCTGAGACCCTCGCCGTGGCAGCTGAGCTACACCCGCTCTGAGACCCTCGCCGAGACTGTCGAGCTGCGCTTGCCCTGAGACCCTCGCCGTGGGAGCTGAGCTACACCTGCCCTGAGACCCTCGCCGTGGCAGCTGAGCTACACTTGCTCTGAGACCCTCGCCGAGACTGTCGAGCTACACCTACTCTGAGACCCTCGCCGAGACTGTCGAGCTACACCTACTCTGAGACCCTCGCCGAGACTGTCGAGCTGCGCCTGCTCCTAGACTCATGGTCAGTGCCGCTTGATTACGAATTTAGCATCTTTCCCTCAGACTGCGGGGGCGGCAACGTCGTTGCTAATTACGGCAGCATGGAGATAAAACCAAGCACCTTTACGCCGGAGGAGTATCGAGTTGGTGAAGACTTTGGCTGTAATGTGCATGAGGAACTAATTAAAAAATAATATCAAACACCCGCTCCACATCTATGGCAAGAGCCACTGTGAGATCCTAAACAGCGCTTATATGTATATTATATATATATATATATATATATATATATATATATATATAATATATATATATATACGTGTGTATGTGTGTGTATGTGTGTGTGTGTGTGTGTGTGTGTGTGTGTGTGTGTGTGTGTGTGTGTGTGTGTGTGTGTTGTGTGTGTGTGTGTGTGTGTGTGTGTGTGCTGTGTGTGTGTGTGTGTGTGTGTGTGTGTGTGTGTGTGTGTGTGTGTGTGTGTGTGTGTGTGTGTGTGTGTGTGTGTGTGTGTGTGTGTGTGTGTGTGTGTGTGGTGTGTGTGTGTGTGTGTGTGTGTGTGTGTGTGTGTGTGTGTGTGTGTGTGTGTGTGTGTGTGTGTGTGTGTGTGTGTGTGTGTGTGTGTGTGTGTGTGTGTGTGTGTGTGTGTGTGTGATTTAGAAGAAATCGAGGCCGCAAAGTTGTTGAAAGAGACGGCTCCGGATCCGATTCCGGTTCGGGCCCGTTTTTTTAGGAAACGATTAGGAGCGGCGAGTTATGAGGTGGGCGGGCGTCAGGCGTGTGATGAGGTGGAAAAGGCGCCTAGACGTCAGGCGGGCGACGAGGTGTGCAGGACATGCAGACGTCAGGCGGGCGATGAGGTGAGCAGGACATGCAGACGTCAGGCGAGTGATTAGATGGACAGGGCAAACAGGCGTCAGGCGGGTGATGAGATGGCACGGCAAACAGGCGTCAGGCGGATGATGACATGTACAGGGCAAACAGGCGTCAGGCGGGTGATGAGATGGGCAGGGCAAACAGGTGTCAGGCGGGTGATGAGATGGGCAGGGCAAACAGGTGTCAGGCGGGTGATGAGATGGGTAGGCCAAACAGGCGTCAGGCGGCTGATGAGATGGACAGGGTAAGTGACTAAAGAAAGTTGATGCCCTATTTGCATTTCAGTTTTGCGTTCACACAGGAATATTTTTCTCTTACTGACTGGAAAAGTGCCTGAACAATGCTTGTAAAATGTCATTCTGAAGTCAACACCTGCTTGCCAGAATGCAAACTGTTGTGATGCAAAATGGCATACGTTTACAAAGCATCTGGGAAGCTTACTCATGAATGCAGCTGGCACTGTCAGCAGCTGAAAACACGGAAAGATATCCAGATATGAGCAAAAACATTGCACTACCCGACACTTCAGGATTTGCCATGACAAGATTTGAATCACCGACACGTGGCAAAAAAGGCTGTGAGCAGGCCAGGAGAGAAGCGAATTCAAAACGCCGCATCAGTTAGATGCTAATGTTGGTAAAAGATCTGGCTCAAGATTTGATTCTGCTGTGAAATGTTTACACACATTGTAAAACAAAAGCAATGAAACTTGGCTCTGGTCATTTCCAGACCACTTCAAGCTCGAAGCCCACCCTCGATCAAGGCAGCGGTCGTTTGTGCCATGTCGCCATTATCTTACCGACTTGCACGTGACACATCAAATGCCTAACAATGCAATTCTTATCTTGCACAGCTTAGACAACAGCAATGTCTGCTACAGATGTTGAAGTTGTGCGGTGACTCTTCACTTTGTATCTGTGACGTCAAAAAATGAGAAAATATTGATCGTACATGCACAATTTTGATACGCTGCGTCGTCTGCAGATTAGTGATAGAATAACGGTCACTTTAAGGTATGGAACTTCTTCAAAATTATATATCATCACACACCAACTATGTCTTCATAAAGGCTTTCATAACATCATCAACTAACTATTTTTTCGCTGTTCCACATCCGTTATGGCAAACATTACGAAGATTACGCAAGCTTTTACTGATTGCTTGTATCTTTGTTATTAGATGCAGTTTTTCGTAAAATGTGGAACTGGGAAGTGGCTTACACCCATTCTCAGCAACCAACTCAACGTTTTTCAACAGCTCACCTTTTGCTGGCACGGTGGTGGGAAGGATCGGGTGCGGTCTTTCCACTTTGAGCTTGTACTCTTGAAATAGTATGCGGTGCAATGGTAGCGGCAGGTTTCCACCACATGTCTCAGTTTCAATGCACTAGAACTGCATTGAAGCTGCAGTGCACTAGCACATGCATTGCTATTAACATGATGTCCAAGTGAAGATAGTCAGTTTTGAAAAGTTTTGACACATCGCTGGGCATGGACTAGACTATAAAAACAGGATTGACGTGGGTACCACCTGCTATTGCGTTCATATGTCATGATACATATGCTGGTAAAGCCATCAGTTGCATATTCATACAAAGGTACATACACATGCCTGTGTATACTGTATATCATGTCACACATCAATTCCTTCTGTCACTTCATACTGAGGAAGCGGGATGATGTGACTCTTGCGCAGCTATATCTACATACAATGTGCCACAGTGTTCAACTCTTTTCATTTGCAAACCTGAATTCCTTTCTTAGGTGAATGACAAAGACGTGCCTCAAATCCTATTGATTTTGATTATTGAAATCCTATTGGCGGACACTTTAAAGGAAATGAGTGAGCCGCAACAGAGCTAACGTAAAAGGTAAGATTTCAATCAGCCTGTTTTTGTTGAATGGGAGCTTTCCCAAAAGATCTAATTTTTAACATTTGCCCGGGTAGCCGGCTGACTGCAACGCCACTCGGGTCGTGGGAAATTCCCCCCCCCCTCCCTGATTTCTTTCGAACTAAGAGAGCTTGGGACTGAAATTTTGCAAGAATTGTAGCCCTTCACGTCGAGTCATGTGAGTCAAGTTTTCAGGTCACTACCTTGTCGTCAAAGAAAGACAAACAATGTCAAAGTCCAGATCGGTGACCAGAGTCCCCAGACCTCCTAATGGAACGACCTTTGAAGGGGATTTTCCGCGTTTAAAGATATTAAAACAGGCATCGGACATGCTGAAATAGGCCTGCTTATAACTATTGGTAAATATTTCAGCGAAAATGGCTTCCCTAGATAACACAATTTCTTCGCTTAATAAAAACGTTCCTCAATGTGTTATTGGTTGATTCCGCCATTGCGCCTCGCGCATCATTGATTAAAAGCCAATTGACAGCCGTTATATCTTGAAATTATGATTGTAAACGCCAGATATGAGTGACGCAAAAATTATACTTTTATTGCCCTTGATCAACACTTCGCTTATGCTAGGGCGTCATAAATGGCCGGTTGACCTTGGAATAGTCTCTCCGAAATAGTCTGCACATCTTCGCGGGCGTGTAGCTAAGAAAATAGTGGCTATTGCCTCTTAGGGCTATGGGGCAGGGCTATGGGCAGGGCTATGAACCACACCGAATGATCTTCGAGATAGCTGTTTCGGCTCAAAACCGTATACAAATGTGGAATACCGTCTTTAGCCTGGAAGCAAAGGGCCACTGGTGTTCATTTCATGACAGTATCCTTTACCTACAGAAGTTGATGGTAACCAAAGCCCAACGAGATTGCTTTGTTTTCTGTTTTAATGTCAGTTGGTGGTGTGCCCCCCAAAACAAAATGTTTATCAGTTTCCTTCCAGGCCAGCGATCTTTTCTGGCCTATCTAAAGCCGCAATGCAACTTTTCTTGACCTTCCTGTGATCACGAAGTTATAAATGCGGGACAAACAAGACCACACGAAACAAGATATCTAGTTAAAAAAGGTTTTGACCTCGACTTGAACTTCAATACCCGACCCAGGGACAATGCAATTAGTCACAATTGTAAATTCGGTTGTCCAGTTGTCACAGAAACCTCTGAAAGATGCATGGCTTAGTCGAGCACTCCGTTATCGCATCAGATTGAACGCTTCTCTAGTAAATGCATTATTGTCAGCCATGGCCTGAGTTTGACCTGCCGTAGGCCAACGACCTGGTAAGCTACTTTCAAAGTTTTACTATCACAAAGTGTGGTCTTTAATTGGCTACAACACTGCAAAGTGGAGCGTGGCTGCGTCAACCTGTTCAAAAGTATATTTCGGAAAAGAAGCTTTGGAAAGGTCATCTTGAACCCCCCCCCCCCCCCCACCCGAGCGGATGTCAACCTCGTGACTTAAATTGATAATCATATCATTGCTTCACCCAGGCTCAGAGACGGAAAGAGATCATTCTGAAAGGCGCCACTCAATAATAAACAAGCTGGATGAAATATCCTCTTGGCACACGAAATCGTATCAATTTGTTTAATAGTGCCACAGTTTGTGTTGTTGCTGTTAACGCCACCTCTCGCGAGATAGAAATAACTTCAATTGAGTGTTGTCGCACAAACGCTCCATGACGCAAACAAACAATGATGCATTCAGGACCATGTTTAATAAATAGGAGAAATTGTGTTATATAGAGCAGTCTTTTCTACTTCAAAGTGTACAAATAAATATAAATGAGATCATTTCATCACACCTGGCGTTCGCTTCAATATCTTCAAATGTGCAACTTCCTTTAACTTCCCGGCGTCACACAGAATTTTTGATTTCTTTCGGCTAACGCACTTGCTTTGACACGTTAACTAGTGCGCTTAGCTGAAAACCTTCCGCCGCCAAGAGCCATTCCGATAAACCTGCTTTGTTCTAGCCCTTTTCCAAGAAGTGGAACTGAGGGGCTCCTTTGAGGGTTTTCCTGAATAATTTGGCCATCATTAAAGCATTGTGTCGATTTTTCGGTAACTGACGCGTTGTGTCCGTCCTGTCAGCTGTCCAGGTTTTTGCTCGAACAGGTCGTGAGCTATGACCCATTTGTGAAGGTCATACCAGTGAGGAGTCTCGCCAAATCGACAAGGCAGTTCATTTTTTGCCAATTACGACATGTTTCTTGTTTGTTTTATGCATGTGATCGGCTTTGACGTCAGCTATGACAGCCCCTTTTATTTTTAGAACGAGGGGTCAAATAATCAGAGGTCAATCTCGGTAAAACACGCGCAATTATTTTTCTTGGTGTTTTTTCTGGGCCTATACTTGGAATGATTGTTTTATTATGATTTGTCACATGCATGTCATGTTGACGGACACTCTGCGACCAATTGAAGTGAATTTCTTAGGTCAAGGTCACCTTGGGGAGGTGAATGCATAACAGATAAGTACCACCAAGTGCAGTTTGCACAGTGGTTAGTGCGCAGGTGCTTTTTATCTTTGATTGTTCATTTGTATGTCGAGTATGAGTTTGTGCGGCAGAAGACGATAATCATTGTATTAAGACGATAATCATTTATTTGACGATAATTAATATTGTATTAAGACGATAATCATTGTATTAGTCGTTAGCCCTGTATCCCGCCCTCCCAGTGCGATAGCTGCCGGAAGTGGAACTATCTGTGATGTATTCCAATGGCCACGTGAGCTGTACTTACGTTTCTGTGACATGACATGTGATACAGTTGGCCCAGACCCAAACACCGAGCTTCAAATCTGAGGCAGAAAAAGCACCCTACCAGAGCTGCAATTTATTTTGATGTATGGAGATTATACTGGCGAAAACATTTCGTCACATTCCCGGCATGGCCCGTTTGAGGTCATTATCGTGACTTAGAACACTACCTTACAACATGGAACGCTAGTCCCGGATACATCGGATGGCTTATGCAATGACTCAGAACACTACCTTATAACATGGAACGCTAGTCCCGGATACATCGGATGGCTTATGCAATGACTCAGAACACTACCTTACAACATGGAACGCTAGTCCCGGATACATCGGATGGCTTATGCAATGCGCAATACGTTGGCTTTTACGTTGGTTACGTTGGTTATGCTCTATCTGTCTTAGTTAAAGCGTTGGAAGAGGCACATGCCAAGTCTCTCCCGCCCTGCTTGTCGGCGAGGGTTTGATATGGTGTAGTCATCTCCAGTGAAGTCTTTGGAATTCGGTGATTTATTTTGAGCTTCCCCCGTTCTTGTCACCTCATCATTCTGCTCCGATGGTGTTGGTTGCGGCATGCGCGGGTGTTTTCACCAGCCCGGTCTTCATTTCATCCGGGAGTGTTCGCTGCGCTGCGCTACTGATCGCCGACCGCTGATTGGTCATCGCCGCGATCGGACGTGCGGCGCCGGCTGCTGACCGGCTGTCTGAGCTCGCTCCATGCTCGTCGCAACGCTTCCGTATGAGCTTGATTCAGGCATCATTTGTGAACGCCACATTGTGGCAGGCAGACTTGGATGAAACGGACGGCCGGCGTTGTCCAGATTTATGGGCGTTTTGGCTTTGGTATTCTCATAGATTAATTCGTCCGAGTATTTGGCGTCTAGTATTGTATATCATACCCCAATTCCAGTTGTTGATTTGCATCAACAAGGCAGGCGTTGTGTATAATTCAGATGCTGGCAAGCAGCTGGGCCTGCTCTGGCTGGTGGGCGTGCCGCGTATCATGGCGGCATCTGCCGTCACCGCACGTGATCATACGGGGGCGTGCGTGTCGGTGTGAACTCCAGCTGTCCCTAAGTTCGCATTTCGCAAGCCAGTGGCACTAGTGCAATGCCCGTGCCGGTTGCTTTGGCTTGGGCGTGGCGATCTGCGCTCAGCAGTGTATTGCTCACATGCTGCTGTCCCTCACGCCGCTCAACACAAGATGATGCTCTCGCTTTTGGCGACCACCATGACACGAATAACCGAAGAACACGCAGGTTTGTAGCCGCCATGGAAGTGCGTCAATTTATACTGGTGAACAGTGACACATATGCAGCGATTACAGGCGTACTTACAGGACTGAACACGGCACGAGCATCTCGCGTCAGCCAGGGGTTTCAACTTAGCTTCTAATGTGGCATTGACACCAGTAGAATGTTTGGACAGACTCCGACCACTTAGTCGCACTGGACCCCGTTTCCCCAGACGTTTCCCCGACCTCCCGAAACCAAACTCCCCAACAGTCAAAGAACCTGAGGACAATTACTTTGTCCTTAGGGCGGGGGGATGGGGAGGGGCAGGGTCATGGGGCCCATCTTAAGAAAAAAATTTTGAGTGCGGAATTTTGGTCAGGCGAGTTCCTTGTTACATTAAGCTGCATCTGCATATTTCGCCGACAATGCTGTCATGCCAGTAGTAACACACGGGTTCCATATCTGTTTTTTACTATTAGAGCCGTGTGATCTTTGTTGGAATCAAATCAAGATCCTAGACTACAACATGATGTCGGCTCCAATATGCAGAGCACAGCATTTCTGTACTGTCAAATGATATAGCATCCACGAAAATGTGTGCCTGTCTGTATAGCTGTATGTCTATTTGTTGTCTTTCACTTGTTGACCCGTGTGGAGGTCAAACACAGTTCAGTAAGAGCTTGCGATTTTCATAGCACACATGTACGAGGGTGTGAAAGCACATGCGTGGTGACGACCAGCACGGGTATTGATCAGTACCGTTCACGGGTGGAAAGGTCCGTTTTTAGGCGCATATGGTGACCATGAAACGTACACGTGGTGAAGCAATTTGAGCGATAGTAAAGCCATGGAAAAGATATTTACTTTGCTGCGAGAGCTTCAATGCATCTTAACGCCCCTATTTGCAGGAGGCCTTCTTGAATAGCGCCAGTGCACGAAATGTAGGGCTGGAGAGCCAGGACGATTATCGGGATTAGATGTGTAGGTCACGTATTCAGAGATTCTTTACGCTGTCGGAGATGCAGCCCTGGGTATTCAACAAACTGATAGCTAACTGGAACTATGCGGCATCAGAGTACTGCGGCGGTGGTAGCAGTCAGAAGTCCAATGACAAAGGTAGAGGCAACATCGCTGTCTTGGAATTTACGGAGTACAAAATAGTGCCCCTGGTAACAACCACGAGCTGAATACAGGCAGTTGCTTAAACTTTACACAAGTTCATTTGCACGCTGCATTATAAAAGGTCGGGCTCGCCCCCGGGGTCTCTTTTAAATGATAGTCACCGAGGATGTGGGCCTGCTAAATTCGGAGCAGAATAAAAGCAAATTCTGCGAACTTCGTTGATATTCTTGTCGTGCCGTCAGTCGCCCACAGTTTTCAATTTTCAGGTTGTATACGTTCAGTTGGGAACAAGTGATCGCCGTTAGAAATTTCTGGCTACGGAGTGAGATCCGCTATGATATAAAGGTGCGTAAAATTCCTGCACTAGAGTCGTGTCCTAAAGAGGCTGTCGTACAATTTACTATCTCCGAAAATGTGCGCTTGTCTGTATGTCTAAAGACGGCATGCATGTCTGCATGTCGTCGTTTGCTTGATGACCTGCGTACAGGTTAAATAGAAGGCAGCAAAAACCGGATTTCACATCGCGCATGTGCGAGAGCAAGGAGTGCACATGCGTGCTGGCAACCCGGTCCTACTCAGTCAGCGCCAGCATCATGCATCATAAATTATGAGCGTATTGCGCTGATGGTAAGGTCCGTTCTTGTGCTGTAGGCCTACGATTAGTCGCACGAATGCGTGGTGAAACAGCTTCAAAGGTAAGCAAGCTGTCGAAAAGATATTCCTTCTTTTTGCCGCATGAGTAATGACGAACGTGGGATCCCACTTTGTAGGAGGACGACGATTTATTTAAGTAGAGCAAGTGCACGAGATGAAGGACCGCAGAACGAGAACGATCGTGGAGATAAGTTGTGCAGGCAACTTGTTCACCGATGCTTGACGCTAGGCGGAGATGTAGCCGTGAGCATTCAACAGTGTGAATTTCCGATCAGACTGAAGCTAGGCGAAATCAGAACATTACGGCAGTGATGAGGTAGGAACTCAACGACGGTGGTAGACACGACATGATTTGCCTGTTATTTTCTGCTTCCAAAAGAGGGCGCGGTGATAACTGCCCGAAAGCCGGGCAGGGATGGTCGTTTGAATATTGCACAGGCTCATCTGCATACCATATAAGAAAGGTTGGGCTTGTGCAGAGCTGTGTTATTAGGAGGCCAGTTAACCGTCCATTCCAATATTACCAGTCCGCGTGGCATGGTCTGAAATTGCTCCAAAGATGTTCGGTGGCCACTCAGCACGCGCACGCCGCGAGCGCTCAGTCCGCGCGTTTGTTTATGCAGTGGCGGAAGAGGCACGTCTTCAGTCCCATAGTCTTTAGACCACGATACGCTGCGCTCTAAAACGGATGGTTCGCCAGCGCATCACACGACAGCCAAAGGGAGCAAGCACGGGCAGCAAAAGCGAAGGAGCCGGACGCATGTGAAGCTACCACCATTGTCTTCCCCGCCTCGCCTTCCCCCGCCTCAAAAACACCGCAGTAGCAGGTGTTAAGTGAATGTCGTAAGAGTGGCCAGCTACACCTCAAATTCACAAAATCTTGCGTGAGCATTCTGACGTTACATGGAGCGAACCGAGATAAAACGGTAGCAATCGCCTTATTCCTCGGAGAGAGGTCAGGAGAATGGAGATATGGATGCGCTGATATTTCGGTAAAGGCATGTTGCCGAAATATCAACGCATCTCCATTGTCCTGGTTTTTCTCCGAGGAATAACGCTGTTATATCTGTTATAAATAAGGCTGTCTGATCCCTTCGGTCTGACCTGGCTGACGTCTCAAAAGACTGGTCGCTCATTTTTATTTTCTCTTCCTTGTTTGGAACAGCTGCCTCGCCATAAAATGCTTGACCCCATACATAATGCATACAGCTACCATGTCTGCCTGCGCCATTTCAAAGGTCTTGTCGGACGGGTGCTGCCGGGAAATGGAAAAATGGAAACCAAGGTTTTCATTTGGAAGGGTACTTGACGGTTTGCTGGGTGTTCACGGTTAACAGGGGGGATCCCCCCCCCCGGCTTAACACATGTAAAATAGACCCTGCCGCCCTCAGCTGAATATGGAATTACACCCCTGCCGTAAGAATGGAAAGAACGCCGTTTGCGTTTCGACAGCGTTGTGGTTGGATGCTATTTGCGAATACATGGCCAGCAGCGCCCAGGCGCCCGGCGTGACGTCAAAATTGGTCAGCTGAATGACCATTCCGGATAGCGTACTACTGTGGCGCAGCCCTGCGTTGATTTCCGTGATATTTCAATAACTGCAAATTTTTTATGATGCTAGTAATGTGTAGCGGCGAAGTGGAGGTGTGGTGACAAGTTAGCGGCGTTGTGCATTTGCCATTGGCATTTAGAAGGACTGCAGTTCGCAGTGGGTGCACAGGTATGCTATTTTGTGTACATCTCATGTTTTCTGTGGGCGGAGTGACACTGTGCATCGTGGGCGGTAGTCCAGGCTTGTCATGAGTAGGCAATGGGGGATTTTTGGGCGAATGAAAGCCCATATGAAATAAGCTCATGTGGTCCGATTCAAATTGGCCTTAAGTAATCAGGTTTTGCGGGTGTAACTTAGCTGAGTAAAAATCATGAGGGCCACATGGTTAATCAGTGAGACCATCAAGCATAATGCTCTGCATCTGATGGCATGATATGAAAATATTGTACATCATAGCCTAGATATATGGCATCATCTTTCTGTACACATCTTTACACACCACACATCTTTCTGTAAGTTTATGCATGGTGGAACATGCTTTCAAAAACAAGATTGCTTTTCCATTATGATTTCTGAAATCAACTAGTCATTGGAACACATCATGCATTGATGGCTCTAGACTGTATTTTAAAAGCTTTTGCTGTGTCTTTTGAATTTATTTTAAATAAAACAAAGGAAGTAGATAGTGTAAGTAAACCAGTTATCATTTTGTTCTGGAAAGATGAGGTCAAACAAGGCACTCCAAATCTGGAAAGAAACCAGTAATTATTGTGGAATCAAGGCTTTGGCCAAGGTGTGGTCATTGCAGCTAGGGGGCATTTTTGTGTTTCTGACATGGGGTCTCATGTTGACAACCTTTGCCACCAGGTAAATGCATCCAAACCCCATGATGCATAGCAAATGGTAGTGTTGGCAGTCTCCAGCCAGGCAATGTTGACTGGCAGACATGCAGGCCTCCAGCTGAGCCTTATTTTATGCTGACTGGCTCAGCAATCAATTCAGCAGCCAAGCTTCTTGGAGGCAAACAGCACACAATTCAGCTCAGCATCACTGCCTGGTAAGCTTGCAGTTTCCAGCGGAGCAGTCCTGATGAATGATGTCTACTATCAGCTGAGCAATTCCACTACCAGCATAAAAGTGACCCATTACCAACATATGCTAAAAGCTGGCAGTGCTAACCAGCTTTGAGCTCCTGATTTGTGAAATGAAATTAGTAGCATTATGTGCTGACCAGTGCTGCCCACTGTCTCTTCAAGCAAGGAACACCATCATATTTGTTTCAGGTTGGGGCCTTAAACCTTCATCATGTTTTCTGCCTTGAGAAAGTTTGCCAGCAAAAATGAGCCAACTCCAGCACCTGTGTCGAGCAATGTGCAAGCCATGTCCTCACAGCTGCAGAGGAAATTTGCCAAGGGCATTCAATATAACAGTGAGTATTCTTGCTGTTGTGTTTGCATGTCACCACAGTGACTTCAGCAGCATGCTCAGCTCACACCCCTGTCCATGGCGAGTGGCGTGGTATGATGGTCTCCAGCGACCTGAGACGAGGTGCACTCGGGCCACAGCAAAGCTGCTCTGGGGCTGTTGCTGGGTCTAAAAGATTGGCATGCTGCTGGGAGACTTGCGACCTCTGGGCAGGTGTGCCAGCCATTTCCTGTTACCATGTAGCCATGGGGAGGTTCGTGGATGTAATGTAGTTATAAAATATATCAGATGTATTTAATTTCCAAAGACCAGGATTGTTGAACAGAAAGGGGTTTGGATAGATGAACTGGGAACACAAATGTAATAATTGTTCAGACTATCATTCTCACCTAATGTGTTGCTATGTGCACAACCTTTCAAAAAAAACTGAAATGTTGTGTACATAGTAACACACCAGATAAGGATGACTATCAAAACAATTATTTTATCTGTGATGTTGCTACCTTGTCACATTTTTTTTCATAATTCTCAGTTGGGAATACTTGTAGCTTTTTGGTATTTCCTCATGTAGCTGCCATATGCTAGGGTTTGGCTGCCATGAAGTTTTGTCTGACATTATGCTTCAATCAACAGTGAAAATTGTGATAAAAGGCGACAACAACGTGGGCAAAACTTGTCTCTTCAACCGTCTCCAGGGAAAGACTTTCAGTGAAACATATCAGTCAACTCCAGAAATCCAGGCAAGTTATTTTCCTCGTCATAAAATGAATCAAATGGACAACGAACAAGTGGCGTGCAATTCTAAATACATGTGTGTGCGTGTGCATGTGTGTGTGTGTGCTAATAGGCATGACATTGCATGTATGTCCCTTATGCCTTACCCAGTTGAAACAGCAGGGCTTTTGGTCTTGAGTTTAAGGCCAACTTTAAAGGACACGTTTCTGGTTGGCGCAATAAACGCAACTCACTTCACCATTTCACGGTTAAAATTGTTTTGAGGAAGCAATGTTCTATGACATTTTCCGTTGTCAGGTGACATCAAATTAGGATTCCGAAATATCAGCTCCTTATCTTACAGCTATTACAAGCACAAAACAACATCAAATTTCAGACCGAAGTCGGCATAGGTGATGAAGTTGAAGCGCTCGCTGAGTTTGGTTGTGTGTATCTACGTTCCAAAATATCGATAGGTTGGTCTGAATCGTGGTCGCAAATAGTATGTGGGCTAGGCTCCATCCTTTGTTAATGAGACATGATGCAAGTTTGAACTCGAACCGCCCAATTGCATTCAGCGTTTAGCTAGTATCGGCAATGTGAGTCATATATAAACGATTAACAACCATCGTTGGTACGTCAAGTTATGTTACATTATCAGCTGTGTATATTACTTAGGATCGGACACAGCTTAATAGCACTGCAGTTGCCAGCATAGTCCTTGCGGTATCGGAGCCAAATCACGTTGGGGTCGAAAGGCGAAGCAAACCATGAGACATAGAAAAGCGCGATTTGGATCAAAGTCTACCAGGGAACAGAGTGGGAAGTGGGCGCAGTGTCTTTAAAGATGAATCCGTGACATTCTGGCCAGTCCTGGGGTCACGATCAAACGGCGCTCGGCATGACCGACGGCAGGAGAGCGAGGCGTTAGGCGTTGTGACCGGTGGACCATCAGGTTTGGTGGACCGCACGCTCTGGTGCGTCGCTGGGTAACAATGCGACCGCGAAGTCGTGGCCGACGGGAGCGTACTTGACCGCCGTTGAGAATGGGACATGGAGCCTGCGTCAGCCGTTTGGTGTTCGGTGCCTGCATTCCAAGCACCGGCGGGGCGAGCAGTGCTTCCATTTGCCGTGAACGTGACAGAATTCGAAGGTATCTCTGTATCCGTGTGGGCACTACGCGTTTGAAATTATTTGCTTGGTTCGAATCGGTTACCATGTATAACGCTTTATAAATGGTATGTCACGCATGAGCGATTTTCACGCAAGCATTATGGTGCCTTGCTGGGTACCGAATCTGAAGTACATGGAAAATAGGATAAGGGAGTGCGAAACACCTATGTGTCGTCAACGTTATAGCAATGACCAATGATTATTACTTCGGGCAGGCTGTTTTATCATCATCACGTATATGGAAGGCTTTTCAAAAGTTTTTTCAGTTTTGTATGGAATCAAATCGGCGACTTAAGCGAGCTATATCAACGGAGCACGTTCAACTAAGCTCTTGGGGACACAGCGGCGAGAAGTGATAACTTGAGTCCCGGAAAGGAAATCCAAAGCATATTTGAGATGAGCGACGTGCCTGCCTCTGAGATATCGTGCATAAGACGGCGTCAAAACTGATTGCTAGCGGGGTCGTTTACGCGGTTGGCAAGCTGGAGAGTAGAGACTAAACAGCAAGTATACAAGGCAGATACATAGGTGAAAGCT
This sequence comes from Pollicipes pollicipes, assembly GCF_011947565.3. NCBI lineage: Eukaryota > Metazoa > Arthropoda > Thecostraca > Pollicipedomorpha > Pollicipedidae > Pollicipes > Pollicipes pollicipes. The sequence goes on along the minus strand of NW_023596448.1, from coordinate 16,687,891 downwards.
TGCAAACTATGATGTGTCAGGCTATTGCAACGCCGATAATTGGGATAAGTTCGTATTGCGTCAAATAAAACGTTTATAGCAAAGTAGAGCACGATTATTTGCATGTACTTTTAAGATGGCTGAATTTCGGTAAATAATAATTTTTAGGTTAAGCTACTGCATAGAGTCGGAGGTAGCAGTCGCTAATAACTTAAAGTCGCAGTCGACTTTCGTCGTTTCGTCCCTCGTCGTTTCTCGGCTGACGTATGTGATGGCATGCAGCCAAGTTGATAGGATTGATTTAGACATGATCCAAACCCGCACGATGGAATTCGCGTGGCGAGGACGTCCACCTAAGGTTAGCAGAGCAACGCCTTGCCAAAACATACAGGAAAGGGGCTGAAATGCGTGACTGGGTAAAATAAAATAAAAAGGCCAAGAAAGTCTCAATCGTCAAAATACTGGCGGCCACAATCTACCCATTACAATGGGCGCGATGTGACTGCACAGTCGAGGCGCCAGTTGTATCAACAATTGATACAATTTTCCCATTACAGCGAGAAGATATGCTGAAATGTAACTACAGTGCGTTTAGAGAAAACGCACCATAATGCCTAAATCTCGTGCCATGCATGAAGTGGTGCCATGTCATACGGAGGCAGTGGAAGGTTATGTTGCGAGATGGAGATGCACCATTGACGTCTGATTGAAGGGACGTCTAAAAGGACGTCTTTTTGCGTGAAATTTTAAGTAAATTAAAAAAAACATTAAGGCAGCTCGAGTTTAAGCCCCTATAATGCTAGAATTACAGGAGAATATGCATACTGCACAAAAAACGGTGGGTGGCATGCAACGTCCATTTTGACGATACATGGACAGAATTTCAAAAGTCAACTGGGTTACGTTGCTACTCAAATAGTTCATTGCCCTTCAAAGGTTCAGGGAAGGTGAGATTACATGTGAGCCATGTTGTATCTACCTAAACAGAACATTGCAAATCGGAAAGCAAGTTGCCCTTCTCAACAGAAAATGGGCGCTGCATGACCTACAGCAGTCGATGCGCCCTAAAACCCCAAGTCATCATCATCATCATTTCTCAACAGTAAGATGTAAGCACTGAAACAAGGATGGAGTCCATTCATTTCAGATGACATGTGGCTAGAATTTTGATGCGGTAAATATAGAATGGCATTGCTTAGGTTTCGGAGCCATGGATGGCATTGTGAAATGTCACCGACTGTATTGCACAAGCAGGGGCGTTGTAAAACATCCCTTACGAAGTACAACTACAGCGACACGAACTGAAATATGCTCATTGAGCGATGTGTACGCAGCGCCATCCGCTCTATGTAACGGCACCATTTAGAGCTCCATGGGCGTGGATGAACAGTGTGCATGGGTGCGTATATGTGGGTGTGGGAGCTGTCTGGCAATAAACACATCATTTAAAAATCGTATACCTATTCGTGATTTGACATTTTCGGTACTGTATGATTAGGTCCCATGAGACCAGAAAGTCAGACGTAAAATACATCGTGCATTACGATTATCAGCAGTATAACCTGGGAGCGTGTTTTCGGACATAAAGACGAAAACATGCTCCCAGGGTAACGTGTACCGGCTGTGTTGATGTCTGTCGACAAGCGACGGTGTTCGCCCCTGTTTATCCCCTTTGCGCCCGTTTTAGAATTAGGCTGCTGTAGAATGTATTGGGGTCAAATCATCCATCGCTCGAAAAACCCAAGCGTGAAAAGGATGGCTGTTTGAATGGGCTGCCATAAGTCGTCCGCCACTAGTACAGGAAACACGGTGTGATTAAGTAACGGGATCACATTAAACATGGGCGTAAAGTGCGTACATTACGTCTTCGGCCATTAACGATGCATGGATTCTTGGCGCAAAGCACGCCTTGCCTTTTTTATGGTAGAATGCCTTCTTCACGAAAGAATGCCTTCCCTATGCCAAAAGGCTTTCTTCACGGTGTAGCTGTGGAGGAGACTACTCGCCACTCGTGGCGGTTTACTCGTTTGGACTCACTCGACATTGCCTAACCAGGAGTCAGTAGTGGTTCCGCCGGATGGAACGTTTGCAATCTCATACACACCGCCGTACACTTCCAGGTGCCAATCACAAAGCCGTGAGACACTTCATATGCATCGCATACTTTTGCAGATAAATCCGTGCATTGTTTGGTTATGATGAATGTAATGCAGGCTTGATATGAATATGGTTGTGGTGACCAGCGGTCCCTTTTCGCCGCGAATGGGCCATAATTAAATGTGCGAGGCACGAGTGCTACACCTCAGTCGGTAGCAGAGCACTCGAAATGCCAAACGGATGTGTCCGCTGGGGGATGCTGAGGCGCGTGCAGTCCATGCAACCCGGCTGCGTGCTGGCTGGAGCGGTTGGCACACCCATAGGCCCTCTGATCTGATACCCTCGCTCAATGGTGAAGCCTCAGCGCCACATCACACGTGCTGCGCCGATGGCTGCACCCTGCTCTCCCGCCCAGCGGGAGTGCCCACACTTCCCCGGCACTTGCAGCGTGTTACGGCACTTCGCGAGGCAGTGTCGTGGTCTGGGATAGCGCGGCTGTCCCGGCCACGCCTTTCACCGTACTTCTGCCCAATCCTAGGTCTCGGCATCGCCCTTCACTGCACCTCTGCCCAGTCCTAGGTCTCGGCATCGTCCTCAGCGCCTCTGCCTAATCCCAAGTCTCGACATCGTCCTGCACTGCACCTCTGCCTAATCTCAGGTCTCGGCATCGTCCTTCACTGCACCTCTGCCCAATCCCCGGTCTCGGCATCGTCCTTCACTGCACCTCTGCCCAATCTCCGGTCTCGGCATCGCCTTGCGCTGCACCTCTACCTAATCCCAGGACTCGGAAATCGGCTCTTTAGGCTGGCAGAGCTAACGAATGGAGCTAACATGATGGAAGACGCATCGGCCTTTGCCGCCAGATATAATTATCTTTGACGTTTTTATGTATGGTGGAGATTAGCGTGATATTATAAAGCCATGTTCTCACTTTGAATGCTCTGATCTGGCTGATTTCTGTCGGGACCGAGCTTCCCTGTATTTTGTAACGTGTCGAATTACCCAAGTCAGGTGCTATCTTGCTTGAACTCCTCGTATGATATGGCGGTGACAGCGAAGTGGTATTCAGTTCAGTTATCATCATTCAGTTCATATCATCAGTTCTATTCAGTTTTACGCAATGCCCGGGGCTTGTAACTTCAGGCATCTTCCGCAGTCAATTTTGGGTGGGTTGTTACTCACACCACTCATGTTGACTTCACATTCACATCGCACATCAGCTTTACATAATGCGCATCAACTATAGTCGCTGCCTGCAAGCCGCTGCGGAGGCCTGCTGGAGCCTCCGCGAGAATAGGGTGAGTTGGGCTTCGCATAGGTGGTGCTTCGACTCTCCCGCATAAAGCACGCTGCATAATTAGTTCACTGTGGAGGTTACCGTATTCGCCAAAGACGCAATTTTCTGCCAGCGGCCGCACTTCTCACGGTAATCACGTTAAAGCCACGCGCGCTTTCATAAAGTAATTAACGGACTTTTGGTAGCGCCTGGAAGATGTAAAATGATTTGAAGGTTTTAGGAGAATGATTTAAGATCTGAGCGCCAAAAACAATTTAGCGCTTAAAGGGATTGTTCAACATTTGGAGCCATTGAAGCAAGCGTCTGGTATGATGAAATAACCTCACTTCTAATCATTGGTGCTCTAGATGGAAAAGACTGTCTCGACAACGCAATGTCCATTACGTAAACATGTTTCTCAAGACGTCATTGTTTTATTGCGCGATGGTACTTTGCACATCATTGATTGAGGACTGATTGACACCCGTTACGTCTGGAAGTCGCGCTCACGAACGCCTCACGACCGACCCAACAAATATATGTTTTTCTTAACCTTGATTTCTGTATGCAATGAAATGGCACGATTCGAATGGCGTTTTTATCGCGTCATGAATGCCGGGGGACTTTCGAATGGTCTGCACAAAAAATCTGTACATTTTGGTGGGCTTGTAGCTCAAAAACTAGAGGGGTTCAGGCCTTAAGAAGAGCAGGGCCGTGAACTACACCGAATGATCTCCAAGGTGGTTACTTCAGTTCAAAGCCCCGTTCAAATGTGGAACATTTGCTTTAAGCTTGGTCTGGCCAGTGGCGGGTCCGGAGGAGGGCATGGAGCCGCCCTCCCTTGTGCCCTGAAATACCCTATATGCGCCGAAGGGTCCCACGATCGTCCGAACGGGCGTAGTTTTTCCCCACAAAATACAGCAAAATTGGACATCTTTGAACCTTCGAACGACTGAGAACAGTCGCAAGTGAAAGTGAATGTCAAATTATTTTTCGTTGGTTGGGATGGTGGAGATTGGGGAGGTTTAAGTGCTCATTACGGTGTCCAGAGGCCCTACGCTAATGCCGGAGCCCTATATGTCCACTTGCCGGGGCAATCCGATCGCTAAGAAGCCTTCCACGTTGCCCTTGATTTATTTGTATTTGCTCTATGGGCCCACTGCTGTTGTCGGGACCTGGCATGCCAACCTGCCAACGCACTCTTGATCGCTTCGAGGCCCTCCATATTGGTCGTAGGCTCTTCCGATGAAGTCTAGAGACCTTGCTTTGTTGCCGAGAGTTTCACATGTGCTTGTGAGCGCCAGCTCTCCCGTCACTCATGGCGGTGCGCCTGCCCGTGTTTACGGGCCTGGCTAAGTCAGTTCACGTACACAAGGGCGAAATCCACGCGGTGACGATTTTCCCTGGCGTCTTAGCTGCAGAGCGATGGTGGGATATATTCCAATGAATTTCTACGTGCAATTGACTAAGACGATATTGCGCTCTGCGGACGTCGTGTGTGCCATTTCCGTTCCTCGTGGAATGAGTGACACTTATACTTGTGCATCGCGTTCTTAACTTATTTTGAATGCTAGGATATTTTGTTCTTCATTACGATCAAAACAAAAACTCTACATTAGTCACTAGCCATCCGCTGGTCACGTCGACCAACGGGCTAGCCGTTATGAAGCTTGGAATCAAGTGTCGTGCTTGATTTGACGGGATTTTGCAGCCAACTTGAGCTTTTTTGTCATATATTCTCCGAAATACCTAGCCTCAAAATTACATTCACCATTATTTTAATTACATTAAACGTTCCATGTATGTACATATGTACCACGTATAGTGTTCTAGGCCTCCGCACCGTAAAATAGCTTCCTGCTTAAGAAATAGCCTGCCTATGAATCTTAAAGTTATGTAGCGGAAATCCCGTATTTTGGGAACGGAGCCGCGAGGTGTCCAAGAAAGCAAACATGTACGTCTATTCCTCTCTGTGCCTGCCTCTCCTGCCCTGGTGAGCGACGGGCGACGCCATGTAGACAGCTGATAAATGCGTCATAAAGCCCTAATTGCAACAACAAGATCCAGACCCGATGCTTCAGGTTTGTTTTCATGCTAAAGGACCATGTGAAATGGCATGACACTCTGCAGCTTCCTCCCAAATAAACTAAAAAGTGAAACAGTTTTGTCATCGATGCCCACGACGCCAGGCGAGGTAACTTACTTTCACGCAGGTTCTGCATTGATGCACTTGGCCTTGGTACTTACCTGGCTAGTTATTCGGTGGCTCTCAATGTGGAGACGCTGCGCGTGTGGCCGGACTGAGAGCTTTCACAATGTATGTACAGAGCTGGGCTCAAGGTGCATCGCTGTGGTACGGTACACTGACGCACAAGCACGCGCTTTGGTTGGACACACTTGCAGGGTGCGGGCGTTTGCTACAAATCCCTGCACGTGTACAAGCGGTTACATTCCGTATCGAATTTATCGCCTCTGGACTAGTCCAGCGTATTGCAGATCCATGTGATGTTTCCTTTTATTCCGCTGCATCTGTATTCGTGGCGTAAAATTCTGGGCCCTTGGAGCCACGAAGTAGGTGCGAACTTATATGCATGTTTGCAGTGGGGCCGTATATTGGAGTGTTACGTACGTTAGCGTGATGATATTTACTGTTTGATTGATGCAGTTCGAATCTTTTTGATTGAATGGGTTTCTGGAACCAGAGCTCACACAAAGCGGTGCTTGTGTAACCTCTGACCACACCATCCGCTCGTAAAATTTGAGTTCATCGGCAGAATTTTGTGGCAAAAGCCTGACGAGTCGCAATGAGATTGGTCCATCTCAGCGTCTGACCTTATCTGACCTTGAGCGCCGCTGCCGCTGACTATCCCACTGAGGGGCGTAGAGCAAGCGTGTGTGTCGGCTCGAGCTTCCACCCGTCACCGTGGTGGGTTGGGAGGCAGTCGCTCCAACGCAGTGGGCTAAATTGGCGGTAGGACACCGTTCTTGCCACGGAATGGCTCATGGCTCTCCCGAAGGAACTCTAAAAATCCGGCTTGACTCTGAGGACCTCATTAGTGACATTAGCTTCGGAAATTTATCACCGCATGAAATGGTTTAGAACGTTTCATTCAAGGAACTTCTTTAATTGCATAGGCGTCTCCGAACAGTCCCGACCCCGGCGACTCCGGACAGTCCTGTACCTCGTATGTATTGACAGATGGCTATTATCAGTGCAGGGGTCGTGCGCGAGTATACGGCACGGCAGTATGTGCCGTTAAACGACGATTTTACAACCGTCGATGTTTACATTACCTTTAATTATTCAGGTCTCCGTGGTAATGTTGCACGTTTTCAACGAGCCATTTGCAATGGTCAACATTGGTAAAATGGATTTGTCGCGCGTCTACCCATTGCCTGCAATGGTTTTCTTCAGCGTTCTCATTCAACGGACTTTGTCCGCCCAACAAAGTCATTCGGGTCAGATTTGTTCCGGTTCGCTCGTACTTGTGAAGTGTTCTGTTCATGATCGTTGTGTCTGAGTGTGTAAGTCATGTGTGTAACTGTGTGCAGTGTGTGTGTGTGATGAGGGTTTTAATGTGTGTGGGTGTCATGCATGTATTAGTTTTGAAATTGGACTGCGTGCGCAGTTGGACTTCTGCCTGTGAATTATTTACGCTGTGAATATCCAATTGATAAACCTGATCATAAACCTGTCAATATTCACAGCTGACATAATGTGTCACGGCACCCGTGCATTCTGCCAACGTGCGTGGAGTGGCCGTGCGGCAGCTGGCGAGGCTTCCCCTGACCAGTCCCTGTCGGCAGGTGGCGAGCATACAGTGGTCGTACAAGGCCACCGATGACGTGGTCAAGGTCGAGATCTGGGACGTCGTCGATAAGGCGAAGAAGAAGAAGAAAATGGAAGGTAAGTCGCATCTGTTGTGAGGGAGGCGACCCAGGCCATGTAGCGAAGTGGACTGCCACCGCGCAGGGCGGCCATCTGAGCGCCGGGGGGCTATCGCGCCCGGACCATCCACGTCAGTCGGTGGGCCTGACCCACCGGGCCAGACCATCGCGGCCCTTGCTGGGGAGATGTGCGAGCCTGGTGGTGTGTTGGCCGCCTGCCTGCGGGCACGGGAGGGGTGGCCGTGTGACCTCAAGGCTCGTGTCTGTCGCCTTTCGGTTGGACTAGATAGTGGCTAGGTGACGGACCGGAGTGTAGGACAGTACTTTAACAGGCATTATTTCAGGATGAACCATGTTCTTAGCGACGTTTTTGATGTTCCCGACAACCCTGGGTCTTGCCTGCCGGGACTTACCGCTCCGGTCATGTTTCTGACTAGTTCAGTCTACCAGCATGCGGTTTGGGGTGTTCGAATCATGTTGGCTTTTATGACGTGGGACATTTCCAGGCATGCCCAACCTTGCCTGTCATGTAGTGCCCTTCCACATCCCACTCTGCCGTGTCATTCCGTCCCTGCCTGCCTTTACGTTCACCTATCATAGGACGTGGGACAGCTGATAATGTGTGAGCTAAATCCTGCCCAATGATGTCGTCTCTCCGGCGCCTGCTCTTTCCCGCCGTGCCTCACCTGCCGTCCTGCCATATCCCACCCTGCCGTATTGTTCCTTACCATGGCTTGACGCACCACTCTGTGCCCCCCCCCCTCCCCCCGCTCTACGTCCGTGCCGTACCGGCCCTGTCGCTCCGACTCTGCCGCTAACGTTGGCTGGCGGACATTGGAGTCGACGTGTGGTTCTTTTCCACATCATGCCTTGGAGCCAATGTAGAACATCGCGGAGGCGGGGTGTGCCCCCCCCCCCCCCTCCCCCCCTCCCTCTGACTTGTCGCCGGTGCCGTCAGGCCTGAAGCTGGACAACAGCAGCGCGGCCGTGCCGGACGAGGTAGCATTGGACGCCGAGTTCCTGGACGTCTACAAGGGCACCCACGGCGTCGTCATGGTGCTCGACATCACCAAGGCCTGGTGAGTGGTGCTGAGGTGGCCGGCAGCCGGCGGTCAGTCTATTTTACGGCTTCGGCAAATCACAAGACTTGCAATGCAGAACTCGGGCGATTTGGCAATAAGTTGGATCAAACCATTTCAAACTTGTATTACACTTATAAGGTGGTCCCGTAAGTGTAACGCATAAGAACAAGCACGTAGGTCAGTTGTAGTGCATCTCAATCAGCGCAAAGTAGGCACACACGTCCGTCCTCTTCTTACATCCGCACGAATTACAGCAAACTCGCATCAAACCCCGGCTGGTGGTCGTGCGCCGGCCGTGGCCGCCTCCACTGGCCGCGGCGGTGGCGACGTTCGCCGTTGTCCATCTTCGTGCGATACACGGCGGTCCGGAACGCCACTTCAGGCAGACCCGCTGTTACACTGACGGGCCGCGACACTGCCCCAGGCAGACCCGCTGTTACACTGACGGTCCGCGACACTGCCCCAGGCAGACCCACTGTTACCCTGGCGGTCCGGGAGGAGCGGGGCACTCGCCCCTTTTGCTGCGATTGGTACCGATCCAGCAACCGTGCTGCATGCACGGCTTCTTTATGTTGTATTTTGAACGTAGATGTGTAAACGCCACTTATCAGTGCGGCAGCCGCGCCCATAACACGTCCATCCGCGCCACAGCCCGTCCACGCCACTGCCTGCCCACGTCACGACCCGTCCACGTCACGGCTCGTCCATCCACGTCACGGCACGACCCGTCCACGTCACGGTCCGTCCACGCCACGGCACGTCCACGTCCGACCGTGCTGTGCAGTCTCGCGTCAGCGAGCAAGCTGCGCACTTGATGAATGCACCGAGCTTAACACTGGACGTGGGATGTGCGCAGTCAGGAGGGCGTCAGACCGTGGCTCGGAGACTCGAGCTAAAATCCTCTACAGGACAGAATATTTACCTGGTCTCTTGAAAAATTAAAAGCGAAGTTTTTTATTCGATTATTTTTAAGATCCTAGCTTACATTAGACGGCACTTGATGCGTGAGCCCCGACCCGTTATTTCAGCGTAATATGCCGGGTCCACGGCAGAACTTTGTTGCGAAAGTTTAGCTTGCCAAAATCCCGGCACTTTCCGACCTACCCTCTGACGTCATCCGGCCTTCAGCTCGGACGCTACCACCAGCCGCAGGTCACCTCAGTCAAGGGTTGAGTAGCGAACGCGTGAAGTGACTCGAGCCATGCTGTCGTGGGTGGGCGAATCCAAACAGGCGTTCTAACCAGCTGGGCTGCGGGACGGACAGACCGACTGGCAGCACGGGCCGGTGTGGTGCAGCCGTCATGACAGGTGGCAATGCTTATGAATATGCGCCTTGTATTTGTCGATCAGCAGTCAGTTATCAATGAATGTGAAGAAATACTGGAGTTAAGAAAGAATTGCCCATCCGCTTAAAGCCATCGACGATCCACCTTGGTCTACTGACCACACCGAATTCCAGCCCGGGAATGCTCACCAAGGATGGCGGCTGGTGACTGTCCCTGCTTCCTTTGTTCCCTGCGTGGCGTTTCACCGCTTCCCTCACGCATGTGGCATCTGCGGCCATGGACTTCGCCACACGTGGATGGCCTCAGGCCGGCCATAGCTGCCTGCAGCGGGAGTCAAGCGGCGGGCCTGTCGGTGTGCGGCACGCGCTCCAACCACTGTGTCACCTGGCGCTGGCGACAGGACGTTCGAGTACGTGCAGCGCGAGGTGCCGCGCATCCCGGGCCATATCCCGGTGCTGGTGCTGGGCAACCACCGCGACATGGGCCACCACCGCCAGGTGCGCGAGGACGACGTGCGCTTCTTCGCCGAGAACGTCCAGAGGTCGGTGTGAGGTGGGGGGGGGGGGGGGGGGGGGGGGGGGGCGGCCGTTGGCAGGGTGGCGGCGTGGAGGAGGTGGCGTGCTTCTCCGGACACGTCCAGTGGTGCGCGTGGTGGGGTTAGGAGAGGGGGGGGGGCGGAGCTGGGCCCCGGCGGGGTTAGTTTTCCGGGCGGGAGGAGCGAGTGTGCTGCGGCGGGGCCAGCGTTTAGAGGAGCCCGGTAAGTTCTGAGGGTTAGCACTTGGGGCTTGGGGACCGTTCGGGAGGTACGGATGTCAGGAGAAAGAGTACCGAGTGTCCGGAAGAGTTTGAGCACTTGGAAGAGATCAAGGGGGGTGTCCGGCAAGGAGGACGAGGGCTCCGACGAGGGATGAGGCATGAGGGGTGAGGATTGCCGGCCATGGCCGTACCTCGTAGCTGACCCACGGAGTGGACGAGACCCTGTCACATGTGTTTCGAGGGTTGTGTTCAGGTCAGACACCACCATCATAGGCTGTGGTGGCCAACAGGGCTGTCCATGTTGAGTCTGGTACATCCTTCCCGCATGCATTCTATGGCTGGGTCAGCCGGCTGGGATCCTCAGTTGCGCAGATCTCATCAGCATTATCTTATACTCAACGCTCTGACATTTCTGACAGTGCACTGTCATGCAATAACTCACTGCAGTCCCCTATTATCATAACCACGTCACCATAATAACACGCCGGTCATTAAGACAGCAGCGGCAGGACGTAATAGCATCACCACATCAGCAGCTCACTGTCGTCACGATGGCGTGCCTCTTCAGGCCTGACGGCGACGCGCTGGTGCGATACGCCGAGTCGTCCATGCGGAACGGCTTCGGCCTGAAGCTACTGCATCGTTTCCTGAACGTGCCGTTCCTGACGCTGCAGCGCGCCTGCCTGGTCACCCAGCTGGCCACCAACGAACGGGAGACGGAGGCCACGCACCAGGAGCTCGACCTCTACGAGGAGTCGGACGAGGCCAACTACGACGTGTGGGTGGCGTCAGGGAAGCGAGCCGAGCTGGCTGCCGGTCTGGCGTGTGGGTGGCGTCGGGGGAGCGGGCCCAGCTGGCTGCCGGTCTGGCGTGTGGGTGGCGTCGGGGGAGCGGGCCCAGCTGGCTGCCGGTCTGGCGTGTGGGTGGGCGTCGGGGGGGCGGGCCCAGCTGGCTGCCGGTCGGGCTTGTGGGTGGCGTCGGGGGAGCGGGCCCAGCTGGCTGCCGGTCTGGCGTGTGGGTGGCGTCGGGGGAGCGGGCCCAGCTGGCTGCCGGTCTGGCGTGTGGGTGGCGTCGGGGGAGCGGGCCCAGCTGGCTGCCGATCTGACGTGTGGGTGGCGTCGGGGGGGGGGGGGGGGGGCGGGCCCAGCTGGCTGCCGGTCTGGCGTGTGGGTGGCGTCGGGGGGAGCGGGCCCCAGCTGGCCTTGGCCGGTCTGGCGTGTGGGTGGCGTCGGGGGAGCGGGCCCAGCTGGCTGCCGGTCTGGCGTGTGGGTGGCGTCGGGGGAGCGGGCCCAGCTGGCTGCCGGTCTGCCGGTCCCGGGGAGGGACGGGGATGTATGTTGGAATTTGCATGGTCGCTTCGGTTGTTAGTGGAACGGTAGGCATCAGACGACCAGAGAAGTGACAGAAAACGGTAGTGATCAAATACTGATGCTAAATAGTTCTGTTTGCATTGCGCGCCAACTGCGTCGGTTATTCCACCGCAGGTATTCGTCAGCACAACCGCAAAACGTCTGACTCCTCACTTAGCGTCTCACTCCTCACTGCCAGATGGTGGTGCGACAGGAAGTGGTCTGACCTTGCTTGGCGGGCGCCTTATCTCTTATGTTAGCAGACTGCACCCGCGTTTTTTTTCTGGAAATGCCGGAGAGCTTTGTAGTGACCCGAGACCCGCCATCGACCAGGGCCGCACTGTCGTGCGCCACGCGACACCGCCAACACGGTGCTGCCTGCCACAGGTTCATCGACCAGCTGGCCAACAAGCGGCGCCAGACGGCAGACGCCAACGCGCCGGCGCAGAAGATGCCGCACTCACAGACGACAGTGGCACTAAACTCGGCCGGAACTCGCCAGGCCGGTGAGTGGCGCCGACGCCGGCTGGCCGGGCGGTCTGCGGCGCTGATGCTGGCTGGCCGCTGGGCTGCGGCCTCATGCCGCACGTGCTCGCAACACTTGATGTCCCATTTTCTGCAGCGTTGGGCGCAGGTCAAGGATGGGGGTGCGACACTTGTATGCGACCAAAAGCTCGGCCCTGAGTGCCGCCGGACGGTGTCACGATGATGGGCGCTGTTATGTCCTGGCATGGTGTAGGTAGCGGGTACCATGAAAAAGCAGTGGATTGCAAGACTTGAAACCGCGCCGTGTGTTCGGTAGTCTCATCTGCTGGCCTCCAGCTTTGCCGGCCGTCGCCCTCGTGCACCTCAGGCGAACGTGTTACGTGAGCTATGTGGCGCCGCAGCTCAGCGGAGCGCTGTTTCCCCGTTGCTTAAGATAGCCGCGTGACTCCGCTCTTCCGAGACCCCGTGTACCGTTATCACACGCGCTCCGGCCGGCGCTGACGACGGTTGCCGTGCCGAAGGCGGCGCCGGCCTGCCGCGGAGCGTCTCCCAGCCGGGCCAGCTGTCGGCGTCGTCGGCCGGACCGGGGCCGCCGTCGGAGGCCGCCACTGCCGCCGCCGCCGCCACCGCCGCCACCGCCCGCTCGGCGCCTTCCCCAGCCGGGTCGGCGGCCAGCGGCGACCGCTCGCCGGGGCCCATCAACGGAGCCGCAGGTCAGATGGGGAGGGGCAGGTCAGGTCAGACGGGTGCTTATCAGGTCAGGCGAGCGCCAGTCAGGTCAGACGGTCGCTGCTTAGGTCAGACGGATGCTGGCTAAGACAGACGGGCGCTGGTCAAGTCAGACGGGCGCCGGTTAAGCCGGACATTAGGAGGGAGGGGGCGGGGGCAGGTCGGGCACGTGTGGACCAAGTCAGACGCGGCGACCCGTGCGACGAGCTGTCGCCGCCCTGTCTGCCGGTCTGCTGTGTCAGCTGAACTGGCGGCCGGTGTGCCGAGCGTGCGGACCTGGCTGACGTCAAAACAGGTCTACAGCGGCTACCAGGCACGACTGGGGCCCGGCGTCAGGCAGATCAATCATCATTTGATCGGATGGCGCTGATGACTCTCCGCGCCGGGCTCCTATGTGAAGTTCTGTCTTTTCAGGATCGAATCAGGTATTGATCCCTAACTGCCTAATGCATGCAATGATTAATTCCTGCGCAACCTTGCGTCGCGAGAAGAAACTCCTGAACGTCACTTGTGCGGCAAAATAGGACATGATTCGCCCCCCCCCCCCCTCCCCACGTAACCGTCCCCGCCAAAGTTCGGAACCTTCCGACGACGGCGGGCTGCCGTTGGCCCGGTGTGGAGGCCGCGCTGGCCGGCCGCGTGACCCGCCGCTCCCCCCGCAGTGCCACCACCGGCGGCGGCGGCCAGCCCCGAGCGGCACAACGTGGACGCGTTCGTGCCGGACGGCGCGCTTGATGCCAACTTCCTGGACGAGGTGACGCCCCAGGCGACGCCCTCCAAGACGGCGGCCGCGGCGCCGCCCGGCTCCGACAGGTTGGTCGCAGCGCGTTCCCGGCGGAGAGCGCCGCTGCTGCCGCTGGCGGACGCCACGCCTGGCCTCGGGCGGTCGGCGCTCCCACCGCGGGAGAGAGCGGTGTGGCTCGACCTGTCAGCATCGCTGCGTGATCCGGTGTTCACTGAAAGGAACTCGTTTTGGACGCCTTGCATGCTGGCTTTCGGCAGCGTCCTCGGCTCGTGTTGAGTTGTGGCCATGCTGCGAGTGTTACTTTTTGCCTGTCGCCGCCCCAGTTTTGTTGTGACGCTCGTTTAAAGCGCGTCATACGTGACGTTTGACGCGTGCAGCTAGCTTCGCAGGCTCGTGCGCTGCGCGATTTCGGTCGAGCCGGCATTACCAGGCCCGTTGTCTAGCTCCTTTATACAGCCTCCTGTACGTCGAGTAGTTAGACGTTTTGGCTCTGTCAGCGGCCGAACCTTAAGTGTTTTTTTTTCAGTTTGTTTTGGTGCCGAGAGTCCCGCTTGTTTGCGCCCATGATAAGCCAGGTGCCTGGCCTGTACCGGGGCCTTCAGCTGCGGCCAGGTGTTCAGTGCCTGAGCTCTGACATAGCTGTCGTTCACGAACGTAAACCGGTTTGTTACACGCCCGGCCGAGTTTGCGGTTGTTAGCTGCCGCGTATGGTTGTTGAATGTCTCGTTAGCGTGTGGTGTGGTCGTGTTCCAGTGAGGACGACACGGCGGCCGGCAATCCGATGGTGGCCGGGTTCCAGGACGACATTGATGACCTGGAGCTGGTGTCGGGGGCGCCGCGGCACGACCGCCACGCGCTGCCCGACTCCAGCGACGAGGAACCGGCGCCGCCGCCGCCGGACCAGCGCCGTGGACTTGCCCGACGCGGGGGCGGCCGGCCGGCGGCGGCGCGACGTGCGACTCGTGGCGCCGCCCCCCGCGCCCGACGAGTCCATCGCGGCGGCGGTGGAGAGCGAGCCGGAGGAAGCGTCGCAGAAGGTGCAGACCGACAGTGGCGCGGAGGCGGCGCACAAGACGAAGAAGAAGAAAAAGAAGGACAAGGAGAAGGAGAAAGAGGTCAGCGCCGTGGTGACCGTGGCCGGCGGAGGTTGGCGGCGCTGGATAGGCCAACCCCCCTACTGTCGCTCGCGTTACGCTGGTTCTTGTTCTTGTGCGGACACAGTCCCGGGAACACGGGGAGGGGCGTGGGTACCGTGGCACTATGGTGACGCGTGCAGATTGAACCTAAAAATTGGATTTGGACATTTTTGAAACGTTTCTTCACCTGTCGACATCGGGCTAACTTAACCTAACAATGCCAAGCTCTGCGTTTCAGATTTTTTCTTCCTTTGTCCGCCCCATGCATACTTCCTGATAGGTTTCCACTTGCAAAATGGACTTGACATTCTTCAGCCACGCAAGTTTGCCGCACTTCGTTGACGTAGCCCCTTCGCTCCAGAACGGGGAGAAGAAAAAGAAAAAGAAGCACAAGGAGCGGGAGGCGGACCGGAGCGCGGCGCAGCGCGAGCGGGACGCGCTCGAGGACTTTCTGGAGCGGGACTCCGGCCCGGCCGTGGACGAGGCTTACGAGGCCATATAGACGCCAACCGTCCGCTCGCGGCGCCACGCCACCAGCTTCACCCGCCGCCCGCACATCTGCCGCCGGATTATTTTTATACAAACAGGACAACGCGACACAGGGTGCTTGGTGGGGGCTTCGCTGGTACGCACGGGCTGGGTGTACCGATGCCGGAGTTGTTGCGTGTGGTGATGAACTGTATACCCGTTGCGTATTTATTCGATTTATATGTGTGATGCAAGGTTATGCGTGTGGGCGACAGTGTTTAAATATCGTTACTGTGATGCTCGGGACCGGGTGTGTAATAAACGCGTCGGGGCTGCTCACGGCGTCAGGGGCTGATACGTCAACCGGATATATGTCCTGAGACAAGACAGTCTGTTAATCAACGTCATGTGCGTTCCGCAACAGTGCTGCTGGCCTTTCACACCTTTCACACTCAGACACACTTTCAGCCTCACGCCCATCAATCAACACATATTCAGTCGTCCAACAACGGCCAAGGCCTTCATTTACCCTTACCGTTGACACGTCCTGAACCATCAATAATTTTCGCGCTGCGTACCATCGCTCAGAAGCCGCGCTACGGATCGCACAGAACCGCTAGAATGTCGCTATCATGCCCTTCCACGCGGCTGCGGGTCCCCGGCACCCATATCTACGTCCGACTCGTCGCTGCCCTCCTCGGCGCGCGCTCTCTCCTCCTCCTCCTCCGCTCTGTCCTCGGCCAGCGGCGTCCAGTCCGCGTGGCAGCGCGCCACCGCCGCCGCCACGCGCTCGTCAAGCCCAAGCAGGGCGCGCACCTCATCGGTCTGTGCCGGTGACACCACGCCGCCAGCGTCGCTCATCTCGCCGCCCTGAGCGCGGCGGCGGCGCGCGCGCTCCAGCAGCCGGCAGCTCCAAAGCAGGTCCTCGCGCCACAGCTCCGTATCCGGCTGCAGCCGCATGGCCACAGAGAAGGCGCGACGCGCCAGGCCCAGCTCACCGAGTCCGAGCAGTGCGCGGCCGAGCGTCTGCTGCGCCGGCCACCAGCGCGGCCGCAGGCGCACCGCGCACGCCGCCGCCTCCAGCGCTGGCTGTAGCTCGTGCTGGCGCAGCAACGCCTGCGCGCGCATCTCGTGCAGCTCCGCGTCGGCCGGCGCCAGCGCCAGCGCTTCGTCCCAGAGGCGCAGCGCCTCCCAGAAGCGGTCCAGCTCGGCCAGCGCGACGCCCTGTTCGCGCAGCGCCGCCGCCTGCTCGCCCGCGCTCAGCGCCGGCCGGCCGCCCGAGAACAGCGGGGCGGAGCGGCGCGGCGGCGACGGCGACCTGTCCGAGTCGGAGTCCGGCACCGAGAACGGCGCGAGGCGAGGTCGTTTGGCCACGCTCTGAGCCGACCGCTTCTTCCAGGTGAAGCCAGACATGTCTGTCACGGCGGACGGCGGAGGTGGCGCTGAGTCGGTGCTGGGTGTCACTGCAAGTACACAAGCCACCTGGAGGATTTCTGGGAGTTCAGGGGGTGGTCTGATATTCACCAGTGCCATATATATCACTGCAAGTGGGATTTGGTGAACATGGGATCTATAGCACTTTTATAAATTGCAAGACAACTTAGGAAATAATATAATAATGTACAATAAATATACATGGGGTTCTAGTTTGTATTCTAGCTTAAATCCGAGAAAAAATACCTCATAATTTTCAAGGCATTGGTACGACAAATTGTGGGCAATGCCTTTGACATCCATTACACATGATAGAAGAAGATATAACATGAGTGTGGGATAAGTCCCTAATATAGGCTTTTAGGATTAGCAGTGAGTTATTAGTCAATGGTACAGAAGATAAAGCATGCTTTGATTTATGCACATAAAGTGTTACAACTGCGCATAATGCTTAAGCCGTAAACACCACTGGGGTAGGTGAGGTCTACAGCCCAGCAGCTTTTGGGCATACTGGGTTATACCTGTTCCTATGGTATGAGATGACACCAAAACAGAAATAGATGCACCCAAGACATTCTGGACAAAAATCCAACTATTCTACCTGATTCTTACAGGAAATTCATGCACCAAACCTAGGCCTGACATATCATGCTGACAGATTCAACTATTTGCAGGTAAAAAATACTTAAGGTGATTTTGTCCAATTTACCATAAATCACTTCCATTCCAAGATCATCCTTAGAACGTCAGACCTTCATGTTCCAAAATGTGTGGAGAATGTGCATCAAATTCTGAGCACTCATATATGACACACATGCTGAAATTGTTGCTGCAATGTTGGTGCTGCATCAGATATCTCTTGTATAACTACATCTTTGTAGTCAGGTACCCCAGATCATTTCAGGCATGGTAACACCTATGAATCAACCCATACTTTTACATGTATTTTGCTTCACTGTGCCTACTTAGCTCACTGGAATGAAGCAAGGCTGTTGGTAAAACTTAATGGCTTTATCTGGCCCTAGTTCTCATTTTCCGTATTCAGTTCATTTAAATCCAAGAATGCACAGATTTCTGTGCAAATCAAGCACCACGGGGGATATTTTCTATTCATGGTCCTAGTAGGCAAAAGCCTCCACATTTACCGCCCTCTTTCTTAGGCAAAGCTCACCACAGCTAATCGTCGCTTATGAAACAAATCCTCGTGCAGGTTCTGACTAGCGCCACAAAATTGTCATGGCCGATCTAAGAGATTTTCACTGTCGTCCCACCGCAATCCCCCGTTGGAGTCCAGTGAAATATTGCGCGCAATTCTGTATGAAGCTAGTTCTAATGTGTGTTATGTTGACTCGAGTCCCCAGTGTTATGAAGTAGCATCATCGAATCAATAGCGCCGCTTTGGCTTCCGGTAGAGCCTACCAAATCTCTTAGCGCTGCCAGTTTACCTATCACCTCAAGAAATGCCCACGGCTTCGCCCTACTTGCATCATCAACGCATTTAACACATGTCGGCAACGTATAATGTAAACTTGCATGTAAAGCATTTATACACAAGTTCAGCACATCAGGAGTGAAGTCGACGAGTGACAAGCATCCTCTTCGCTTAGGAAGGTGGGGAGACCGGCTAAGCTGGCAAGGGCCACTTAAGTCAGTTACGAGCAGCTTTGGGGGAACAAATGTTACTGGTGTAAAACATTCCACACCCGCGGTGCGAGGTTCACCCCGCTCAGCAGTCGACGTTTTGTGCGCAAGCGGGACGGAGTGCGGGTGCCTACTCTCTTGCATATCACGCGCTCGGTCGCAGCCGTCGCGCCCAACATCACTTGTCAGTTGGTTTGGAGACCTGTCGCCAGGTAGCGGTCGGAAGACGCAGAGCTCGGCCGCCAGGTGGCAGGGAACGCCGCATCAGGCGTCCCAAGCGCCGCAGCCAGTTGCGCGTATATGCGGGAGGTGCGTCTCATCCCAGGGCAAGCACAATGTCGGTCGTGAGGAATGAGCTTTCGGGACACTTTGCGCAGTGGCCTCTCGTGAAATTGCTTCCAGAAATGAAGTAGAGATGGTTAGACTCTGCAGATTTTCAGTGTGGGCTCTGTAGAGATGATTTAAGCTGCTACACATCGTCTTTCATATCAAATTGCTGTGTAAAGCTGGTTGACCACTTCAGCTGCATGATGATTTGAAACCAAGCTGGTGTGTTCGGCCTTTGCCAATATAGAGTACTCAGGAAACTAGCATGGCATAACTCAATTATACAGATTGGTCTCATTAGGTTTAACGTCTGTAGGCGTGCTATACACACAAGCATGTAGTCTTGCCTCCCTGATACGCTGTGCCGGAGTCACCTGCAGTGAACGTCAAACTGCAACGGGTCCACGCACCCTATCCGTGTGGCGGTGGGTGCGAGTGAGAATGTCACTGAACCACGATTCATTGGCGGAGCCCGTTGGTGTATCTTGGAATTTTACGGTGACAGCTGGAGTGGCATGCCGGCCAAAGAAGTGATATGTTCACACAGACATTTCCTTAGCAGCCTTGTAACATCGAGGACGTTCTTCGCCAATGGTCCTGTGCAACTCTCATTGCCGCTGTATTTCGTGCCTAGTACAACGCAACACATAGCTGTTGCGCGTCATGACGGTCATCCACTATGGTCCCACGCGCATCGGCTCCCCCAATCTGCGTCGTGCTCGGACTGCTAGGTCGCTGCTCATCACTGGCTACGGCAGGCGCACGAGCACGCGGCAGGGTCCGCCAATGCCGCCGCCAATCTTCATCGGCAAGGTCAGGATCCTGCCGCAGAAAATGATACTTAAGGGTTTACCACGCATTTGGGGATAATCGAACAAAAGGTAACAAAAGCCAAGAAGCAAAAAAGAAGAAAGCATGATGCCAAAAAGGTAGCTGGCAAGAAGTGAAAAGGAATAAGAGTGAAATGATAAAGGTCAAACAGCAATAAGTCAAAATGACCAACTTTCAAACGGAAAAGCCAGAAGGGATTAAAGACATCTGAACAGTAAAAAGGCATCTAAAAAAAGACACCTCAACGTTCGAAAAGTTCAACTCAACAATAAAGAAGTGACATAAACAAAAACTTGAAATACACAACACATGAAAATAAATGCAGGTCAAATGCCTTAACGCGACAAGGCAGTAAGCTGAAAAAAATCAGTCAGACGGATACAATAAAAATCACAGAATAAGAGAAACACCTAAGAGCAAAATGGCAAATTATGCGCATATTACACTTTTTAGTATGCTAGAAAAAAATGCAGCCACTTGCAGCTTTGGCTTCAATAAATAGCTGCGTTGATACGAAACTGATCCAAAGTGACAGACTTCCACCTTCTATTGCTGTTGCTACACACATGCCGTTTAAAAACACAAGCACAAATATATATATATATATATATATATATATATATATATATATATATATATATAAAGTACAACCAGAAGAACAGGGGAGGTAATCCGAGAAAATTGTCGTTCCTGTCCTTATGGCGACTTGCACGACTCTGCCCCCTCCCCCTCAACCGTTTTGAGAAATCGACACCAAGGACCATGATGTTTATGGTCAAAAAGGCGTAGAGCATATAAGTAAAAAGACATCATGTGGCAAAAAAATCGTCTAGCGCTGAGACATCTACCATCACGCGGAGGGTACTTCCAACCTAGATCCAGGATACCTCTGCGTCTCCGGCGCAGTTATGAAGTCAATGCCAATTGGCTGGGACCCTACTGGCTAAGCGGAGGCGGCGGGGGGGGGGGGGAGTGCTCGGCCCTAGCCCCGCCCTTCTGGAAGAGCAAGCGATCTAGGACCCTCAGTGCGTTCGTAAGCCCTACAAATGTCACGATTTCTGGGCGGGAAAATTGTGGTTTGACAATAGCCTATTGCACCTTTTCCGCATTTTCTATTTTTCTGACTTTGTAATATGCAACCTGAGTTCCTTTGACTCTTTGACCTTGCGTTTTTAGCTGTATCACTTTTAACTTCTTTTTGCCTGTTTAATTTTTTGCATTTGACTATTGTTCTTTTGGGGTGTTGCCATTTCACCTTTTTGTCGTTTCCATTTCTTTAACATTTTACGGCTGGCTTTTGTTCAGTGTGGCTTTTTACCATTTGACCTCATTGTCCTGGAACCGCATTTGCGGGGGGGGGGGGGGCGGCGGGATTAAGCGCCCTCCTCCACCTCAACGTTCCGGCATTTACCACGGGCGTTGCGTGGAAGAGACCTACCAAAAACGGTGAGCTGTCTTGATAAGAGATGAACAACGCAACTGCTCACCCGGGCAACAACCGGTGAGGACGGCTGAGCAAAAACCTTAATCCGCATATTCCGAAGAAGAAATGAGTTGACTGTGATGCAGCTATGTATACTTAAACGCCTTGCTAATTTTGTCTATATAATATGACTGACAGCTGAAAGCCCGTACAAAAAAAAAACAGATTTGGCCCTGATCGAAAGCTGTAAATACCAAGCGCTTAGCCCCAGCATACTGCGGCAAGGCAGCGGCTGCAGACCGCGGGCAGCGTCTCCGTGCTCACGTGGCGCCGGTGGCCGGCACCCGGCTCATGTCTCCCACGTGCTCCACGCCGAAGATGTTGCTCCGGAACAGCGCCTGGTGGGCGGGGACCACCTTGTTGTTGCCCGGGTCCAGTGAGGGCGTGTCGATGCCGACGCCGACGATGGCGCCATCGGCGGCGATCATCTCAGCCGCCGCCGCGCCTATACCTGTCCGGCGCCAGCAGTGACGTCACGCGCGCACTACCAATGACGTCATGTGCGCACTGGCACTTATGGTAGGCGTGGGTTGTCACTGGCATCATACATGCACTGGCGTTGATGTCATGCGCCAATTGACATTGACGTCATGTTTGCGTAGTCAATGTCCATCATTTCACGCCGCCTCTTCATGTGTGCTGCTACTAATGTCATATGCCCACTGACAGTGACGTCATGAGCGCAATACCACTGACGTCATGTCTACAGATACCGACTCCACGCTCGCAGACTCCATGACATGTAGCTTGTCATGTCTGCAGACACAGCGGCTTGCCATGTCTGCAGACAAGGCTGCATGTCTGTCACATATTCGCAAGATGGCTCCTCAGTACCATGTCTACACTCGGGAGATGGTGATGTAACATGCGCGGACGCGGGAATCATCACGTCCAGATTATTGGCCTATACTAGCATACCTATATGTCATGTCCCTAGACGAGGATAAGCATGTGTCATAGCTTTGACTGCGGCTGAAAGTGTGCCTTGTGCCCAGATATGGGTAAAATATCATGACACCTGCACGTGCGGGCGTACTGACGTTATTAATTCGGACACGAGTGTAATGTCCTGAGTATTTAGACACGAGCTTGCTGACCTTTGGTCTGCAGACGAGGGCATACATCATGCATGCAATCAAAACTGGAACGAAGCCATGCTAACGGACAACGGTGTGCTGACGACATATCCGAGACACGGACATGCTTACCACCTGAGCTAAAGTCTGCGGGTTCCCACTGACGTCACATCCGAGACACGGGCATGCTCACAAACTGAGCTTACGCCTACGGATACCCACTGACGTTACACCCGGGAGTGTGAGCAAACAGACAACTTAAGGGTAACCACGGTTTCGCTTTTCCACACTTTTACGTACCATACGTATCAGGATTAGGGATTTACACGAGAGCTTCCAGCTGCGATCAGGGCTTCTTAAGGCGGCTAGTCCCCCCCCCCCCCCCCCAATCCCCCGTCCTGCCTCCACACTGACCAGGGAAGTGCAGTTCATATGCATTCGCAGCTTTCTTCGCCTTGAACTCCTCGGGCGTGACACCCCAATAGCGCGTGCTGTTGCCCCAGTGGTCAGCGTAGCCCGTGTACACCAGCAGGATGGTGGGGTAGCGCCAGTTGCCGTGCGCCTCCTTCCAGGCGATCAGGTCGGCCGGGGTCAAGGTCGTGTCAGGGTCAGCATCACTCCGGGCGGAGATGTTGACCAGAGCCGCTGGAATCGTAGCGCCAGAGTGAGACAGAGCGCTTTAGAGGCGCTTGCGCCTTATACTAATTACATGACAGTCAAGCACATGGCAGAGCCTATCCCAGTCTGCCACGTTGCGGGGTCACTGCAACTCAAGACAAAAGAGAGGCGGAAGAGTAAGACAAATAGCAACGACGCCACCGTTCACCCATCCACCCACGAGTTCCGTGAACTCTATCCTTTCCGCGTGACTTTAAGTGACGTGAGCCCTGCCGGGGTCCCAGTCCTGCCTGAGCAAACGGCGCGATAGGACCGTTCACACAGGCAACCAACAGTCCCAACACAGAACAGGCCTAAAAAACCGCATTAACAGTCCTAACACATGGGCACCACAAACATGCTTTCGACTTTACCTGCTGACGTAAATAAGTTAAAGCACATCAGCATCAGGTCATCGAGGTGATAAGCAATTTCAACACACTGGGCGTTTTCGGCGATCTTTATCATCGCATCACCGACATCACTCAACTCCAGTTTATCCGTGATAGTACGCGCAAGGTTCAAGCAACTGTGAACTTTCGTTGATGTCAAAGCACTGCGAAAGGACAAAGCGTAACAAGCTTACCCACAGCGCATCTGCTAGACGAGGTGACTGAACCTTGCGCGAGGCATGCTAGAAACGGCAGTCGCGCGGTGGACAGCGGTGGCGATTTGGAGATGGACAGCCCAGAGCCATCAAATAGGCCAGATCGCTACCAGTAAATACAGATGTGCATGGAAAATGAATTGGAATTAATTGGTAACTGAATCCCATCTTCATGACGTATCCAGAACGTGATGACAAATGGGATTCTAAAGAGGAAAATTCCAACTCCGGAAATCAAGACAACATAGCTTTACTGTTTTGTGCCTGATCCATGCAAGGCGTTCCTTCGCCTTACGTGCTGCGGTAACTCGAGTACCACTGAAGTGCGGGTGTTCTTGAAAGAGTCCTTTACTCCAGACAGTGCATAACCATTTCATTGTATGGAGCGAAGGCTTAAAGAAAGAAACCAGCCAGAGTAAAGTGTTGCAACCTGCTACCCGTAAGGTTGCAGGGGGTAACCACAAGGGCTTGCTTGGGCCGGAATTTAAATGCAATGCTCTGGTGGGTACAGTGCACTTATTGGGATGGCACAGGTGCTCCCAACAAGCATGCGGATATGACTGCTAAAAAGGAAAGTGAGAATGACGGGATGAGCGCAAGTTTGCATCACGCGTTCCCGAGAACGATGTTGCACTTGAACCAGGGAGTGCAAAGCTCAGCATAAGTGCGGTTTAGAATCACATGGTCGTCACTGTGGGTCACATGCCTTTTGATGTGGTAGCCAGCCAGCACAAGGATATTTTCCTAGGGGGTCCTGCCGCCGACTCCGGTGGGTGGACATGGGGTGAGAGCTCGACCTGGCCGACTACAGTTAACCCTGGTGTGCGATTGCATTGTATGATATGCTGCAAACGTGTTCAAAAAATTAAGTAATTGTGTAGGGCCATCTATGACTTAAAGGAGCTTCCAGCTATCATTTCTACGTGCAGTGGCATCATGCCAAAAGCTAGCTGCAACAAGCGGCATGGTTTAAGCCAGCTGCTACTCAGCCGAGCGAGCAAAATAATTTTTGAGTTCGTTAAAAAAAAATAGTGGGCGATACGCCTTCGTAAAGGCGTTCGGAGTAAGCACATGACGCTCACATGCTTACCGTGCGCCACAAACCGATCGACAGGAATCTGCTCCAGAGTCAGCCGCCCTAAACATATGCGCGGGCGCGTCCATGTGGGTGCCGCCATGCTCCACGGTCTCGAAGTTGTGCGTCTCGAGCCTGCCGAGGGCGGCAGGGGGACGGCACGTGAACAATCCGGTTTGGTTCAGGGCGCGCGCGGCGGGACGTGGTTACAGCGGCTTTGTGGCGGCGTCAGCCCACCGCCGACGCGGCATAGGACGGTTGCCGACCTCACGTCTGCGGCGGGACAGTCCAATGCTTTCCGGGCTGGGCAGTAACACCGCCTCTCACACTTCACACACGTGGAGGAGGTGCCACACTTGATGCACGTGAAGAAGGTGCCGCACTTCGCGCGCGTGGAGGAGGTGCCACACTTCACACACTTGGAAGAGGTGCAATACTTCACACACGTGGAGGAGGTGCCACACTTCACACACTTGGAAGAGGCGCCATACTTCACACACGTGAAGGAGGTGCCACACTTGATGCACGTGAAGAAGGTGCCGCACTTCGCGCGCGTGGAGGAGGTGCCACACTTCACACACTTGGAAGAGGTGCCATACTTCACACACGTGGAGGAGGTGCCACACCTTACACACGCGGAGGAGGCATTGCCGGACGCTCAGGACTTGTGTGGAGGAACCGTCATTGGCGACTGCTGCGGAGCAGGTGACTCGAGCTATGAACTTACGCTTTGAAGAGACGGCCTGTTGAGCTATTTATACCGAATGGGGACATCGAAACGTATGCCGGCACTCATTTTGTGCATTCATTCAATTCATTTTATGTAAGCGCATTTTGCACTGCATTCTGCGGCGGCGTAACTTGCTTTCGAAAATAACTGCGCCGTGTCCGAAAGGCAGGGCCAGTTGAGGTCGGCCTTAATGGTTGATGAATCGTTGTGGGTGCTGTGGCGTTACGTCCACCGCATATGCCGTGCCCTATTTGCCCTATCACCTCCACCTCCAGTCCAAAAAAGAACTGAAAAAGAACAAAGGGCAGATTTCCAGACATTTCCTAGACTCAGTTCGCCTTCAGAATGAGATACAGAGTCATTTGAAACTCGGAAGAATACAGATTTGCCCCACTCTCTTGAATTTTACGTGATTAACATTAAAATAAGATTTGTTTCTGGTCAGCCTATCAAATGCAATGACCAAATCGATTAGGATGAGCACTGAGTCAATTTCGAGTTATCAGCACCGATCAAGTTTCATAGGGAATATGTTCAACGGGCGATGGCAATGAGCGGAAGTAACACGCGCAGCATCTCTTACAATCAATGGAAACTGACACGAATTACCGGCACTACTCAAATCAGTCCATTTAACTTCCGTGTAGCCACAGCACTGTGCAGGGCATCCCATTTATAAGCGTCTAAGAAAAACATAGGTCTGCTAGAACGTTTTCGATGCAAATAAAAACAGGGAAGAGACAAAACAAAAATGTTTAAGAGCATGTAAGGAAGCGGAACAACTGAGCCCTTCACAGAAAGCTACCGTCCATAAAATCGATTAATGTGATACCTCAATTTCTAGCTTCTAGCTAGCATCTAATAACTGACCAACTTTTGAAACGTGATTCCAGGCGCCAATTATTTTGAGTAAGAATCGACTTAAATCATGCGCAATTCAATAAAAGACATCTGGCAATCATCATGGAAACAGCCGCCACGCCATGACGGCTGCGCTAACTTGAGCACGATCCACTCACCAGAAGCCTTCCATCTGGCCCTTGAACAATTCGCTCAGATTGAACTTGAGTGAGCCAGGCCGGTACTGTGTGGTCTTGTCGTATGTGTGGCTGAGGTCGATCCACGGGCCAGCGAAGGCCGGACAGAGCAGGACCAGCAGGAGAGAGAAGCCGAACAGAAGCCCGGCTAGACAGGCGGAGCTCATCTGTTGGTGGAGCAACCAGATCCCTCACCACCATTCAGGGGCGTCACTTTTTATGCCTTCGGGGTCCCTAGCCTCCCCAGTGGTGACACAGCTTCTCCGGTGGCGCTGTGCTACCTCCTGTAACACAGCGCTTTCTTTGGAACTGTGTTGCCACTGCTGCCACTGGTAAACAGTGTTATCAGCGCACCTCCCTCATGAAAACTTGGACAAGGAAACGTACAGAACAGCCTTGAACTGTTGTTGCACTAGGTACCTGAAGACACCGCTGTTGTATTTTCATGATTACTGTGTACCACATAGTAAGCTGTGGGCACTTGATGACTTGATGGTTCGCACAAAATTACTCATGTATTCATCGCTCCTTCCATTCTAACGTTTCGAAATCGTATCTCATCTTCGGGGAAGGCTAAATGGCACAAGAAATAAGTTTTGACTTTGAAAGGATAAAAAGTTGTGCTCTACTGTTCAAAAAACATTTTTTATGCGGAGAACATGAATGAAGCATAACTTATCGAAGTAAGACAGAATCCTATTTTCACTTTGATACATCGAAGAAGCACTCATAATGGGAACACTACAAAAACACAATGAGAACACTATCGCCACAAAAGCAGTCAAACAAACACTTCACCGGTAGTCCAAGTTCAAGTTCGCTCAAGTTCGCTCGTTCAAGTTCAAAATCAAGCTCAAGTTCACGGATAGATTGTCCCTATTTTTAGCCTCTAGTTTCTACGGATTTTATGGATCCTCCAGTGTTCTTTTTTGGAGACCACGGTGGCAGCGGTACAATATGTCGCTCACTGAGCTACGAAATATATATATATATATATATATATATATATATATATATATATATATATATATATATATATATATATATATATATATGTATGTATATATATGTATATATATGGATATATATGGGTGGTGCATCTATATGCATGTATATATACGTATAAATATATATATATATATATATATATATATATATATATATATATATATATATATATACACATATATATATATATATACATATATATATATATATATATATATATATATATAATCTGTGATACCTCCTATGTGGAAAATGAGGGCGAACAAGCGTATACAGCTCCACAAAATAGTGCTGGAATCTGGTGGTGAAAATGGAAGAGTAAGATCGAATCTTTGTGTGTGTGTGTGTGTGTGTGTGTGGTGTGTGTGTGTGTGTGTGTGTGTGTGTGTGTGTGTGTGTGTGTGTGTGTGTGTGTGTGTGTGTGTTGTGTGTGTGTGTGTGTGTGTGTGTGTGTGTGTTTGTGTGTCGCTGTGGCTAGAAAATGTGCGCGGGGAACAGTCGCAAAATTGTAAAAGAGGTACGCCTCAGTCCAACCTTTGAACGGTACGAATCTATTGGGAATGACCTTCGGACGCGTTATTTCATGAGGCCCAACCATCTTCACTCCCCCATCGCAGCTTGTGTTCCAACCCCATACAATTTCGAGGAGAGAGAGACCAAAACCGGAGAGGAGCCGGCTGTTGGCGCTTTTCGGGTCAGATTGAGTCATTTTTCGCTGTTCAGCCCTTTCTCCCAACTCATTTCGCGGAACTACGTTCCTGCGCTCGGCCATTTTCCAGTTTACCTGCGATTACAGTTTCCAGTTTTCAAAACCGGCGATGACTGTACGGATCTAATTGACCGATCGGGCTCGCCGGTGACTTCGTGCTTGTGCGTGGTCCACAATCTACCCGTTAGTGTGTCATGCAGTAATTTTAGATTGATGGCACCATGCCCGTGGTGTATTCCCAGGCGGGCATGCTTAGCTATACCAATGTTTCAATATACGCTGCCATCCTAGCACTCACTTGTAGTACTTTAGTCACCGTGTGTGGCAGCACGGTGCTTGAAGTGTTCGCTAAGCCAATATCGTTTTGAGTCTTTTTCATGGTGTTATTGCATACTTATCCGTGATTTAGGACGTCACTTGTTTCAAATGTTCAGCTATGGCGCTTTTCTTAAATTAGTCGATTTGAAGTCTCATTGCCGTAATAACTAACAAGAATAACTGACTTCTTCTACAAAGCAGCACAAACGCGATTTGTGCATGAGTTATTGCGCAGAATGCTCAATAATGACAAGAGTCATTTGACGCACACAATATTTGGAAGTCGTGCTCACGAATGTCAGTTCAGACCGGCTTGACAATAGCATTATTCTTGACCTTGAACGTCGCATGATCTGTGGGATGGCACGATATAAATGACGTTGCTGGGGCGTCATGACGCCTAACTGGCCCCACAATATTCTGTGCGACATATTCTGCACATTTGCGCTGACGTGAGCTACCGAACTAGAGGATTTTAGGTCCAAAGAAGGGTACGGCTGTCGTGCAAAATTCTCTCTAGTTTGTGCATGTCAGCCAACGCCGTTGTGCAGAATTTGTCTTCAGTGCATCGGACAACCTTCCAAGGAGGATACATAAAGCCTATTTCCGAGGATCATCTGGCAGTGTCAAAAATGTTTTCTGTGAATGGCGCGCAATACCAGGTTTATCGTGAAATTCAATGTGCATGCAATCTGAATTCATCCCAAACGCTAGGCAATTTCGATAGGAAAAACAATGTTCTCAGTCGCATTTGCTTAAAAATGAAGGGTTAACATCCAGGACGTGAATTGAGGTCGCCGACATCCGAAGAGAACTCCGATTTTTTGCGATAAATACGTTAACCTGATCGGCTTAGCAGCCCTTACCCCCGCAATGGGTTTTAGAAAATGGCATACAGTCCAATGCCAGATAATATATCACCCCGCCGGCACGGCAATAGGCAACACCGTACAGGCAGAAGTGTATAGGTAATCTTTTTGAATCTTGCGTTTTGTCTTTGCTTAATGAATGCAATGCATGACGTATCTGGCGCAGTGTGGTCAAACCTTCTATGTATTTTAATCCATGTAAACCAAAGCCAACCTCTAACATAAACCTGCCAGGCTGAAATTAGGTAAGGAACTTCAGACACAATCAACCCGCAAGCGTGGGTTTTCACTAGTGTAGTGGTTGTGCTGGGTTATTTGGAAGCAGAGGTTCAGGGTTCGATCCTTCCCGGTTTCAGCCCCTCCTGCTAGGGTAAGAAACAGACAGCACCAGCGTAAGCAGCTGATGCGCGTCGTGAAGTCCAACGACAACAACATGGCTATTGGCGTGCAGTGAAAGTAAGTGAAAACAGTCGCGGGTAAATTCAGGAAATTAAAATAATTAGATCACTTTGGCACCACTGCTCAAGACACCCAACGACCTTGCCGCTGCTAGCTGCTGCTGCTACGGTGGTACAAGCGCTTACCCTTGCTGAAGTGCCGTGTTCCGTTATCGCGATTACTGCAGGGAACCAGCCAGTTCCCTGGCCCGTGCTCTCGCAGCCAGCCGCTGTCGTCTGCCGAGCGGGGAGATCGGTGCAGGGGTATATTTGGCCAGCGTGGTTCGGGGGAAGGAAGCCGAAGGTCGTTTAGTGCAATTCCAGTTCTAGGGTTACCAGATGTACGGAGTGTTATTTTTCAGTTTACTTATGCTGGGCAATTGTGTAAGAAAAGTCGGTTCGTAGCGGTGAACATCAAGATTGTTGCAGATGCTGGCCTCGGAAACTCCCACTTGGCTCGCCTGTGCAACGGCCGACAGGTCTATCCCGAGATCGCATGTGGTCGTTTGTCCTTACCAATCCTGGACACGTCAAGGAACGCCTGGATGTTCTCCAGGGCCCGTTCATGATGGGAAAATGTTACCAGATGCTCCGCCCGTTCAGGTAACGACCCTATGACGTTCCACAAGCTACGTCACCTACGTAATGGAGAACGCTTCAAGTAACTCCTCAGCATGGTGGCTAGTAAAATCAGCTGTTTCCAACAAAGACATTTGGAGCGCAGCAGAGATGATATTGACGAGTCTGGACAGGCAAATGTACTTCAGAGTACAAATGTACAAAATACTGCAGGCGTATCTCTCACAACAGCTGACTACACCATAACGACCTACTTTAACGAGAGTATTGTTAAGCACAGAAAGGCAGATCACTGCCCCTCGATTCAGAAAGAGTTACACTTTTGCAAGCATTGCGCGAGCGTAACCACATGCAATCGATGATCCCACGGGCACGTAGTTCACACAGGCACTGGTAACTGAACGCCTTATGCAGCTAAGAACATCGTGCATGTATACTGAGGTCGTCCATATATTTTGTTACGCATGGAAGAGTTTAGTGCGTGTGGTTGCAAGCAGGGATACAGCTTTGCTCGGAGCACGTGTGCAGGGAGAAACTCTCATGTTGTGACAAGTCGCATGAATGAGAGTTCCACATATGGACACATGTGGAACTGTACAGAGACGTACAAAATCCATGGAAACATGTGACGTTAGGTTTATGCAGTATACATAATTCCAAAGCATTGAAGGCATGGATAAACCTTCCCAGAAATCATACTGTCCAGACATGTTATGTTATAGTATCCAGAAGGCGACTAACACAGTGATGCACTCGCTGACGTAGCGGTTCTGGCCCTGCTGAAGCGCCAACGTTGCTCAAACAAAACAGAAAATGATGTACATGACGTGGTTCTAGGACATGATGACAAATATTTCAATCGCAGTTTCGTACATCACGCAATTTTTTTTCTCAAAATCTCCAGGCTAAGCTGGCTCCTTATTTTGACAATCATGGCCAGCTCCGAGGCAACCAGAAGCGTCCGTTGGAAGATGTGATGCCTGCGTTGCAATATCGTGCTGAGCCAGTACCCCAACACTCCGTTGGAGACAAATTTGGAACTTTATAATCTGGGTCACGCTAGTACCTGACAACACTTTACAAGCATGTAGATGCCGCGCGCGGTGACGTCATCGCGTAGCCAATAGGAGCGCAGCTACATGAATCTATCGCAGGCTTTGCAGCGTGCACCGGCTACCTGGGTGTGGCCGCAGCCATCGACGGGTCCTTTCTCTTCATGGATGCACCCAGCAAGGAGATAGCAGCTGCTCATAATACCCACAAGCATGGCCAAACAGTGCGTCTACTGGCTGCTTGTGATCATCGCGGCGCACTCGCTGATGTGCTGGTAGGGTTCGGGGATCCGCCCACGATTTTCGTGTCTTTTTTGGGGGGGAGAAGGTCCTCCTCTGCTGCGACCTCAGGGAGCATCGGCGGCAGCTTCTCCCATCTAGCACACACCTCATCGAGGACAGGAGCTTCTCCTTTCCCCGGAGAGCATCACCGCTTTCCGAGCCAACGATCACCTCAGCCCCGCTCAGCGCCACCTCAACAGACCATACAAAAAAACGCGTGTAAAAATTGAGCATGCTTTCAGCATGCTTGCAGCATGCTGAAAAATAAAGTATAGCAGCTAAAACATTTATAAGTGAAAAACATGGGCAAGGTGGCCGAGGTTATCGTTGCATTGATTATTGCACCATGCACCAATCATTGCATTGCATGTCGTGAGCATGGGGCAGGGGATGACATAGTGCCTGCAGAGCCCCATGGAACAGATCCCGTGGAACGGACCGACATAGGTGCGCTGTTGCTTTCTAGCATACAGAGCCTGCAAGTGAAGTGCATGGGCATCACAAAGCGACAGCACATGGCTGACCACCTCATGGAAAAAATGATCATGCATGCAGATTGATCCAGTTAAATGTTGTAATGTGACAATTCAAAAAGATAGAAGCAGATCGGAAAGAACAGCCAATTTATTACGTTCAAATCAGCATAACCACACCTTGGTAAAGAGACAGTTAAGGAGCAGCAGTTAGAAGTTACGGTGTCTTTGGAAGAATAATAGACTGAAACCCTTGGAGACTCCACATGAAGAAAGACAAACAATTTGTGTGGCACCCAGGTTGCCTGGGATTATGTCCGAGCAACATACAGTATCACGGTTTCATTGTTTGATTGCCTAGTGTATGTCAAATCTCATCCAACATTTGGCACACAACATTTTAATACTTAAGTGTTCACTGTCTTCCATCATTGACCATTTAGGTTACATCATGAAGGTAAAACTTCATTCAAACAATACCTTAAATAGATACAAGATGATGCCATCTATGACAGGCATCAATTTTTTTACAGCTCACCCACATTGTCAAACGCAGCAGAGAAAGCCATGACAGTAGCGAAGGTTTCTTTGGCAAAGTATGCATATATAATGGCCACATTAAGAAGATTCAATGCAATTAAGGTGAGGACAGGCCATAGCTTGATGTGTACAGAACACATTGCTCAAAATTATGCATATGACCTTTATAATCACACAAATGTTGAACTACGACAATTTTTTACTCCCGTCTTGTACTTCCACATACTTTCAATACTACTAGCAATTAATCAGTGAAATCAACCTCACATCCCTGTTACCTATCAATACAGTATGCCGAAATACATACCAGTGCTTAATCTGGTAACATACATTTTAGGCCATGCCACCATGACACTGTTCAGCATCAGGGTTCACAAACTACATCACCCATCCCCATTGTTCAAAATCTGGCAGGCATGCAGTGAAGGTACAGGTCAGTGAAGAAGTGACGTATAAAATAAATACAACCATACCAATAAGCTAATTTTCATGCAGCACAACAATCGTGCTTACACGTCACGCAACTGTACGTTTGCTTGGTTTACCTCTACCATCCCATGCCCGTCCAGTCTGGTAATTCAAAATAATCAGTCAGACCTATGAAACAAATCAGCTTGCATTACAGGGACACTTTCATCTGATATAATGCCGTAGCACCTGGGCAGAGAAGTTTAGTAGCAATGCATATAAGTGCGAATTTGCGGTCGAATCACAAAGTAGGCAATGATGGCTGACACATCAGTGTACCTACTGCACCTCGGTCAGATGTGCCGTGACCTGCAACCCCTGACAAGCTTTCATGAAGGGAAAGCAAAAAGTCTTACTGATGCATTTTTCAACAACGGTAGTAAACTACTCTATGAAATAGTGTATCTTATAAATGGCAGATCTAGGGGGCTCGAGGAAACCCTCCACATCCACCCTACCCAAGGTCATCTAACGACCCTACCCCATCCGCAAATGCGCCGTGGGTGTTGCTATGCGTTGCTATGTAAATAGTCTCGAGCTACCGCGCTTGCTTTGCCTCTCGGCTAAGTAAGGAATGGGCTTGGGCCGTGACGTCATAGGTGGGTCGGTAGCTACGTCATCTATCGACTGGGATTACTCGAAGTAAGAAATGGACTTCAATTTGGTCATGAAGAACGGAGCCCGGAGCGCACGTAGGACGCTCTAGCTGTGTTGTGATGCCTGATCGTCTGGGTGTCACTCATGCGCCGTCATCCAGGATCCACACTCATGTCGACCACTACTTGAGGCCAAACTCTTGAAGTCGACGTCATGCTCGGGCACGTCCCAGCCTAACAAGCTCTTGCCTGACGCGCCACCTTTCTCTCCTGGAAAGGAGAATACCTAGCATGGCTCAGATTACGCATACAGACGCCGTTTTTCGAGATCACCCTGCAGACGAACCCTCGCTAGCCAGTTACCACTTGACGCTCGCATAGCCGTTGGCAGCGCCAGACAATGGGCAGTTGCGACCTTCGAGCGCCGGAGCATAGTATCGCCCCACTCATGCAACGAAAACTGCTTTACCGTCTCCTTCCCCCTCCGGACCTGGATAACCCCCGGCTTCTGACATGCAGCTTACGCTATGAGCTAAGATTCCTGCACACATTTTGTAAGCATTGCGGAAAACTTCGGTTACAGGTACACCCAGGGGCAAACCTCTTTGGTTCGGTGTGGCGACAGACCTCCGACGAATTTTGCCGATCATGCAATGACGGGACCTCTTCGAAATCGTGAGCCCTGCCTTTTGTTAACAGGAGTAACCGAAGCTACTAACGGTAAATAAGATCTGCGAGATGGGCATAACCATAGCAACATAGGAAAACTAGCATTGCGAAGGCGGCTCAAGGGATTAAGAAATAAGGACATTTCAGACGGTCTGAAGCGCATTACGAGCCGCCTTCGAAGGCATATATGAAACACTTCCTGGTGTCTAGATCAAATTGCTGTGTAATTAAGATGGTTAATTCAAAGAATTGACATATTTTGTGACAAGACCTTGTTCAAGTATTGCG
The DNA here is from genome assembly GCF_011947565.3 of Pollicipes pollicipes. Lineage (NCBI taxonomy): Eukaryota > Metazoa > Arthropoda > Thecostraca > Pollicipedomorpha > Pollicipedidae > Pollicipes > Pollicipes pollicipes. Next base: position 16,653,428 of record NW_023596448.1, on the reverse strand, counting down.
AAAGTTATTTCAGTGCAACAGAGCTCCAAACCTATGCCATGTCGCCACTGCAGTGCTTTAAATGGGGAACGTTGGCAAAGACATGCGCTCGTAAACCCTGATAGGGGAAAAGAAACATTTCTCCAAGGGAAGCCATATATATATATATATATATATATATATATATATTGCACGGACAATGACATCGTGTTCGCATGGTTAATCACTGAGCGCGCCATTCAAGGTATTTCAAAGTTGACACCTTATCTTTCGAAGCCGCGGCTACGGCCATACAGCCGGCATCGAGTAATGCGATGTCGGGAAGTCGACCAAATACCGTGGAAGCCGGAATCTAACAAGCGATTGTTCTGACTGCTGGTAGCCTTGTGCCACCAGCATTTCCAAACGCGGACAGTAGGCTGATTTCCCGCGCGATTAGAGGTATTTTACCCAGCGTCCTAGAATCGCCGACTTTGGGTGTAAAGCAACACCCTATGAGGAGGAATCTTCCATTCCTTTTCCCCATATTTTATGTGAATGTTTCACTCCTGCCTGACATTCTCTAATCGCACATGGCAACCCGTATTTCCCTTTCTGAGGTTTTTAGACGTCATCCAATACCGAGCTCACTTGATACCACCAAGCATAAACGAGGCTCCATAGAACCTTGACACCTATGGCTATGTCCTGCCTCACCTACATCTGAATCATGTCTATGTATGCCCAGCCAAGGGCGCCAGGAACGTCCAACCCCAAGAACCCCAGCGACCCGAGCCGCTTGCACGCGTGAAGTTTTGGTTTGTATACAAAATGCATCCAAATCTGCAGCTGTGCGCCAAATGCAAGGTTTTCACGTGCCCCCTATTTTTTGGTCCCACCACCACACCACGAAAGCAGAGCCCGTGCAAACACCAGCAAGGCCTGGTAGAGAATTTTACTCTACGTACTTCTTTTTTCCCGAGGAAACTTGACCACTAATTGCATCACTCCCGAAATGCAGTAGTGAAACATTCAAGATATGTCTTCTAAATTAAACTTACAAAATGAACATCTCCATTTGAGCATTTTTTTACTAGGTTTCCAGTCAAATCAGCTAATTACAAAATTTTGCGAGAAAAGTACCAGTATTTATATTTATTTAGCTACTTTTGTGTTTCTTTGGCATCATACGAGTGTGATACCATTTCATTCTTCTTTCTCTTTCGATTGCCTTTAGAGGTACCATCTGCTGCTTAAAATTTTGACCAATTTTCTCTGCAAGATGCTCCAACTGCAAACTTCTACGTATT
>NW_023596448.1:16594151-16651160 GCF_011947565.3 Pollicipes pollicipes | reverse complement strand
AAAAACAACTTGCGGCATGTACCCCGAACCCACCACCTAAGCTCTGCGGCCCAGTTCAGGAGATAGTTCGCCTACGACCTTACACTAAACAGGGCAAGGGAGGGCGTTACGTGCCATCCAATGTTGCGCCCGGGGCCTGGGCTGACCATCGCTGGCCAGTCCTCAGCTGGCCCCGCCGTGACAATCGAGCTGCGCCTGTCCTGAGATGGCTTGACTTGCGCTTGTTCTAGAACCCTCGCCGTGACTTTAGAGTTACGCTGCCCTGATGCCCTTGCCGTGACAGTCGAGCTGCGCTTGCCCTGAGACCCTCGCCGTGGCAGCTGAGCTACACCGCCTGAGACCCTCGCCGAGCTCGAGCTGCGCTTGCCTGAGACCCTCGCCGAGCTGAGCTACACCTGCCCTGAGACCCTCGCCGTGGCAGCTGAGCTACACTTGCTCTGAGACCCTCGCCGAGACAGTCGAGCTACACCTACTCTGAGACCCTCGCCGAGACTGTCGAGCTGCGCCTGCTCCTAGACTCATGGTCAGTGCCGCTTGATTACGAATTTAGCATCTTTCCCTCAGACTGCGGGGGCGGCAACGTCGTTGCTAATTACGGCAGCATGGAGATAAAACCAAGCACCTTTACGCCGGAGGAGTATCGAGTTGGTGAAGACTTTGGCTGTAATGTGCATGAGGAACTAATTTTAAAAAAAATCAAACACCCGCTCCACATCTATGGCAAGAGCCACTGTGAGATCCTAAACAGCGCTTATATATATATATATATATATATATATATAGATATATATATATATATATATACATATATATAATATATACGTGTGTGGTGTGGTGTGTGTGTTGTGTGTGTGTGTGTGTGTGTGTGTGTGTGTGTGGGTGTGTGTTGGTGTGTGTGTGTGTGTGTGTGGGTGTGTGTGTGTGTGTGTGTGTGTTGTGTGGGGTGTGTGTGTGTGTGTGTGGTGTGTGTGGGTGTGTGTGTGTGTGTGTGTGTGTGTGTGTGTGTGGGTGTGTGTGTGTGTGTGTGTGTGTGTGTGTGTGTGTTGTGTGTGTGTGTGTGTTGTGGTGTGTTGTGTGTGATTTAGAAGAAATCGAGGCCGAAGTTGTTGAAAGAGACGGCTCCGGATCCGATTCCGGTTCGGGCCCGTTTTTTTAGGAAACGATTAGGAGCGGCGAGTTATGAGGTGGGCGGGGCGTCAGGCGTGTGATGAGGTGGAAAAGGCGCCTAGACGTCAGGCGGGCGACGAGGTGTGCAGGACATGCAGACGTCAGGCGGGCGATGAGGTGAGCAGGACATGCAGACGTCAGGCGAGTGATTAGATGGACAGGGCAAACAGGCGTCAGGGGTGATGAGATGGCACGGCAAACAGGCGTCAGGCGGATGATGACATGTACAGGGAAACAGGCGTCAGGCGGGTGATGAGATGGGCAGGGCAAACAGGTGTCAGGCGGGTGATGAGATGGGCAGGGCAAACAGGTGTCAGGGGTGATGAGATGGGTAGGCCAATCAGGCGTCAGGCGGCTGATGAGATGGACAGGGTAAGTGACTAAAGAAGTTGATGCCCTAGTTTGCAGTTTCAGTTTTAGCGGTTCACACAGGAATATTTTTCTCTTACTGACTGGAAAAGTGCTAACCACAGTGCCTGAACAATGCTTGTAAAATGTCATTCTGAAAGTCAACACCTGCTTGCCAGAATGCAAACTGTTGTGTATGCAAATGGCATACGTTTACAAAGCAATCTGGGAAGCTTACTCATGGAATGCAGCTGGCACTGTCAGCAGCTGAAAACACGGAAAGATATCCAGATATGAGCAAAAACATTGCACTAACCCGGCACTTCAGGATTTGCCATGACAAGATTTGAATCACTGACACGTGGCAAAAAAGGCTGTGAGCAGGCCAGGGAGAGAAAGCGAATTTCAAAACGCCGCATCAGGTTAGATGCTAATGTTGGTAAAAGATCTGGCTCAAGATTTGATTCTGCTGTGAAATGTTTACACACATTGTAAAACAAAAGCAATGAAACTTGGCTCTGGTCATTTCCAGACCACTTCAAGCTCGAAGCCCACCCTCGATCAAGGCAGCGGTCGTTTGTGCCATGTCGCCATTATCTCACCGACTTGCACGTGACACATCAAATGCCTAACAATGCAATTCTTATCTTGGCACAGCTTAGACAACAGCAATGTCTGCTACAGATGTTGAAGTTGTGCGGTGACTCCTCACTTTGTATTCTGTGACGTCAAAAAATGAGAAAATATTGATCGTACATGCACAATTTTGATACGCTGCGTCGTCTGCAGATTAGTGATAGAATAACGGTCACTTTAAGGTATGGAACTTCTTCAAAATTATATATCATCACACACCAACTATGTCTTCATAAAGGCTTTCATAACACCATCAACCAACTATTTTTTCGCTGTTCCACATCCGTTATGGCAAACATTACGAAGATTACGCAAGCTTTTACTGATTGCTTGTATCTTTGTTATTAGATGCAGTTTTTCGTAAAATGTGGAACTGGGAAGTGGCTTACACCCATTCTCAGCAATCAACTCAACGTTTTTCAACAGCTCACCTTTGCTGGCACGGTGGTGGGAAGGATCGGGTGCGGCCTTTCCACTTTGAGCTTGTACTCTTGAAATAGTATGCGGTGCAATGGTAGCGGCAGGTTTCCACCACATGTCTCAGCTTCAATGCACTAGAACCTGCATTGAAGCTGCAGTGCACTAGCACATGCATTGCTATTAACATGATGTCCAAGTGAAGATAGTCAGTTTGAAACAGTTTTGACACATCGCTGGGGCATGGACTAGACTATAAAAACAGGATTGACGTGGGTACCACCTGCTATTGCGTTTCATATGTCATGATACATATGCTGGTAAAGCCATCAGTTGCATATTCATACAAAGGTACATACACATGCCTGTGTATACTGTATATCATGTCACACATCAATTCCTTCTGTCACTTCATACTGAGGAAGCGTGATGATGTGACTCTTGCGCAGCTATATCTACATACAAGGTGCCACAGTGTTCAACTCTTTTCATTTGCACACCTGAATTCCTTTCTTAGGTGAATGACAAAGACGTACCTGAAATCCTATTGATTTTGATTATTTAAATCCTATTGGCGGACACTTTAAAGGAAATGAATGAGCCGCCACAGAGCTAACGTAAAAGGTAAGATTTCAATCAGCCTGTTTTTGTTGAATGGGAGCTTTCCCAAAAGATCTAATTTTTAACATTTGCCCGGGTAGCCGGCTGACTGCAACGCCACTCGGGTCGTGGGAAATTCCCCCCCCCCCTGATTTCTTTCAAACTAAGAGAGCTTGGGACTGAAATTTTGCAAGAATTGTAGCCCTTCACGTCGAGTCATGTGGGTCAAGTTTTCTGGTCACTACCTTCTCGTCAAAGAAAGACAAACAATGTCAAAGTCCAGATCGGTGACCAAAGTCCCTCAGACCTCCTAATGGAACGACCTTTGAAGGGGATTTTCCGCGTTTAAAGATATTAAAACAGGCATCGGACATGCTGAAATAGGCCTGCTTATAACTATTGGTAAATATTTCAGCGAAAATGGCTTCCCTAGATAACACAATTTCTTCGCTTAGTAAAAACGTTCCTCAATGTGTTATTGGTTGATTCCGCCATTGCGCCTCGCGCATCATTGATTAAAAGCCAATTGACAGCCGTTATATCTTGAAATTATGATTGTAAACGCCAGATATGAGTGACGCAAAAATTATACTTTTATTGCCCTTGATCAACACTTCGCTTATGCTATGGCGTCATAAATGGCCGGTTGACCTTGGAATAGTCTCTCCGAAATAGTCTGCACATCTTCGCGGGCGGCTGTAGCTAAGAAAATAGTGGCTATTGCCTCTTAGGGCTATGGGGCAGGACTATGAGCAGGGCTATGAACCACAACCGAATGATCTTCGAGATAGCTGTTTCGGCTTAAAACCGTATACAAATGTGGAATACCGTCTTTAGCCTGGAAGCAAAGGGCCACTGGTGTTCATTTCATGACAGTATCCTTTACCTACAGAAGTTGATGGTAACCAAAGCCCAACGAGAGATTGCTTGTTTTCTGTTTTAATGTCAGTTGGTGGTGTGCCCCCCCAAAACAAAATGTTTATCAGTTTCCTTCCAGGCCAGCGATCTTTTCTGGCCTATCTAAAGCCGCAATGCAACTTTTCTTGACCTTCCTGTGATCACGAAGTTATAAATGCGGGACAAACAAGACCACACGAAACAAGATATCTAGTAATAAAAAGGTTTTGACCTCGACTTGAACTTCAATACCCCGACCAGGGACAATGCAATTAGTCACAATTGTACATTGGTTGTCCAGTTGTCACAGAAACCTCTGAAAGATGCATGGCTTAGTCGAGCACTCCGTTATCGCATCAGATTGAACGCTTCTCTAGTAAATGCATTATTGTCACCCATGGCCTGAGTTGACCTGCCGTAGGCCAACGACCTGGTAAGCTACTTTCAAAGTTTTACTATCACAAAGTTGTGGTCTTTAATTGGCTACAACACGCAAAGTGGAGCGTGGCTGCGTCAACCTGTTCAAAGGTATATTTCGGAAAAGAAGCTTTGGAAAGGTCATCTTGAACCCACCCCCCCCCCCCCCACCCGAGCGGATGTCAACCTCGTGACTTAAATTGATAATCATCTCATTGCTTCACCCAGGCTCAGAGCGGAAAGAGATCATTCTGAGAGGCGCCACTCAATAATAAACAAGCTGGATGAAATATCCTCTTGGCACACGAAAATCGTAATCAATTTGTTTTAATAGTGCCACAGTTTGTGTTGTTGCTGTTAACGCCACCTCTCGCGAGATAGAAATAACTTCAATTGGGTGTTGTCCGCACAAACGCCTCCATGACGCAAACAAACAATGATGCATTCAGGACCATGTTTAATAAATAGAGAAATTGCGTTATATAGAGCAGATCTTTTCTACTTCAAAGTGTACAAATAAATATAAATGAGATCATTTCATTCACACCTTGGGCGTTCGCTTCAGTATCTTCAAATGTGCAACTTCCTTTAACTTCCCGGCGTCACACAGAATTTTTGATTTCTTTCGGCTAACGCACTTGCCTTTGACACGTTAACTAGTGCGCTTAGCTGAAAACCTTCCGCCGCCAAGAGCCATTCCGAATAAAACCTGCTTTGTTCTAGCCCTTTTCAAAGAAGTGGAACTGAGGGGCCTCCTTTGAGGGTTTCTGACTAATTTGGCCATCATTAAAGCATTGTGTCGATTTTTCCGGTAACCTGACGCGGTTGTGTCCGTCCTGTCAGCTGTCCAGGTTTTTGCTCGAACAGGTCGTGAGCTATGACCCATTTGTGAAGGTCATACCAGTGAGGAGTCTCGCCAAATCGACAAGGCAGTTCATTTTTTGCAATTACGACATGTTTCTTGTTTTGTTTTATGCATGTGATCGGTTTTGACGTCAGCTATGACAGCCCCTCTTATTTTTAGGAATGAGGGGTCAATAATCAGAGGTCAATCTCGGTAAAACACGCGCAATATTTTTCTTGGTGTTTTTTTCTGGGCCTATACTTGGAATGATTGTTTTATTGTGATTCGGCACATGCATGTCATGTTGACAGACACTCTGCGACCAATTGAAGTGAATTTCTTAGGTCAAGGTCACTTTGGGGAGGTGAATGCATAACAGATAACTACCACCAAGTGCAGTTTGCACAGTGGTTAGTGCGCAGGTGCTTTTTATCTTTGATTGTTCATTTGTATGTCGAGTATGAGTTTGTGCGGCAGAAGCAATGCCGCGTATAAGTAACGGCTGTAAAGCTTTCTTTGCGGTGTGAATGAAGTAATGACACGTATAACTGATGTCGCAGCACTCCTATCGGTGGGAATTTTTGTCGTACCACTAATGTTCCGACACCGAATTGTGATTGCGTCTTCAATACGTGTGTGGTACAGCTTGAGAGCATTTGTCCTGCCCTTGCTCTTCATTGGGCAACATCTGCGTTGTGAATACCATTGCGGCTCGTTGTAAGGCTCTGTGACCTCATTTGACCTGGATCAGGACTTCTCCACAGTTTCAAATGCATGTCATCTGAGAAAATTTCGCCATTTTGCCGCCGGGTGCCGTCTGTCTCGTTGTAACATGGATGATTATCATATCGCAGATAGATTAGCTTTTTAGTGTTACAAGCAGCCTTTGCTTTGACCCGACAAGGGTAAAATGCATGCAATCCAAGTCATTCATAATTGAAAACAGTTGTCAGAGAATTCAGCTTACGTTTATTCAGCGATTGTAGCACAGATAGCTCGTTACATAACAGAACAAAAGATGGGTGAGATTGACGCCCTAAGTTGATTTCAGAAGCCTCGTCCCAGAAATAAAACACGTACAGTTTAATTATCGCAGGACGATAATCATTGTATTAGTCGTTAGCCCTGTATCCCGCCCTCCCAGTGCGATAGCTGCCGGAAGTGGAACTATCTGTGATGTATTCCAATGGCCACGTGAGCTGTACTTACGTTCTGTGACATGACATGTGATATAGTTGGCCCAGACCCAAACACCGAGCTTCAAATCTGAGGCAGAAAAAGCACACTACCAGAGCTGCAATTTATTTTGATGTATGGAGATTATACTTGCGAAAACATTTCGTCACATTCCCGGCATGGCCCGTTTGAGGTCATTATCGTGACTTGGAACACTACCTTATAACATGGAAACACTAGTCCCGGATACATCAGATGGCTTATGCAATGCGCAATACGTTGGCTTTTACGTTGGTTACGTTGGTTATGCTCTATCTGTCTTAGTTAAAGCGTTGGAAGAGGCACATGCTAAGTCTCTCCCGCCCTGCTTGTCGGCGAGGGGTTTGATATGGTGTAGTCATCTCCAGTGAAGTCTTTGGAATTCGGTGATTTATTTTGAGCTTCCCCCGTTCTTGTCACCTCATCATTCTGCTCCGATGGTGTTGGTTGCGGCATGCGCGGGTGTTTTCACCAGCCCGGTCTTCATTTCATCCGGGAGTGTTCGCTGCGCTGCGCTACTGATCGCCGACCGCTGATTGGTCATCGCCGCGATCGGACGTGCGGCGCCGGCTGCTGACCGGCTGTCTGAGCTCGCTCCATGCTCGTCGCAACGCTTCCGTATGAGCTTGATTCAGGCATCATTTGTGAACGCCACATTGTGGCAGGCAGACTTGGATGAGACGGACGGCCGGCGTTGTCCAGATTTATGGGCGTCCTGGCTTTGGTATTCTCATAGATTAATTCGTCCGAGTATTTGGCGTCTAGTATTGTATATCATACCCCAATTCCAGTTGTTGATTTGCATCAACAAGGCAGGCGTTGTGTATAATTCAGATGCTGGCAAGCAGCTGGGCCTGCTCTGGCTGGTGGGCGTGCCGCGTATCATGGCGGCATCTGCCGTCACCGCACGTGATCATACGGGGGCGTGCGTGTCGGTGTGAACTCCAGCTGTCCCTAAGTTCGCATTTCGCAAGCCAGTGGCACTAGTGCAATGCCCGTGCCGGTTGCTTTGGCTTGGGCGTGGCGATCTGCGCTCAGCAGTGTATTGCTCACATGCTGCTGTCCCTCACGCCGCTCAACACAAGATGATGCTCTCGCTTTTGGCGACCACCATGACACGAATAACCGAAGAACACGCAGGTTTGTAGCCGCCATGGAAGTGCGTCCATTTATGCTGGTGAACAGTGACACATATGCAGCGATTACAGGCGTACGTACAGGACTGAACACGGCACGAGCATCTCGCGTCAGCCAGGGGTTCCAACTTAGCTGCTAATGTGGCATTGACACCAATAGAATGTTTGGACAGACTCCGACCACATAGTTAGTCGCACTGGACCCCGTTTCCCCAGACGTTTCCCCGCCCTCCCGAAACCAAACTCCCCAACAGTCAAAGAACCTGAGGACAATTACTTTGTCCCTAGGGCGGGGGGATGGGGAGGGGCAGGGTCACGGGGCCCATCTTAAGAAAAAAATTTTGAGTGCGGAATTTTGGTCAGGTGAGTTCCTTGTTACATTAAGCTGCATCTGCATATTTCGCCGACAATGCTGTCATGCCAGTAGTAACACACGGGTTCCATGTCTGTTTTTTACTATTAGAGCCGTGTGATCTTTGTTGGAATTAAATCAAGATCCTAGACTACAACATGATGTCGGCTCCAATATGTAGAGCACAACATTTCTGTACTGTCAAATGATATAGCATCCACGAAAATGTGTGCCTGTCTGTATAGCTGTATGTCTATTTGTTGTCTTTCACTTGTTGATCTGTGTGGAGGTCAAACACAGTTCAGTAAGAGCTTGCGATTTTCACAGCACACATGTACGAGGGTGTGAAAGCACATGCGTGGTGACGACCAGCACGGGTATTGATCAGTACCTTTCACGGGTCGAAAGGTCCGTTTTTAGGCGCATATGGTGACCATGAAACGTACACGTGGTGAAGCAATTTGAGCGATAGTAAAGCCATGGAAAAGATATTCACTTTGTTGCGCGAGCTTCAATGCATCTTAACGCCCCTATTTGCAGGAGGCCTTCTTGAATAGCGCCAGTGCACGAAGTGTAGGGCTGGAGAGCCAGGACGATTATCGGGATTAGATGTGTAGGTCACGTATTCAGAGATTCTTTACGCTGTCGAAGATGCAGCCCTGGGTATTCAACAAACTGGTAGCCAACTGGAACTGTGCGGCATCAGAGTACTGCGGCGGTGGTAGCAGTCAGAAGTCCAATGACAAAGGTAGAGGCAGCATCGCTGTCTTGGAATTTACGGAGTACAAAATAGTGCCCCTGGTAACAACCACGAGCTGAATACAGGCAGTTGCTTAAACTTTACACAAGTTCATTTGCACGCTGCATTATAAAAGGTCGGGCTCGCCCCCGGGGCCTCTTTTAAATGAGAGTCACCGAGGATGTGGGCCTGCTAAATTCGGAACAGAATAAAAGCAAATTCTGCGAATTTCGTTGATATTCTTGTCGTGCCGTCAGTCGCCCACAGTTTTCAATTTTCAAGTTGTATACGTTCAGTTGGGAACAAGTGATCGCCGTTAGAAATTTCTGGCTACGGAGTGAGATCCGCTATAATATAAAGGTGCGTAAAGTTCCTGCACTAGAATCGTGTCCTAACGAGGCTGTCATACAATTTACTATCTCCGAAAATGTGCGCTTGTCTGTATGTCTAAAGACGGCATGCATGTCTGCATGTCGTCGTTTGCTTGATGACCTGCGTACAGGTTAAATAGAAGGCAGCAAAAACCGGATTTCACATCGCGCATGTGCGAGAGCAAGGAGTGCACATGCGTGCTGGCAACCCGGTCCTACTCAGTCAGCGTCAGCATCATGCATCATAAATTATGAGCGTATTGCGCTGATGGTAAGGTCCGTTCTTGTGCTATAGGCCTACGATTAGCCGCACGTATGCGTGGTGAAATAGCTTGAAAGGTAGGCAAGCCGTCGAAAAGATATTCCTTCTTTTTGCCGCATGAGTAATGACGAACGTGGGATCCCACTTTGTAGGAGGACGACGATTTATTTAAGTAGAGCAAGTGCACAAGATGAAGGACCGCAGAACGAGAACGATCGTGGAGATAAGTTGTGCAGGCAACTTGTTCACCGATGCTTGACGCTAGGTGGAGATGTAGCCGTGAGCATTCGACAGTGTGAATTTCCGATCAGACTGAAGCTAGGCGAAATCAGAACATTACGGCAGTGATGAGGTAGGAAACTCAACGACGGTGGTAGACACGACATGATTTGCCTGTATTTTCTGCTTCCAAAAGAGGGGCGCGGTGATAACTGCCCGAAAGCCGGGCAGGGATGGTCGTTTGAATATTGCACAGGCTCATCTCCATACCATATAAGAAAGGTTGGGCTTGTGCAGAGCTGTGTTATTAGGAGGCCAGTTAACCGTCCATTCCAATATTACCAGTCCGCGTGGCATGGTCTGAAATTGCTCCAAAGATGTTCGGTGGCCACTCAGCACGCGCACGCCGCGAGCGCTCAGTCCGCGCGTTTGTTTATGCAGTGGCGGAAGAGGCACGTCTTCAGTCCCATAGTCTTTAGACCACGATACGCTGCGCTCTAAAACGGATGGTTCGCCAGCGCATCACACGACAGCCAAAGGGAGTAAGCACGGGCAGCAAAAGCGAAGGAGCCGGACGCATGTGAAGCTACCACCATTGTCTTCCCCGCCTCGCCTTCCCCCGCCTCAAAAACACCGCAGTAGCAGGTGTTAAGTGAATGCCGTAAGAGTGGCCAGCTACACCTCAAATTCACAAAATCTTGCGTGAGCATTCTGACGTTACATGGAGCGAACCGAGATAAAACGGTAGCAATCGCCTTATTCCTCGGAGAGAGGTCAGGAGAATGGAGATGTGGATGCGCTGATATTTCGGTAAAGGCATGTTGCCGAAATATCAACGCATCTCCATTGTCCTGGTTTTTCCCCGAGGAATAACGCTGTTATATCTGTTATAAATAAGGCTGTCTGATCCCTTCGGTCTGACCTGGCTGACGTCTCAAAAGACTTGTCGCCCATTTTTATTTTCTCTTCCTTGTTTGGAACAGCTGCCTCGCCATAAAATGCTTGACCCCATACATAATGCATACAGCTACCATGTCTGCCTGCGCCATTTCAAAGGTCTTGTCGGACGGGTGCTGCCGGGAAATGGAAAAATGGAAACCAAGGTTTTCATTTGGAAGGGTACTTGACGGTTTGCTGGGTGTTCACGGTTAACAGGGGGGATCCCCCCCCCCCCCCCGGTTTAACACATATAAAATGGACCCTGCCGCCCTCAGCTGAATATGGAATTACACCCCTGCCTTAAGAATGGAAAGAACGCCGTTTGCGTTTCGACAGCGTTGTGGTTGGATGCTATTTGCGAATACATGGCCAGCAGCGCCCAGGCGCCCGGCGTGACGTCAAAATTGGTCAGCTGAATGACCATTCCGGATAGCGTACTACTGTGGCGCAGCCCTGCGTTGATTTCCGTGATATTTCCATAACTGCAGATTTTTTATGATGCTGGTGATGTGTAACGGCGAAGTGGAGGTGTGGTGACAAGTTAGCGGCGTAGTGCATTTACCATTGGCATTTAGAAGGACTGCAGTTCGCAGTGGGTGCACAGGTATGCTATTTTGTGTACATCTCATGTTTTCTGTGGGCGGAGTGACACTGTGCATTGTGGGCGGTAGTCCGGGCTTGTCATGAGTAGGCAATGGGGGATTTTTGGGCGAATGAAAGCCCATATGAAATAAGCTGATGTGGTCCGATTCAAATTGGCCTTAAGTAATCAGGTTTTGCGGGTGTAAGTTAGCTGAGTAAAAATCATGAGGGCCACATGGTTAATCAGTGAGACCATCAAGCATAATGCTCTGCATCTGATGGCATGATATGAAAATATTGTACATCATAGTCTAGGTATATGGCAAACTTTAACACCACACATCTTTCTGTAAGTTTATGCATGGTGGAACATGCTTTCAAAAACAAGATTGCTTTTCCATTATGATTTCTGAAATCAACTAGTCATTGGAACACATCATGCATTGATGGCTCTACAGACTGTATTTTAAAAGCTTTTGCTGTGTCTTTTGAATTTATTTTAAATAAAACAAAGGAAATAGATAGTGTAAGTAAACCGGTTGTCATTTTGTTCTGGAAAGATGAGGTCAAACAAGGCACTCCAAATCTGGAAAGAAACCAGTAATTATTGTGGAATCAAGGCTTTGGCCAAGGTGTGGTCATTGCAGCTAGGGGGCATTTTTGTGTTTTTGACATGGGGTCTCATGTTGACAACCTTTGCCACCAGGTAAATGCATCCAAGCCCCATGATGCACAGCAAATGGTAGTGTTGGCAGTCTCCAGCCAAGCAATGTTGACTGGCAGACATGCAGGCCTCCAGCTGAGCCTTATTTTTTGCTGACTGGCTCAGCAATCAATTCAGCAGCCAAGACTCTTGGAGGCAAACAGCACACAATTCAGCTCAGCGTCACTGCCTGGTAAGCTTGCAGTTTCCAGCGGAGCAGTCCTGATGAATGATGATGTCTACTATCAGCTGAGCAATTCCACTACCAGCATACAAGTGACCCATTACCAACATATGCTAAAAGCTGGCAGTGCTAACCAGCTTTGAGCTCCTGATTTGTGAAATGAAATTAGTAACATTGTGTGCTGACCAGTGCTGCCCACTGTCTCTTCAAGCAAGGAACACCATCATATTTGTTTCAGGTTGGGGCCTTAAACCTTCATCATGTTTTCTGCCTTGAGAAAGTTTGCCAGCAAAAATGAGCCAACTCCAGCACCTGTGTCGAGCAATGTGCAAGCCATGTCCTCACAGCTGCAGAGGAAATTTGCCAAGGGCATTCAATATAACAGTGAGTATTCTTGCTGTTGTGTTTGCATGTCACCACAGTGACTTCAGCAGCATGCTCAGCTCACACCCCTGTCCATGGCGAGTGGCGTGGTATGATGGTCTCCAGCGACCTGACCTTTTGACTTGTACAGACGAGGTGCACTCAGGCCACAGCAAAGCTGCTCTGGGGCTGTTGCTGGGTCTAAAAGATTGGCATGCTGCTGGGAGACTTGCGACCTCTGGGCAGGTGTGCCAGCCATTTCCTGTTAGCATGTAGCCATGGGGAGGTTCGTGGATGTAATGTAGTTATAAAATATATCAGATGTATTTAATTTCCAAAGACCAGGATTGTTGAACAGGAAGGGGTTTGGATAGATGAACTGGGAACACAAATGTAATAATTGTTCGGACTATCATTCTCACCTGATGTGTTGCTATGTACACAACCTTTCAAAAAAAAACTGAAATGTTGTATACATAGTAACATACCAGATAAGGATGACTATCAAAACAATTATTTTATCTGTGATGTTGCTACCTTGTCACATTTTTTTCGTAATTCTCAGTTGGGAATACTTGTAGCTTTTTGGTATTTCCTCATGTAGCTGCCATATGCTAGGGTTTGGCTGTCATGAAGTTTTGTCTGACATTATGCTTCAATCAACAGTGAAAATTGTGATAAAAGGCGACAACAACGTGGGCAAAACTTGTCTCTTCAACCGTCTCCAGGGAAAGACTTTCAGTGAAACATATCAGTCAACTCCAGAAATCCAGGCAAGTTATTTTCCTCGTCATAAAATGAATCAAATGGACAACGAACAAGTGGCGTGCAATTCTAAATACATGTGTGTGCGTGTGCATGTGTGTGTATGTGCTAATAGGCATGACATTGCATGTATGTCCCTTATGCCTTACCAAGTTGAAACAGCAGGGCTTTTGGTCTTGAGTTTAATGCCAACTTTAAAGGACACGTTTCTGGTTGGCGCAATAAACGCAACTCACTTCACCATTTCACGGTTAAAATTGTTTTGAGGAAGCAATGTTCTATGACATTTTCCGTTGTCAGGTGACATCAAATTAGGATTCCGAAATATCAACTCCTTATCTTACAGCTATTACAAGCACAAAACAACATCAAATTTCAGACCGAAGTCGGCATAGGTGATGAAGTTGAAGCGCTCGCTGAGTTTGGTTGTGTGTATCTACGTTCCAAAGTATCGATAGGTTGGTCTGAATCGTGGTCGCAAATAGTATGTGGGCTAGGCTCCATCCTTTGTTAATGAGACATGATGCAAGTTTGAACTCGAACCGCCCAATTGCATTCAGCGTTTAGCTAGTATCGGTAATGTGAGTCATATATAAACGATTAACAACCATCGTTGGTACGTCAAGTTATGTTACATTATCAGCTGTGTATATTACTTAGGATCGGACACAGCTTAATAGCACTGCAGTCGCCAGCATAGTCCTTGCGGTATTGGAGCCAAATCACGTTGGGGTCGAAAGGCGAAGCAAACCATGAGACATAGAAAAGCGCGATTTGGATCAAAGTCTACCAGGGAACAGAGTGGGAAGTGGGCGCAGTGTCTTTAAAGATGAATCCGTGACATTCTGGTCAGCCCTGGGGTCACTATCAAACGGCGCCCGGCATGACCGACGGCAGGAGAGCGAGGCGTTAGGCGTTGTGACCGGTGGGCCATCAGGTTTGGTGGACCGCACGCTCTGGTGCGTCGCTGGGTAACAATGCGACCGCGAAGTCGTGGCCGACGGGAGCGTACTTGACCGCCGTTGAGAATGGGACATTGAGCCTGCGTCAGCCGTTTGGTGTTCGGTGCCTGCATTCCAAGCACCGGCGGGGCGAGCAGTGCTTCCATTTGCCGTGAACGTGACAGAATTCGAAGGTATCTCTGTATCCGTGTGGGCACTACGCGTTTGAAATTATTTGCTTGGTTCGAATCGGTTACCATGTATAACGCTTTATAAATGGTATGTCACGCATGAGCGATTTTCACGCAAGCATTATGGTGCCTTGCTGGGTACCGAATCTGAAGTACATGGAAAATAGGATAAGGGAGTGCGAAACACCTATGTGTCGTCAACGTTATAGCAATGACCAATGATTATTACTTCGGGCAGGCTGTTTTGTCATCATCACGTATATGGAAGGCTTTTCAAAAGTTTTTTCAGTTTTGTATGGAATCAAATCGGCGACTTAAGCGAGCTATATCAACGGAGCACGTTCAACTAAGCTCTTGGGGACACAGCGGCGAGAAGTGATAACTTGAGTCCCGGAAAGGAAATCCAAAGCATATTTGAGATGAGCGACGTGCCTGCCTCTGAGATATCGTGTGTAAGACAGCGTCGAAACTGATTGCTAGCGGGGTCGTTTACGCGGTTGGCAAGCTGGAGAGTAGAGACTAAACAGCAAGTATACGAGGCAGATACATAGGTGAAAGCTTGCAAACTATGATGTGTCAGGCTATTGCAACGCCGATAATTGGGATAAGTTCGTATTGCGTTATGTAAAAACGTTTATAGCAAAGTAGAGCACGATTATTTGCATGTACTTTTAAGATGGCTGAATTTCGGTAATTAATAATTTTTAGGTTAAGCTACTGCATAGAGTCGGAGGTAGCAGTCGCTAATAACTGAAAGTCGCAGTCGACTTTCGTCGTTTCGCCCCTCGTCGTTTCTCGGCTGACGTATGTGATGGCATGCAGCCAAGTTGATAGGATTGATTTAGACATGATCCAAACCCGCACGATGGAATTCGCGTGGCGAGGACGTCCACCTAAGGTTAGCAGAGCAACGCCTTGCGAAAACATACAGGAAAGGGGCTGAAATGCGTGACTGGGTAAAATAAAATAAAAAGGCCAAGAAAGTCTCAATCGTCAAAATACTGGCGGCCACAATCTACCCATTACAATGGGCGCGATGTGACTGCACAGTCGAGGCGCCAGTTGTATCAACAATTGATGCAATCTTCCCATTACAGCGAGAAGATATGCTGAAATGTAACTACAGTGCGTTTAGAGAAAACGCACCATAATGCCTAAATCTCGTGACATGCATGAAGTGGTGCCATGTCATACGGAGGCAGTGGAAGGTTATGTTGCGAGATGGAGATGCACCATTGACGTCTGATTGAAGGGACGTCTAAAAGGACGTCTTTTTTGCATGAAATTTTAAGTAAATTTAAAAAAAACATTAAGGCAGCTCGAGTTTAAGCCCCTATAATGCTAGAATTACAGGAGAATATGCATACTGCACAAAAAACGGTGGGTGGCATGCAACGTCCATTTTGACGATACATGGACAGAATTTCAAAAGTCAACTGGGTTACGTTGCTACTCAAATAGTTCATTGCTCTTCAAAGGTTCAGGGAAGGTGAGATTACATGTGAGCCATGTTGTATCTACCTAAACAGAACATTGCAAATCGGAAAGCAAGTTGCCCTTCTCAACAGAAAATGGGCGCTGCATGACCTACAGCAGTCGATGCGCCCTAAAACCCCAAATCATCATCATCATCATTTCTCAACAGTAAGATGTAAGCACTGAAACAAGGATGGAGTCCATTCATTTCAGATGACATGTGGCTAGAATTTTGATGCGGTAAATATAGAATGGCATTGCTTAGGTTTCGGAGCCATGGATCGCATTGTGAAATGTCACCGACTGTATTGCACAAGCAGGGGCGTTGTAAAACATCCCTTACGAAGTACAACTACAGCGACACGAACTGAAATATGTTCATTGAGCGATGTGTACGCAGCGCCATCCGCTTTATGTAACGGCACCATTTAGAGCTCCATGGGCGTGGATGAACAGTGTGCATGGGTGTGTATATGTGGGTGTGGGAGCTGTCTGGCAATAAACACATCATTTAAAAATCGTATACCTATTCGTGATTTGACATTTGCGGTACTGTATGATTAGGTCCCATGAGACCAGAAAGGCAGACGTAAAATACATCGTGCATTACGATTATCAGTAGTATAACCTGGGAGCGTGTTTTCGGACATGAAGACGAAAACATGCTCCCAGGGTAACGTGTACCGGCTGTGTTGATGTCTGTCGACAAGCGACGGTGTTCGCCCCTGTTTATCCCCTTTGCGCCCGTTTTAGAATTAGGCTGCTGTAGAATGCATTGGGGTCAAATCATCTATCGCTCGAAAAACCCAAGCGTGAAAAGGATGGCTGTTTGAATGGGCTGCCATAAGTCGTCCGCCACTAGTACAGGAAACACGGTGTGATTAAGTAACGGGATCACATTAAACATGGGCGTAAAGTGCGTACATTACGTCTTCGGCCATTAACGATGCATGGATTCTTGGCGCAAAGCACGCCTTGCCTTCTTTATGGTAGAATGCCTTCTTCACGAAAGAATGCCTTCCCTATGCCAAAAGGCTTTCTTCACGGTGTAGCTGTGGAGGAGACTACTCGCCACTCGTGGCGGTTCACTCGTTTGGACTCACTCGACATTGCCTAACCAGGAGTCAGTAGTGGTTCCGCCGGATGGAACGTTTGCAATCTCATACACACCGCCGTACACTTCCAGGTGCCAATCACAAAGCCGTGAGACACTTCATATGCATCGCATACTTTTGCAGATAAATCCGTGCATTGTTTGGTTATGATGAATGTAATGCAGGCTTGATATGAATATGGTTGTGGTGACTAGCGGTCCCTTTTCGCCGCGAATGGGCCATAATTAAATGTGCGAGGCACGAGTGCTACACCTCGGTCGGTAGCAGAGCACTCGAAATGCCAAACGGATGTGTCCGCTGGGGGATGCTGAGGCGCGTGCAGTCCATGCAACCCGGCTGCGTGCTGGCTGGAGCGGTTGGCACACCCATAGGCCCTCTGATCTGATACCCTCGCTCAATGCTGAAGCCTCAGCGCCACATCAGACGTGCTGCGCCGATAGCTGCACCCGGCTCTCCCGCCCAGCGGGAGTGCCCACACTTCCGCGGCACGTGCAGCGTGTTACGGCACTTCGCGAGGCAGTGTCGTGGTCTGGGATAGCGCGGCTGTCCCGGCCACGCCTTTCACCGCACTTCTGCCCAATCCTAGGTCTCGGCATCGCCCTTCACTGCACCTCTGCCCAGTCCTAGGTCTCGGCATCGTCCTTCTCAGCGCCTCTGCCTAATCCCAAGTCTCGACATCGTCCTGCACTGCACCTCTGCCTAATCTCAGGTCTCGGCATCGTCCTTCACTGCACCTCTGCCCAATCCCCGGTCTCGGCATCGTCCTTCACTGCACCTCTGCCCAATCCCCGGTCTCGGCATCGTCCTTCACTGCACCTCTGCCCAATCTCCGGTCTCGGCATCGCCTTGCGCTGCACCTCTACCTAATCCCAGGACTCGGAAATCGGCTCTTTAGGCTGGCAGAGCTAACGAATGGAGCTAACATGATGGAAGACGCGTCGGCCTTTGCCGCCAGATATAATTATCTTTGACGTTTTTATGTATGGTGGAGATTAGCGTGATATTATAAAGCCATGTTCTCACTTTGAATGCTCTGATCTGGCTGATTTCTGTCGGGACCGAGCTTCCCTGTATTTTGTAACGTGTCGAATTACCCAAGTCAGGTGCTATCTTGCTTGAACTCCTCGTATGATATGGCGGTGACAGCGAAGTGGTATTCAGTTCAGTTATCATCATTCAGTTCATATCATCAGTTCTATTCAGTTTTACGCAATGCCCGGGGCTTGTAACTTCAGGCATCTTCCGCAGTCAATTTTGGGTGGGTTGTTACTCACACCACTCACGTTGACTTCACATTCACATCGCACATCAGCTTTACATAATGCGCATCAACTATAGTCGCTGCCTGCAAGCCGCTGCGGAGGCCTGCTGGAACCTCCGCGAGAATAGGGTGAGTTGGGCTTCGCATAGGTGGTGCTTCGACTCCCCCGCATAAAGCACGCTGCATAATTAGTTCACTGTGGAGGTTACCGTATTCGCCAAAGACGCAATTTTCTGCCAGCGGCCGCACTTCTCACGGTAATCACGTTAAAGCCACGCGCGCTTTCATAAAGTAATTAACGGACTTTTGGTAGCGCCTGGAAGATGTAAAATGATTTGAAGGTTTTAGGAGAATGATTTAAGATCTGAGCGCCAAAAACAATTTAGCGCTTAAAGGGATTGTTCAACATTTGGAG
This sequence comes from Pollicipes pollicipes, assembly GCF_011947565.3. Classification (NCBI taxonomy): domain Eukaryota; kingdom Metazoa; phylum Arthropoda; class Thecostraca; order Pollicipedomorpha; family Pollicipedidae; genus Pollicipes; species Pollicipes pollicipes. Next base: position 16,632,605 of record NW_023596448.1, on the reverse strand, counting down.
CCATTGAAGCAAGCGTCTGGTATGATGAAATAACCTCACTTCTAATCATTGGTGCTCTAGATGGAAAAGACTGTCTCGACAACACAATGTCCATTACGAAAACATGTTTCTCAAGACGTCATTGTTTTATTGCGCGATGGTACTTTGCACATCATTGATTGAGGACTAATTGACACCCGTTACGTCTGGAAGTCGCGCTCACGAACGCCTCATGACCGACCCAACAAATACATATGTTTTTCTTAACCTTGATTTCTGTATGCAATGAAATGGCACGATTCGAATGGCGTTTTTATCGTGTCATGAATGCCGGGGGACTTTCGAATGGTCTGCACAAAAAATCTGTACATTTTGGTGGGCTTGTAGCTCAAAAACTAGAGGGGTTCAGGCCTTAAGAAGAGCAGGGCCGTGAACTACACCGAATGATCTCCAAGGTGGTTACTTCAGTTCAAAGCCCCGTTCAAATGTGGAGCATTTGCTTTAAGCTTGGTCTGGCCAGTGGCGGGTCCGGAGGAGGGCATGGAGCCACCCTCCCTTGTGCCCTGAAATGCCCTATATGCGCCGAAGGGTCCCATGATCGTCCGAACGGGTGTAGTTTTTCCCCACAAAATACAGCAAAATTGGACATCTTTGAACCTTCGAACGACTGAGAACAGTCGCAAGTGAAAGTGAATGTCAAATTATTTTTCGTTGGTTGAGATGGTGGAGATTGGGGAGGTTTAAGTGCTCATTACGGTGTCCAGAGGCCCTACGCTAATGCCGGAGCCCTATATGTCCACTTGCCGGGGCAATCCGATCGCTAAGAAGCCTTCCACGTTGCCCTTGATTTATTTGTATTTGCTCTATGGGCCCACTGCTGTTGTCGGGACCTGGCATGCCAACCTGCCAACGCACTCTTGATCGCTTCGAGGCCCTCCATATTGGTCGTAGGCTCTTCCGATGAAGTCTAGAGACCTTGCTTTGTTGCCGAGAGTTTCACATGTGCTTGTGAGCGCCAGCTCTCCCGTCACTCATGGCGGTGCGCCTGCCCGTGTTTACGGGCCTGGCTAAGTCAGTTCACGTACACAAGGGCGAAATCCACGCGGTGACGATTTTCCCTGGCGTCTTCGCTGCAGAGCGATGGTGGGATATATTCCAATGAATTTCTACGTGCAATTGGCTAAGACGATATTGCGCTCTGCGGACGTCGTGTGTGCCATTTCCGTTCCTCGTGGAATGAGTGACACTTATTATACTTGTGCATTGCGTTCTTAACACATTTTGAATGCTAGGATATTTTGTTCTTCATTACGATCAAAACAAAAACTCTACATTAGTCACTAGCCATCCGCTGGTCACGTCGACCAACGGGCTAGCCGTTATGAAGCTTGGAATCAAGTGTCGTGCTTGATTTGACGGGATTTTGCAGCCGACTTGAGCTTTTTTGTCACATATTCTCCGAAATACTTAGCCTCAAAATTACATTCACCATTATTTTAATTACATTAAACGCTCCATGTATGTACATACGTGCCACGTATAGTGTTCTAGGCCTCCGCACTGTAAAATAACTTCCTGCTTAAGAAATAGCCTGCATATGAATCTTAAAGTTAAGTAGCGGAAATCCCGTATTTTGGGAACGGAGCCGCGAGGTGTCCAAGAAAGCAAACATGTGCGTCTATTCCTCTCTGTGCCTGCCTCTCCTGCCCGGGTGAGCGACGGGCGACGCCATGTAGGCAGCTGATAAATGCGTCATAAAGCCCTAATTGCAACAAGATCCAGACCCGATGCTTCAGGTTTGTTTTCATGCTAAAGGACCATGTGAAATGGCATGACACTCTGCAGTTTCCTCCCAAATAAACTAAAAAGTGGAACAGTTTTGTCATTGATGCCTACGACGCCAGGCGAGGTAACTTACTTTCACGCAGGTTCTGCATTGATGCACTTGGCCTTGGTACTTACCTGGCTAGTTATTCGGTGGCTCTTAATGTGGAGACGCTGCACGTGTGGCCGGACTGAGAGCTTTCACAATGTATGTACAGAGCTGGGCTCAAGGTGCATCGCTGTGGTACGGTACACTGACGCACAGGCACGCGCTTTGGTTGGACACACTTGCAGGGTGCGGGCGTTTGCTACAAATCCTTGCACGTGTACAAACGGTTACATTCCGTATCGAATTTATCGCCGCTGGACTAGTCCAGCGTATTGCTGATCCATGTGATGTTTCCTTTTACTCCGCTGCATCTGCATTCGTGGCATGAAATTCTGGGCCCTTGAAGCCACGAAGTAGGTACGAACTTTTATGCATGTTTGCAGTGAGGCCGTATGTTGTGTGGAGTGTTACGTACGTTAGGGTGATATTTACTGTTTGATTGATTTAGTTCGAATCTTTTTGATTGAATGGCTTTCTGGAACCAGAGCTCACACAAAGCAGTGCTTGTGTAACCTCTGACCACACCATCCGCTCGTAAAATTTGAGTTCATCGGCAGAATTCTGTGGCAAAAGCCTGACGAGCCGCAATGAGATTGGTCCATCCCAGCGTCTGACCCTATCTGACCTTGAGCGCCGCTGCCGCTGACTATCCCACTGAGGGGCGTAGAGCAAGCGTGTGTGTCGGCTCGAGCTTCCACCCGTCACCGGGGTGGGTTGGGAGGCAGTCGCTCCAACGCAGTGAGCTAAATTGGCGGTAGGACACCGTTCTTGCCACGGAATGGCTCATGGCTCTCCCGAAGGAACTCTAAAAATCCTGCTTGACTCGGAGGACCTCATTAGTGACATTAGCTTCGGAAATTTATCACCGCATGAAATGGTTTAGAGCGTTTCATTCAAGGAACTTCTTTAATTGCATAGGTGTCTCCGAACAGCCCCGACCCCGGCGACTCCGGACAGTCCTGTATCTCGTATGTATTGACAGATGGCTATTATCAGTGCAGGGGTCGTGCGCGAGTATACGGCACGGCAGTATGTGCCGTTAAACGACGATTTTACAACCGTCGATGTTTACATTACCTTTAATTATTCAGGTCTCCGTGTTAATGTTGCACGTTTTCAACGAGCCATTTGCAATGGTCAACACTGGTAAAATGGATTTGTCGCGCGTCTACCCATTGCCTGCAATGGTTTTCTTCAGTGTTCTCATTCAACGGACTCTGTCCACCCAACAAAGTCATTCGGGTCAGATTTGTTCCGGTTCGCTCGTACTTGTGAAGTGCTCTGTTCATGATCGTTGTGTCTGAGTGTGTAAGTCATGTGTGTAACTGTGTGCAGTGTGTGTGTGTGTGATGAGGGTTTTAATGTGTGTGGGTGTCATGCATGTATTAGTTTTGAAATTGGACTGCGTGCGCAGTTGGACTTTTGCCTGTGAATTATTTACGCTGTGAATATCCAATTGATAAACCTGATCATAAACCTGTCAATATTCACAGCTGACATAATGTGTCATGGCACCCGTGCATTCTGCCAACGTGCGTGGAGTGGCCGTGCGGCAGCTGGCGAGGCTTCCCCTGACCAGTCCCTGTCGGCAGGTGGCGAGCATACAGTGGTCGTACAAGGCCACCGATGACGTGGTCAAGGTCGAGATCTGGGACGTCGTCGATAAGGCGAAGAAGAAGAAGAAAATGGAAGGTAAGTCGCATCTGTTGTGAGGGAGGCGACCCAGGCCATGTAGCGAAGTGGACTGCCACCGCGCAGGGCGGCCATCTGAGCGCCGGGGGGCTATCGCGCCCGGACCACCCACGGCAGTCGGTGGGCCTGACCCACCGGGCCAGACCATCGCGGTCCTTGCTGGGGAGATGTGCGAGCCTGGTGGTGTGTTGGCCGCCTGCCTGCGGGCACGGAAGGGGTGGCCGTGTGACCTCAAGGCTCGTGTCTGTCGCCTTTCGGTTGGACTAGATAGTGGCTAGGTGACGGACCGGAGTGTAGGACAGTACTTTAACAGGCATTATTTCAGGATGAACCATGTTCTTAGCGACGTTTTTGATGTTCCCGACAACCCTGGGTCTTGCCTGCCGGGACTTACCGCTCCGGTCATGTTTCTGACTAGTTCAGTCTACCAGCATGCGGTTTGGGGTGTTCGAATCATGTTGGCTTTTATGACGTGGGACATTTCCAGGCATGCCCAACCTTGCCTGTCATGTAGTGCCCTTCCGCATCCTACTCTGCCGTGTCATTCCGTCCCTGCCTGCCTTTACGTTCACCTATTATAGGACGTGGGACAGCTGATAATGTGTGAGCTAAATCCTGCCCAATGATGTCGTCTCTCCGGCGCCTGCTCTTTCCCGCCGTGCCTCACCTGCCGTCCTGCCATATCCCACCCTGCCGTATTGTTCCTTACCATGGCTTGACGCACCACTCTGTGCCCCCCCCCCCCCCCCTCCCCCCGCTCTACGTCCGTGCCGTACCGGCCCTGTCGCTCCGACTCTGCCGCTAACGTTGGCTGGCGGACATTGGAGTCGACGTGTGGTTCTTTTCCACATCATGCCTTGGAGCCAATGTAGAACATCGCGGAGGCGGGGTGTGCCCCCCCCCCCCCCCCCTCCCTCTGACTTGTCGCCGGTGCCGTCAGGCCTGAAGCTGGACAACAGCAGCGCGGCCGTGCCGGACGAGGTAGCACTGGACGCCGAGTTCCTGGACGTCTACAAGGGCACCCACGGCGTCGTCATGGTGCTCGACATCACCAAGGCCTGGTGAGTGGTGCTGAGGTGGCCGGCAGCCGGCGGTCAGTCTATTTTACGGCTTCGGCAAATCACAAGACTTGCAATGCAGAACTCGGGCGATTTGGCAATAAGTTGGATCAAACCATTTCAAACTTGTATTACACTTATAAGGTGGTCCCGTAAGTGTAACGCATAAGAACAAGCACGTAGGTCAGTTGTAGTGCATCTCAATCAGCGCAAAGCAGGCACACACGTCCGTCCTCTTCTTACATCCGCACGAATTACAACAAACTCGCATCACACCCCGGCTGGTGGTCGTGCGCCGGCCGTGGCCGCCTCCACTGGCCGCGGCGGTGGCGACGTTCGCCGTTGTCCATCTTCGTGCGATACACGGCGGTCCGGAACGCCACTTCAGGCAGACCCGCTGTTACACTGACGGGCCGCGACACTGCCCCAGGCAGACTCGCTGTTACACTGACGGGCCGCGACACTGCCCCAGGCAGACCCACTGTTACCCTGGCGGTCCGGGAGGAGCGGGGCACTCGCCCCTTTTGCTGCGATTGGTACCGATCCAGCAACCGTGCTGCATGCACGGCTTCTTTATGTTGTATTTTGAACGTAGATGTGTAAACGCCACTTATCAGTGCGGCAGCCGCGCCCATAACACGTCCATCCGCGCCACAGCCCGTCCACGCCACTGCCTGCCCACGTCACGACCCGTCCACGTCACGGCTCGTCCATCCACGTCACGGCACGACCCGTCCACGTCACGGTCCGTCCACGCCACGGCACGTCCACGTCCGACCGTGCTGTGCAGTCTCGCGTCAGCCAGCAAGCTGCGCACTTGATGAATGTACCGAGCTTAGCACTGGACGTGGGATGTGCGCAGTCAGGAGGGCGTCAGACCGTGGCTCGGAGACTCGAGCTAAAATCCTCTGCAGGACAGAATATTTACCTGGTCTCTTGAAAAATTAAAAGCGAAGTTTTTTATTCGATTATTTTTAAGATCCTAGCTTACATTAGACGGCACTTGATGCGTGAACCCCGACCCGTTATTTCAGCGTAATATGCCGGGTCCACGGCAGAACTTTGTTGCGAAAGTTTAGCTTGCCAAAATCCCGGCACTTTCCGACCTACCCTCTGACGTCATCCGGCCTTCAGCTCGGACGCTACCACCAGCCGCAGGTCACCTCAGTCAAGGGTTGAGTAGCGAACGCGTGAAGTGACTCGAGCCATGCTGTCGTGGGTGGGCGAATCCAAACAGGCGTTCTAACCAGCTGGGCTGCGGGACGGACAGACCGACTGGCAGCACGGGCCGGTGTGGTGCAGCCGTCATGACAGGTGGCAATGCTTATGAATATGCGCCTTGTATTTGTCGATCAGCAATGCATTACCATGCAGTTGGCCGAATGAATGTGAAGAAATACTGGAATTAAGAAAGAATTGCCCATCCGCTTAAAGCCATCGACGATCCACCTTGGTCTACTGACCACACCGAATTCCAGCCCGGGAATGCTCACCAAGGATGGCGGCTGGTGGCTGTCCCTGCTTCCTTCGTTCCCTGCGTGGCGTTTCGCCGCTTCCCTCACGCATGTAGCATCTGCGGCCATGGACTTCGCCACACGTGGATGGCCTCAGGCCGGCCATAGCTGCCTGCAGCGGGAGTCAAGCGGCGGGCCTGTCGGTGTGCGGCACGCGCTCCAACCACTGTGTCACCTGGCGCTGGCGACAGGACGTTCGAGTACGTGCAGCGCGAGGTGCCGCGCATCCCGGGCCATATCCCGGTGCTGGTGCTGGGCAACCACCGCGACATGGGCCACCACCGCCAGGTGCGCGAGGACGACGTGCGCTTCTTCGCCGAGAACGTCCAGAGGTCGGTGTGAGGTGGGGGGGGGGGGGGGGGGGGGGGGCGGCCGTTGGCAGGGTGGCGGCGTGGAGGAGGTGGCGTGCTTCTCCGGACACGTCCAGTGGTGCGCGTGGTGGGGTTAGGAGAGGGGGGGGGGGCGGAGCTGGGCCCCGGCGGGGTTAGTTTTCCGGGCGGGAGGAGCGAGTGTGCTGCGGCGGGGCCAGCGTTTAGAGGAGCCCGGTAAGTTCTGAGGGTTAGCACTTGGGGCTTGGGGACCGTTCGGGAGGTACGGATGTCAGGAGAAAGAGTGCCGAGTGTCCGGAAGAGTTTGAGCACTTGGAAGAGATCAAGGGGGGGGGGGGTGTCCGGCAAGGAGGACGAGGGCTCCGACGAGGGATGAGGCATGAGGGGTGAGGACTGCCGGCCATGGCCGTACCTCGTAGCTGACCCACGGAGTGGACGAGACCCTGTCACATGTGTTTCGAGGGTTGTGTTCAGGTCAGACACCACCATCATAGGCTGTGGTGGCCAACAGGGCTGTCCATGTTGAGTCTGGTACATCCTTCCCGCATGCATTCTATGGCTGGGTCAGCCGGCTGGGATCCTCAGTTGCGCAGATCTCATCAGCATTATCTTATACTCAACGCTCTGACATTTCTGACAGCGCACTGTCATGCAATAACTCACTGCAGTCCCCTATTATCATAACCACGTCACCATAATAACACGCCGGTCATTAAGACAGCAGCGGCAGGACTTAATAGACATCACCACATCAGCAGCTCACTGTCGTCACGATGGCGTGCCTCTTCAGGCCTGACGGCGACGCGCTGGTGCGATACGCACCGAGTCGTCCATGCGGAAACGGCTTCGGCCTGAAGCTACTGCATCGTTTCCTGAACGTGCCGTTCCTGACGCTGCAGCGCGCCTGCCTGGGTCACCCAGCTGGCCACCAACGAACGGGAGACGGAGGCCACGCACCAGGAGCTCGACCTCTACGAGGAGTCGGAACGAGGCCAACTACGACCGTGTGGGTGGCGTCAGGGAAGCGAAGCCGAGCTGGCTGCCGTCTGGCGTGTGGGGTGGCGTCGGGGAGCGGGCCCAGCTGGCTGCCGGTCTGGCGTGTGGGTGGCGTCGGGGGAGCGGGCCCAGCGGCTGCCGGTCTGGCGTGTGGGTGGCGTCGGGGGAGCGGGCCCAGCTGGCTGCCGTTCTGCGTTGTGGCGTTCGGGGGAGCGGGCCCAGCTGGCTGCCGTCTGGCGTGTGGTGGCGTCCGGGGAGCGGGCCCACTGGCTGCCGGTCTGGCGTGTGGGTGGCGCGGGGAGCGGGCCCAGCTGGCTGCCGGTCTGGCGTGTGGGTGGCGGTCGGGGGAGCGGGGCCCCGCTGGCTGCCGGTCTGGCGTGTGGGTGGCGCCGGGGGAGCGGGCCCAGCTGGCTGCCGGTCTGGCGTGTGGGTGGCGCCGGGGGAGCGGGCCCAGCTGGCTGCCGGTCTGGCGTGTGGGTGGCGTCGGGGGAGCGGGCCCAGCTGGCTGCCGGTCTGCCGGTCCCGGGGAGGGACGGGGATGTATGTTGGAATTTGCATGGTCGCTTCGGTTGTTAGTGGAACGGTAGGCATCAGACGACCAGAGAAGTGACAGAAAACGGTAGTGATCAAATACTGATGCTAAATAGTTCTGTTTGCATTGCGCGCCAACTGCGTCGGTTATTCCACCGCAGGTATTCGTCAGCACAACCGCAAAACGTCTGACTCCTCACTTAGCGTCTCACTCCTCACTGCCAGATGGTGGTGCGACAGGAAGTGGTCTGACCTTGCTTGGCGGGCGCCTTATCTCTTATGTTAGCAGACTGCACCCGCTTTTTTTCTGGAAATGCCGGAGAGCTTTGTAGTGACCCGAGACCCGCCATCGACCAGGGCCGCACTGTCGTGCGCCACGCGACACCGCCAACACGGTGCTGCCTGCCACAGGTTCATCGACCAGCTGGCCAACAAGCGGCGCCAGACGGCAGACGCCAACGCGCCGGCGCAGAAGATGCCGCACTCACAGACGACAGTGGCACTAAACTCGGCCGGAACTCGCCAGGCCGGTGAGTGGCGCCGACGCTGGCTGGCCGGGCGGTCTGCGGCGCTGATGCTGGCTGGCCGCTCGGCTGCGGCCTCATGCCGCACGTGCTCGCAACACTTGATGTCCCATTTTCTGCAGCGTTGGGCGCAGGTCAAGGATGGGGGTGCGACACTTGTAAGCGACCAAAAGCTCGGCCCTGAGTGCCGCCGGACGGTGTCACGATGATGGGCGCTGTTATGTCCTGGCATGGTGTAGGTAGCGGGTACCATGAAAAAGCAGTGGATTGCAAGACTTGAAACCGCGCCGTGTGTTCGGTAGTCTCATCTGCTGGCCTCCAGCTTTGCCGGCCGTCGCCCTCGTGCACCTCAGGCGAACGTGTTACGTGAGCTATGTGGCGCCGCAGCTCAGCGGAGCGCTGTTTCCCCGTTGCTTAAGATAGCCGCGTGACTCCGCTCTTCCGAGACCCCGTGTACCGTTATCACACGCGCTCCGGCCGGCGCTGACGACGGTTGCCGTGCCGAAGGCGGCGCCGGCCTGCCGCGGAGCGTCTCCCAGCCGGGCCAGCTGTCGGCGTCGTCGGCCGGACCGGGGCCGCCGTCGGAGGCCGCCACTGCCGCCGCCGCCGCCGCCACCGCCGCCACCGCCCGCTCGGCGCCTTCCCCAGCCGGGTCGGCGGCCAGCGGCGACCGCTCGCCGGGGCCCATCAACGGAGCCGCAGGTTCAGATGGGGAGGGGCAGGTCAGGTCAGACGGGTGCTTATCAGGTCAGGCGAGCGCCAGTCAGGTCAGACGGTCGCTGCTTAGGTCAGACGGATGCTGGCTAAGACAGACGGGCGCTGGTCAAATCAGACGGGCGCCGGTTAAGCCGGACATGAGGAGGGAGGGGGCGGGGGCAGGTCGGGCACGTGTGGACCAAGTCAGACGCGGCGACCCGTGCGGCGAGCTGTCGCCGCCCTGTCTGCCGGTCTGCTGTGTCAGCTGAACTGGCGGCCGGTGTGCCGAGCGTGCGGACCTGGCTGACGTCAAAGCAGGTCTACAGCGGCTACCAGGCACGACTGGGGCCCGGCGTCAGGCAGATCAATCATCATTTGATCGGATGGCGCTGATGACTCTCCGCGCCGGGCTCCTATGTGAAGTTCTGTCTTTTCAGGATCGAATCAGGTATTGATCCCTAACTGCCTAATGCATGCAATGATTAATTCCTGCGCAACCTTGCGTCGCGAGAAGAAACTCCTGAACGTCACTTGTGCGGCAAAATAGGACATGATTCGCCCCCCCCCCCCTCCCCACGTAACCGTCCCCGCCAAAGTTCGGAACCTTCCGACGACGGCGGGCTGCCGTTGGCCCGGTGTGGAGGCCGCGCTGGCCGGCCGCGTGACCCGCCGCTCCCTCCGCAGTGCCACCACCGGCGGCGGCGGCCAGCCCCGAGCGGCACAACGTGGACGCGTTCGTGCCGGACGGCGCGCTTGATGCCAACTTCCTGGACGAGGTGACGCCCCAGGCGACGCCCTCCAAGACGGCGGCCGCGGCGCCGCCCGGCTCCGACAGGTTGGTCGCAGCGCGTTCCCGGCGGAGAGCGCCGCTGCTGCCGCTGGCGGGCGCCACGCCTGGCCTCGGGCGGTCGGCGCTCCCACCGCGGGAGAGAGCGGTGTGGCTCGGCCTGTCAGCATCGCTGCGTGATCCGGTGTTCACTGAAAGGAACTCGTTTTGGACGCCTTGCATGCTGGCTTTCGGCAGCGTCCTCGGCTCGTGTTGAGTTGTGGCCATGCTGCGAGTGTTACTTTTTGCCTGTCGCCGCCCCAGTTTTGTTGTGACGCTCGTTTAAAGCGCGTCATACGTGACGTTTGACGCGTGCAGCTAGCTTCGCAGGCTCGTGCGCTGCGCGATTTCGGTCGAGCCGGCATTACCAGGCCCGTTGTCTAGCTCCTTTATACAGCCTCCTGTACGTCGAGTAGTTAGACGTTTTGGCTCTGTCAGCGGCCGACCTAAGTGTTTTTTTTTCAGTTTGTTTTGGTGCCGAGAGTCCCGCTTGTTGCGCCCATGATAAGCCAGGTGCCTGGCCTGTACCGGGGCCTTCAGCTGCGGCCAGGTGTTCAGTGCCTGAGCTCTGACATAGCTGTCGTTCACGAACGTAAACCGGTTTGTTACACGCCCGGCCGAGTTTGCGGTTGTTAGCTGCCGCGTATGGTTGTTGAATGTCTCGTTAGCGTGTGGTGTGGTCGTGTTCCAGTGAGGACGACACGGCGGCCGGCAATCCGATGGTGGCCGGGTTCCAGGACGACATTGATGACCTGGAGCTGGTGTCGGGGGCGCCGCGGCACGACCGCCACGCGCTGCCCGACTCCAGCGACGAGGAACCGGCGCCGCCGCCGCCGGCCAGCGCCGTGGACTTGCCCGACGCGGGGGCGGCCGGCCGGCGGCGGCGCGACGTGCGACTCGTGGCGCCGCCCCCCGCGCCCGACGAGTCCATCGCGGCGGCGGTGGAGAGCGAGCCGGAGGAAGCGTCGCAGAAGGTGCAGACCGACAGTGGCGCGGAGGCGGCGCACAAGACGAAGAAGAAGAAAAAGAAGGACAGGAGAAGGAGAAAGAGGTCAGCGCCGTGGTGACCGTGGCCGGCGGAGGTTGGCGGCGCTGGATAGGCCAACCCCCCTACTGTCGCTCGCGTTACGCTGGTTCTTGTTCTTGTGCGGACACAGTCCCGGGAACACGGGGAGGGGGCGTGGGTACCGTGGCACTATGGTGACGCGTGCAGATTGAACCTAAAAATTGGATTTGGACATTTTTGAAACGTTTCTTCACCTGTCGACATCGGGCTAACTTAACCTAACATGCCAAGCTCTGCGTTTCAGATTTTTTCTTCCTCTGTCCGCCCCATGCATACTTCCTGATAGGTTTCCACTTGCAAAATGGACTTGACATTCTTCAGCCACGCAAGTTTGCCGCACTTCGTTGACGTAGCCCCTTCGCTCCAGAACGGGGAGAAGAAAAGAAAAAGAAGCACAAGGAGCGGGAGGCGGACCGGAGCGCGGCGCAGCGCGAGCGGGACGCGCTCGAGGACTTTCTGGAGCGGGACTCCGGCCCGGCCGTGGACGAGGCTTACGAGGCCATATAGACGCCAACCGTCCGCTCGCGGCGCCACGCCACCAGCTTCACCCGCCGCCCGCACATCTGCCGCCGGATTATTTTTATACAAACAGGACAACGCGACACAGGGTGCTTGGTGGGGGCTTCGCTGGTACGCACGGGCTGAGGTGTACCGATGCCGGAGTTGTTGCGTGTGGTGATGAACTGTATACCCGTTGCGTATTTATTCGATTTATATGTGTGATGCAAGGTTATGCGTGTGGGCGACAGTGTTTAAATATCGTTACTGTGATGCTCGGGACCGGGTGTGTAATAAACGCGTCGGGGCTGCTCACGGCGTCAGGGGCTGATACGTCAACCGGATATATGTCCTGAGACAAGACAGTCTGTTAATCAACGTCATGTGCGTTCCGCAACAGTGCTGCTGGCCTTTCACACCTTTCACACTCAGACACACTTTCAGCCTCACGCCCATCAATCAACACATATTCAGTCGTCCAACAACGGCCAAGGCCTTCATTTACCCTTACCGTTGACACGTCCTGAACCATCAATAATTTTCGCGCTGCGTACCATCGCTCAGAAGCCGCGCTACGGATCGCACAGAACCGCTAGAATGTCGCTATCATGCCCTTCCACGCGGCTGCGGGTCCCCGGCACCCATATCTACGTCCGACTCGTCGCTGCCCTCCTCGGCGCGCGCTCTCTCCTCCTCCTCCTCCGCTCTGTCCTCGGCCAGCGGCGTCCAGTCCGCGTGGCAGCGCGCCACCGCCGCCGCCACGCGCTCGTCAAGTCCAAGCAAGGGCGCGCACCTCATCGGTCTGTGCCGGTGACACCACGCCGCCAGCGTCGCTCATCTCGCCGCCCTGAGCGCGGCGGCGGCGCGCGCGCTCCAGCAGCCGGCAGCTCCAAAGCAGGTCCTCGCGCCACAGCTCCGTATCCGGCTGCAGCCGCATGGCCACAGAGAAGGCGCGACGCGCCAGGCCCAGCTCACCGAGTCCGAGCAGTGCGCGGCCGAGCGTCTGCTGCGCCGGCCACCAGCGCGGCCGCAGGCGCACCGCGCACGCCGCCGCCTCCAGCGCTGGCTGTAGCTCGTGCTGGCGCAGCAACGCCTGCGCGCGCATCTCGTGCAGCTCCGCGTCGGCCGGCGCCAGCGCAGCGCTTCGTCCAGAGGCGCAGCGCCTCCCAGAAGCGGTCCAGCTCGGCCAGCGCGACGCCCTGTTCGCGCAGCGCCTGCCGCCTGCTCGCCCGCGCTCAGCGCCGGCCGGCCGCCCGAGAACAGCGGGGCGGAGCGGCGCGGCGGCGACGGCGACCTGTCCGAGTCGGAGTCCGGCACCGAGAACGGCGCGAGGCGAGGTCGTTTGGCCACGCTCTGAGCCGACCGCTTCTTCCAGGTGAAGCCAGACATGTCCTGTCACGGCGGACGGCGGAGGTGGCGCTGAGTCGGTGCTGGGTGTCACTGCAAGTACACAAGCCACCTGGAGGATTTCTGGGAGTTCAGGGGGTGGTCTGATATTCACCAGTGCCATATATATCACTGCAAGTGGGATTTGGTGAACATGGGATCTATAGCACTTTTATAAATTGCAAGACAACTTAGGAAATAATATAATAATGTACAATAAATATACATGGGGTTCTAGTTTGTATTCTAGCTTAAATCCGAGAAAAAATACCTCATAATTTTCAAGGCATTGGTACTGACAAATTGTGGGCAATGCCTTTGACATCCATTACACATGATAGAAGAAGATATAACATGAGTGTGGGATAAGTCCCTAATATAGGCTTTTAGGATTAGCAGTGAGCTATAAGTCAATGGTACAGAAGATAAAGCATGCTTTGATTTATGCACATAAAGTGTTACAGACTGCGCATATGCTTAAGCCGTAAACACCACTGGGGTAGGTGAGGTCTACAGCCCAGCAGCTTTTGGGCATACTGGGTTATACCTGTTCCTATGGTATGAGATGACACCAAAACAGAAATAGATGCACCCAAGACATTCTGGACAAAAATCCAACTATTCTAACCTGATTCTTACAGGAAATTCATGCACCAAACCTAGGCCTGACATATCATGCTGACAGATTCAACTATTTGCAGGTAAAAAAATACTTAAGGTGATTTTGTCCAATTTACCATAAATCACTTCCATTCCAAGATCATCCTTAAAACGTCAGACCTTCATGTTCCAAAATGTGTGGAGAATGTGCATCAAATTCTGAGCACTCATATATGACACACATGCTGAAATTGTTGCTGCAATGTTGGTGCTGCATCAGATATCTCTTGTATAACTACATCTTTGTAGTCAGGTACCCCAGATCATTTCAGGCATGGTAACACCTATGAATCAACCCATACTTTTACATGTATTTTGCTTCACTGTGCCTACTTAGCTCACTGGAATGAAGCAAGGCTGTTGGTAAAACTTAATGGCTTTATCTGGCCCTAGTTCTCATTTTCCGTATTCAGTTCATTTAAATCAAGAATGCACAGATTTCTGTGCAAATCAAGCACCACGGGGGATATTTTCTATTCATGGTCCTAGTAGGCAAAAGCCTCCACATTTACCGCCCTCTTTCTTAGGCAAAGCTCACCACAGCTAATCGTCGCTTATGAAACAAATCCTCGTGCAGGTTCTGACTAGCGCCACAAAATTGTCATGGCCGATCTAAGAGATTTTCACTGTCGTCCCACCGCAATCCTCCGTTGGAGTCCAGTGAAATATTGCGCGCAATTCTGTATGAAGCTAGTTCTAATGTGTGTTATGTTGACTCGAGTCCCCAGTGTTATGAAGTAGCATCATCGAATCAATAGCGCCGCTTTGGCTTCCGGTAGAGCCTACCAAATCTCTTAGCGCTGCCAGTTTACCTATCACCTCAAGAAATCCCCACGGCCTCGCCCTACTTGCATCATCAACGCATTTAACACATGTCGGCAACGTATAATGTAAACTTGCATGTAAAGCATTTATACACAAGTTCAGCACATCAGGAGTAAAGTCGACGAGTGACAAACATCCTCTTCGCTTAGGAAGGTGGGGAGACCGGCTAAGCTGGCAAGGGCCACTGAAGTCAGTTACGAGCAGCTTTGGGGGAACAAATGTTACTGGTGTAAAACATTCCACACCCGCGGTGCGAGGTTCACCCCGCTCAGCAGTCGGCGTTTTGTGCGCAAGCGGGACGGAGTGCGGGTGCCTACTCTCTTGCATATCACGCGCTCGGTCGCAGCCGTCGCGCCCAACATCACTTGTCAGTTGGTTTGGAGACCTGTCGCCAGGTAGCGGTCGGAAGACGCAGAGCTCGGCCGCCAGGTGGCAGGGAACGCCGCATCAGGCGTCCCAAGTGCCGCAGCCAGTTGCGCGTATATGCGGGAGGTGCGTCTCATCCCAGGGCAAGCACAATGTCGGTCGTGAGGAATGAGCTTTCGGGACACTTTGCGCAGTGGCCTCTCGTGAAATTGCTTCCAGAAATGAAGAAGAGATGGTTAGACTCTGCAGATTTTCAGTGTGGGCTCTGTAGAGATGATTTAAGCTGCTACACATCGTCTTTCATATCAAATTGCTGTGTAAAGCTGGTTGACCACTTCAGCTGCATGATGATTTGAAACCAAGCTGGTGTGTTCGGCCTTTGCCAATATACAGTACTCAGGAAACTAGCATGGCATAACTCAATTATACAGATTGGTCTCATTAGGTTTAACGTCTGTAGGCGTGCTATACACACAAGCATGTAGTCTTGCCTCCCTGATACACTGTGCCGGAGTCACCTGCAGTGAACGTCAAACTGCAACGGGTCCACGCACCCTATCCGTGTGGCGGTGGGTGCGAGTGAGAATGTCACTGAACCACGATTCATTGGCGGAGCCCGTTGGTGTATCTTGGAATTTTACGGTGACAGCTGGAGTGGCATGCCGGCCAAAGAAGTGATATGTTCACACAGACATTTCCTTAGCAGCCTTGTAACATCGAGGACGTTCTTCGCCAATGGTCCTGTGCAACTCTCATTGCCGCTGTATTTCGTGCCTAGTACAACGCAACACATAGCTGTTGCGCGTCATGACGGTCATCCGCTATGGTCCCACGCGCATCGGCTCCCCCAATCTGCGTCGTGCTCGGACTGCTAGGTCGCTGCTCATCACTGGCTACGGCAGGCGCACGAGCACGCGGCAGGGTCCGCCAATGCCGCCGCCAATCTTCATCGGCAAGGTCAGGATCCTGCGGCAGAAAATGATACTTAAGGGTTTACCACGCATTTGGGGGTAATCGAACAAAAGGTAACAAAAGCCAAGAAGCAAAAAAGAAGAAAGCATGATGCCAAAAAGGTAGCTGGCAAGAAGTGAAAAGGAATAAGAGTGAAATGATAAAGGTCAAACAGCAATAAGTCAAAATGACCAACTTTCAAACGGAAAAGCCAGAAGGGATTAAAGACATCTGAACAGTAAAAAGGCATCTAAAAAAAGACACCTCAACGTTCGAAAAGTTCAACTCAACAATAAAGAAGTGACATAAACAAAAACTTGAAATACACAACACATGAAAATAAATGCAGGTCAAATGCCTTAACGCGACAAGGCAGAAGCTGAAAAAAATCAGTCAGACGGATACAATAAAAATCACAGAATAAGAGAAACACCTAAGAGCAAAATGGCAAATTATGCGCATATTACACTTTTTAGTATGCTAGAAAAAAATGCAGCCACTTGCAGCTTTGGCTTCAATAAATAGCTGCGTTGATACGAAACTGATCCAAAGTGACAGACTTCCACCTTCTATTGCTGTTGCTACACACATGCCGTTTAAAAACACAAGCACAAATATATATATATATATATATATATATATATATATATATATATATATATATATAAAGTACAACCAGAAGAACAGGGGAGGTAATCCGAGAAAATTGTCGTTCCTGTCCTTATGGCGACTTGCACGACTCTGCCCCCTCCCCCTCAACCGTTTTGAGAAATCGACACCAAGGACCATGATGTTTATGGTCAAAAAGGCGTAGAGCATATAAGTAAAAAGACATCACGTGGCAAAAAAATCGTCTAGCGCTGAGACATCTACCATCACGCGGAGGGTACTTCCAACCTAGATCCAGGATACCTCTGCGTCTCCGGCGCAGTTATGAAGTCAATGCCAATTGGCTGGGACCCTACTGGCTAAGCGGAGGCGGCGGGGGAGGGGGGAGTGCTCGGCCCTAGCCCCGCCCTTCTGGAAGAGCAAGCGATCTAGGACCCTCAGTGCGTTCGTAAGCCCTACAAATGTCACGATTTCTGGGCGGGAAAATTGTGGTTTGACAATAGCCTATTGCACCTTTTCCGCATTTTTCTATTTTTCTGACTTTGTAATATGCAACCTGAGTTCCTTTGACTCTTTGACCTTGCGTTTTTAGCTGTATCACTTTTAACTTCTTTTTGCCTGTTTAATTTTTTGCATTTGACTATTGTTCTTTTGGGGTGTTGCCATTTCACCTTTTTGTCGTTTCCATTTCTTTAACATTTTACGGCTGGCTTTTGTTCAGTGTGGCTTTTTACCATTTGACCTCATTGTCCTGGAACCGCATTTGCGGGGGGGGGGGGGGCGGCGGGATTAAGCGCCCTCCTCCACCTCAACGTTCCGGCATTTACCACGGGCGTTGCGTGGAAGAGACCTACCAAAAACGGTGAGCTGTCTTGCTAAGAAATGAACAACGCAACTGCTCACCCGGGCAACAACCGGTGAGGACGGCTGAGCAAAAACCTTAGTCCGCATATTCCGAAGAAGAAATGAGTTTACTGTGATGCAGCTATGTATACTTAAACGCCTTGCTAATTTTGTCTATATAATATGACTGACAGCTGAAAGCCCGTACAAAAAAAAACAGATTTGGCCCTGATCGAAAGCTGTAAATACCAAGCGCTTAGCCCCAGCATACTGCGGCAAGGCAGCGGCTGCAGACCGCGGGCAGCGTCTCCGTGCTCACGTGGCGCCGGTGGCCGGCACCCGGCTCATGTCTCCCACGTGCTCCACGCCGAAGATGTTGCTCCGGAACAGCGCCTGGTGGGCGGGGACCACCTTGTTGTTGCCCGGGTCCAGTGAGGGCGTGTCGATGCCGACGCCGACGATGGCGCCATCGGCGGCGATCATCTCAGCCGCCGCCGCGCCTATACCTGTCCGGCGCCAGCAGTGACGTCACGCGCGCACTACCAATGACGTCATGTGCGCACTGGCACTTATGGTAGGCGTGGGTTGTCACTGGCATCATACATGCACTGGCGTTGATGTCATGCGCCAATTGACATTGACGTCATGTTTGCGTAGTCAATGTCATCATTTCACGCCGCCTCTTCATGTGTGCTGCTACTAATGTCATATGCCCACTGACAGTGACGTCATGAGCGCAATACCACTGACGTCATGTCTACAGATACCGACTCCACGCTCGCAGACTCCATGACATGTAGCTTGTCATGTCTGCAGACACAGCGGCTTGCCATGTCTGCAGACAAGGCTGCATGTCTGTCACATATTCGCAAGATGGCTCCTCAGTACCATGTCTACACTCGGGAGATGGTGATGTAACATGCGTGGACGCGGGTATCATAACGTCCAGATTATTGGCCTATACTAGCATACCTATATGTCATGTCCCTAGACGAGGATAAGCATGTGTCATAGCTTTGACTGCGGCTGAAGTTGTGCCTTGTGCCCAGATATGGGTAAAATATCATGACACCTGCACGTGCGGGCGTACTGACGTTATTTATTCGGACACGAGTGTAATGTCCTGAGTATTTAGACACGAGCTTGCTGACCTTTGGTCTGCAGACGAGGGCATACATCATGCATGCAATCAAAACTGGAACGAAGCCATGCTAACGGACAACGGTGTGCTGACGACATATCCGAGACACGGACATGCTTACCACCTGAGCTAAAGTCTGCGGGTTCCCACTGACGTCACATCCGAGACACGGGCATGCTCACAAACTGAGCTTACGCCTACGGATACCCACTGACGTTACACCCGGGAGTGTGAGCAAACAGACAACTTAAGGGTAACCACGGTTTCGCTTTTCCACACTTTTACGTACCATACGTATCAGGATTAGGGATTTACACGAGAGCTTCCAGCTGCGATCAGGGCTTCTTAAGGCGGCTAGTCCCCCCCCCCCCCCCCCCCCATCCCCCGTCCTGCCTCCACACTGACCAGGGAAGTGCAGTTCATATGCATTCGCAGCTTTCTTCGCCTTGAACTCCTCGGGCGTGACACCCCAGTAGCGCGTGCTGTTGCCCCAGTGGTCAGCGTAGCCCGTGTACACCAGCAGGATGGTGGGGTAGCGCCAGTTGCCGTGCGCCTCCTTCCAGGCGATCAGGTCAGCCGGGGTCAAGGTCGTGTCAGGGTCAGCATCACTCCGGGCGGAGATGTTGACCAGAGCCGCTGGAATCGTAGCGCCAGAGTGAGACGGAGCGCTTTAGAGGCGCTTGCGCCTTATACTAATTACATGACAGTCAAGCACATGGCAGAGCCTATCCCAGTCTGCCACGTTGCGGGGTCACTGCAACTCAAGACAAAAGAGAGGCGGAAGAGTAAGACAAATAGCAACGACGCCACCGTTCACCCATCCACCCACGAGTTCCGTGAACTCTATCCTTTCCGCGTGACTTTAACGGGGTCCCAGTCCTGCCTGAGCAAACGGCGCGATAGGACCGTCCACACAGACAACCAACAGTCCCAACATAGAACAGGCCTAAAAAACAGCATCAACAGTCCTAACACATGGGCACCACAAACATGCTTTCGACTTTACCTGCTGACGTAAATAAGTTAAAGCACATCAGCATCAGGTCATCGAGGTGATAAGCAATTTCAACACACTGGGCGTTTTCGGCGATCTTTATCATCGCATCACCGACATCACTCAACTCCAGTTTATCCGTGATAGTACGCGCAAGGTTCAAGCAACTGTGAACTTTCGTTGATGTCAAAGCACTGCGAGAGGACAAAGCGTAACAAGCTTACCGACAGCGCATCTGCTAGACGAGGCGACTGAACCTTGCGCGAGGCATGCTAGAAACGGCAGTCGCGCGGTGGACAGCGGTGGCGATTTGGAGATGGACAGCCCAGAGCCATCAAATAGGCCAGATCGCTACCAGTAAATACAGATGTGCATGGAAAATGAATTGGAATTAATTGGTAACTGAATCCCATCTTTCATGACGTATCCAGAACGTGATGACAAATGGGATTCTAAAGAGGAAAATTCCAACTCCGGAAATCAAGACAACATAGCTTTACTGTTTTGTGCCTGATCCATGCAAGGCGTTCCTTCGCCTTACGTGCTGCGGTAACTCGAGTACCACTGAAGTGCGGGTGTTCTTGAAAGAGTCCTTTACTCCAGATAGTGCATAACCATTTCATTGTATAGAGCGAAGGCTTAAAGAAAGAAACCAGCCAGAGTAAAGTGTTGCAACCTGCTACCCGTAAGGTTGCAGGGGGAAACCACAAGGGCTTGCTTGAGCCGGAATTTAAATGCAATGCTCTGGTGGGTACAGTGCACTTATTGGGATGGCACAGGTGCTCCCAACAAGCATGCGGATATGACTGCTAAAAAGGAAAGTGAGAATGACGGGATGAGCGCAGGTTTGTATCACGCGTTCCCGAGAGCGGTGTTGCACTTGAACCAGGGAGTGCAAAGTTCAGCGTAAGTGCGGTTTAGAATCACATGGTCGTCACTGTGGGTCACATGCCTTTTGATGTGGTAGCCAGCCAGCACAAGGGTATTTTCCTAGGGGGTCCTGCCGCCGACTCCGGTAGGTGGACATGGGGTGAGAGCTCCACCTGGCCGACTACAGTTAACCCTGGTGTGCGATTGCGTTGTATGATATGCTGCAAACGTGTTCAAAAAATTAAGTAATTGTGTAGGGCGATCTGTGACTTAAAGGAGCTTCCAGCTATCATTTCTACGTGCAGTGGCATCATGCCAAAAGCTAGCTGCAACAAGCGGCATGGTTTAAGCCAGCTGCTACTCAGCCGAGCGAGCAAAATAATTTGAGTTCGTTAAAAAAAAATAGTGGGCGATACGCCTTCGTAAAGGCGTTCGGAGTAAGCACATGACGCTCACATGCTTACCGTGCGCCACAAACCGATCGACAGGAATCTGCTCCAGAGTCCAGCCGCCCTAAACATATGCGCGGGCGCGTCCATGTGGGTGCCGCCATGCTCCACGGTCTCGAAGTTGTGCGTCTCGAGCCTGCCGAGGGCGGCAGGGGACGGCACGTGAACAATCCGGTTTGGTTCAGGGCGCGCGCGGCGGGACGTGGTTACAGCGGCTTTGTGGCGGCGTCAGCCCACCGCCGACGCGGCATAGGACGGTTGCCGACCTCACGTCTGCGGCGGGACAGTCCAATGCTTTCCGGGCTGGGCAGTAACACCGCCTCTCACACTTCACACACGTGGAGGAGGTGCCACACTTGATGCACGTGAAGAAGGTGCCGCACTTCGCGCGCGTGGAGGAGGTGCCACACTTCACACACTTGGAAGAGGTGCAATACTTCACACACGTGGAGGAGGTGCCACACTTCACACACTTGGAAGAGGCGCCATACTTCACACACGTGAAGGAGGTGCCACACTTGATGCACGTGAAGAAGGTGCCGCACTTCGCGCGCGTGGAGGAGGTGCCACACTTCACACACTTGGAAGAGGTGCCATACTTCACACACGTGGAGGAGGTGCCACACCTTACACACGCGGAGGAGGCATTGCCGGACGCTCAGGACTTGTGTGGAGGAACCGTCATTGGCGACTGCTGCGGAGCAGGTGACTCGAGCTATGAACTTACGCTTTGAAGAGACGGCCTGTTGAGCTTATTTATACCGAATGGGGACATCGAAACGTATGCCGGCACTCATTTTGTGCATTCATTCAATTCATTTTATGTAAGCGCATTTTGCACTGCATTCTGCGGCGGCGTAACTTGCTTTCGAAAATAACTGCGCCGTGTCCGAAAGGCAGGGCCAGTTGAGGTCGGCCTTAATGGTTGATGAATCGTTGTGGGTGCTGTGGCGTTACGTCCACCGCATATGCCGTGCCCTATTTGCCCTATCACCTCCACCTCCAGTCCAAAAAAGAACTGAAAAAGAACAAAGGGCAGATTTCCAGACATTTCCTAGACTCAGTTCGCCTTCAGAATGAGATACAGAGTCATTTGAAACTCGGAAGAATACAGATTTGCCCCACTCTCTTGAATTTTACGTGATTAACATTAAAATAAGATTTGTTTCTGGTCAGCCTATCAAATGCAATGACCAAATCGATTAGGATGAGCACTGAGTCAATTTCGAGTTATCAGCACCGATCAAGTTTCATAGGGAATATGTTCAACGGGCGATGGCAATGAGCGGAAGTAACACGCGCAGCATCTCTTACAATCAATGGAAACTGACACGAATTACCGGCACTACTCAAATCAGTCCATTTAACTTCCGTGTAGCCACAGCACTGTGCAGGGCATCCCATTTATAAGCGTCTAAGAAAAACATAGGTCTGCTAGAACGTTTTCGATGCAAATAAAAACAGGGAAGAGACAAAACAAAAATGTTTAAGAGCATGTAAGGAAGCGGAACAACTGAGCCCTTCACAGAAAGCTACCGTCCATAAAATCGATTAATGTGATACCTCAATTTCTAGCTTCTAGCTAGCATCTAATAACTGACCAACTTTTGAAACGTGATTCCAGGCGCCAATTATTTTGAGTAAGAATCGACTTAAATCATGCGCAATTCAATAAAAGACATCTGGCAATCATCATGGAAACAGCCGCCACGCCATGACGGCTGCGCTAACTTGAGCACGATCCACTCACCAGAAGCCTTCCATCTGGCCCTTGAACAATTCGCTCAGATTGAACTTGAGTGAGCCAGGCCGGTACTGTGTGGTCTTGTCGTATGTGTGGCTGAGGTCGATCCACGGGCCAGCGAAGGCCGGACAGAGCAGGACCAGCAGGAGAGAGAAGCCGAACAGAAGCCCGGCTAGACAGGCGGAGCTCATCTGTTGGTGGAGCAACCAGATCCCTCACCACCATTCAGGGGCGTCACTTTTTATGCCTTCGGGGTCCCTAGCCTCCCCAGTGGTGACACAGCTTCTCCGGTGGAGCTGTGCTACCTCCTGTAACACAGCGCTTTCTTTGGAACTGTGTTGCCACTGCTGCCACTGGTAAAACAGTGTTATCAGCGCACCTCCCTCATGAAAACTTGGACAAGGAAACGTACAGAACAGCCTTGAACTGTTGTTGCACTAGGTACCTGAAGACACCGCTGTTGTATTTTCATGATTACTGTGTACCACATAGTAAGCTGTGGGCACTTGATGACTTGATGGTTCGCACAAAATTACTCATGTATTCATCGCTCCTTTCATTCTAACGTTTCGAAATCGTATCTCATCTTCGGGGAAGACTAAATGGCACAAGAAATAAGTTTTGACTTTGAAAGGATAAAAATTGTGGCCTACTGTTCAAAAACATTTTTCTGAAACCGAGAACATGAATTAAGCATAACTAATTGAAGTAAGACAGAATCCTATTTTCGCTTTGATACATATAAGAAGCACTCATAATGGGAACACTACAAAAAGACAATGAGAACACTATCGCCACAAAAACAGTCAAACAAACACTTCACCAGTAGTCCAAGTTCAAGTTCGCTCAAGTTCGCCCGTTCAAGTTCAAAATCAAGCTCAAGTTCACGGATAGATTGTCCCTATTTTTAACCTCTAGTTTCCACGGATTTTATGGATCCTCCAGTGTTCTTTTTTGGAGACCACGGTGGCAGCGCTATAATATGTCGCTCACTGAGCTACGAAATATATATATATATATATATATATATATATATATATATATATATATATATATATATATATATATATATATATATATGTATGTATATATATGTATATATATATGGATATATATGGGTGTGCATCTATATGCATGTATATATACGTATAAATATATATATATATATATATATATATATATATATATATATATATATATATATACACATATATATATATATATACATATATATATATATATATATATATATATATATAATCTGTGATACCTCCTATGTGGAAAATGAGGGCGAACAAGCGTATACAGCTCCACAAAATAGTGCTGGAATCTGGTGGTGAAAATGGAAGAGTAAAGATCGAATCTTTGTGTGTGTGTGTGTGTGTGTGTGTGTGTGTGTGTGTGTGTGTGTGTGTGTGTGTGTGTGTGTGTGTGTGTGTGTGTGTGTGTGTGTGTGTGTGTGTGTGTGTGTGTGTGTGTGTGTGTGTGTGTTTGTGTGTCGCTGTGGCTAGAAAATGTGCGCGGGGAACAGTCGCAAAATTGTAAAAGAGGTACGCCTCAGTCCAACCTTTGAACGGTACGAATCTATTGGGAATGACCTTCGGACGCGTTATTTCATGAGGCCCAACCATCTTCACTCCCCCATCGCAGCTTGTGTTCCAACCCCATACAATTTCGAGGAGAGAGAGACCAAAACCGGAGAGGAGCCGGCTGTTGGCGCTTTTCGGGTCAGATTGAGTCATTTTTCGCTGTTCAGCCCTTTCTCCCAACTCATTTCGCGGAACTACGTTCCTGCGCTCGGCCATTTTCCAGTTTACCTGCGATTACAGTTTCCAGTTTTCAAAACCGGCGATGACTGTACGGATCTAATTGACCGATCGGGCTCGCCGGTGACTTCGTGCTTGTGCGTGGTCCACAATCTACCCGTAGTGTGTCATGCAGTAATTTTAGATTGATGGCACCATGCCCGTGGTGTATTCCCAGGCGGGCATGCTTAGCTATACCAATGTTTCAATATACGCTGCCATCCTAGCACTCACTTGTAGTACTTTAGTCACCGTGGTGTGGCAGCACGGTGCTTGAAGTGTTCGCTAAGCCAAATATCGTTTTGAGTCTTTTTCATGGTGTTATTGCATACTTATCCGTGATTTAGGACGTTCACTTGTTTCAAATGTTCAGCTATGGCGCTTTTCTTAAATTAGTCGATTGAAGTCTCATTGCCGTAATAACTAACAAGAATAACTGACTTCTTCTACAAAGCAGCACAAAACGCGATTTGTGCATGAGTTATTGCGCAGAATGCTCAATAATGACAAGAGTCATTTGACGCACACAATATTTGGAAGTCGTGCTCACGAATGTCAGTTCAGACCGGCTTGACAATAGCATTATTCTTGACCTTGAACGTCGCATGATCTGTGGGATGGCACGATATAAATGACGTTGCTGGGGCGTCATGACGCCTAACTGGCCCCACAATATTCTGTGCGACATATTCTGCACATTTGCGCTGACGTGAGCTACCGAACTAGAGGATTTTAGGTCCAAAGAAGGGTACGGCTGTCGTGCAAAATTCTCTCTAGTTTGTGCATGTCAGCCAACGCCGTTGTGCAGAAATTTGTCTTCAGTGCATCGGACAACCTTCCAAGGAGGATACATAAAGCCTATTTCCGAGGATCATCTGGCAGTGTCAAAAATGTTTTCTGTGAATGGCGCGCAATACCAGGTTTATCGTGAAATTCAATGTGCATGCAATCTGAATTCATCCCAACGCTAGGCAATTTCGATAGGAAAACAATGTTCTCAGTCGCATTTGCTTAAAAATGAAGGTTAACATCCAGGACGTGAATTGAGGTCGCCGACATCCGAAGAGAACTCCGATTTTTGCGATAAATACGTTAACCTGATCGGCTTAGCAGCCCTTACCCCCGCAATGGGTTTTAGAAAATGGCATACAGTCCAATGCCAGATAATATATCACCCGCCGGCACGGCAATAGGCAACACCGTACAGGCAGAAGTGTATAGGTAATCTTTTTGAATCTTGCGTTTTGTCTTTGCTTAATGAATGCAATGCATGACGTATCTGGCGCAGTTTGGTCAAACCTTCTATGTATTTTAATCCATGTAAACCAAAGCCAACCTCTAACATAAACCTGCCAGGCTGAAATTAGGTAAGGAACTTCCAGACACAATCAACCCGCAAGCGTGGGTTTCACTAGTGTAGTGGTTGTGCTGGGTATTTGGAAGCCAGAGGTTCAGGGTTCGATCCTTCCCGGTTTCAGCCCCTCCTGCTAGGGTAAGAAACAGACAGCACCAGCGTAAGCAGCTGAGCGCGTCGTGAAGTCCAACGACAACAACATGCTTATTGGCGTGCAGTGAAAGTAAGTGAAAACAGTCGCGGGTAAATTCAGGAAATTAAAATAATTAGATCACTTTGGCACCACTGCTCAAGACACCAACGACCTTGCCGCTGCTAGCTGCTGCTGCTACGGTGGTACAAGCGCTTACCCTTGCTGAAGTGCCGTGTTCCGTTATCGCGATTACTGCAGGAACCAGCCAGTTCCCTGGCCCGTGCTCTCGCAGCCAGCCGCTGTCGTCTGCCGAGCGGGAGATCGGTGCAGGGGTATATTTGGCCAGCGTGGTTCGGGGGAAGCCGAAGGTCGTTTAGTGCAATTCCAGTTCTAGGGTTACCAGATGTACGGAGTGTTATTTTTCAGTTTACTTATGCTGGCAATTGTGTAAGAAAAGTCGGTTCGTAGCGGTGAACATCAAGATTGTTGCAGATGCTGGCCTCGGAAACTCCACTTGGCTCGCCTGTGCAACGGCCGACAGGTCTATCCCGAGATCGCATGTGGTCGTTTGTCTTACCAATCCTGGACACTTCAAGGACGCCTGGATGTTCTCCAGGGCCCGTTCATGATGGGAAAATGTTACCAGATGCTCCGCCCGTTCAGGTAACGACCTATGACGTTCCACAGCTACGTCACCTACGTAATGGAGAACGCTTCAAGTAACTCCTCAGCATGGTGGCTAGTAAAATCAGCTGTTTCCAACAAAGACATTTGGAGCGCAGCAGAGATGATATTGACGAGTCTGGACAGTCAAATGTACTTCAGAGTACAAATGTACAAATACTGCAGGCGTATCTCTCACAACAGCTGACTACACCATAACGACCTACTTTAACGAGAGTATGTTAAGCACAGAAAGGCAGATCACTGCCCTCGATTCAGAAAGACGTTACACTTTTGCAAGCATTGCGCGAGCGTAACCACATGCAATCGATGATCCCACGGGCACGTAGTTCAACAGGCACTGGTAACTGAACGCCTTATGCCAGCTAAGAACATCGTGCATGTATACTGAGGTCGTCCATATATTTTGTTACGCATGGAAGAGTTTGGTGCGTGTGGTTGCAAGCAGGGATACAGCTTTGCTCGGAGCACGTGTGCAGGGAGAAATCTCATGTTGTGACAAGTCGCATGAATGAGAGTTCCACATATGGACACATGTGGAACTGTACAGAGACGTACAAAATCCATGGAAACATGTGACGTTAGGTTATGCAGTATACATAAATTCCAAAGCATTGAAGGCATGGATAAACCTTCCCAGAATCATACTGTCCAGACATGTTATGTTATAGTATCCAGAAGGCGACTAACACAGTGATGCACTCGCTGACGTAGCGGTTCTGGCCCTGCTGAAGCGCCAACGTTGCTCAAACAAAACAGAAAATGATGTACATGACGTGGTTCTAGGACATGATGACAAATATTTCAAATCGCAGTTTCGTACATCACGCAATTTTTTTCTCAAAATCTCCAGGCTAAGCTGGCTCCTTATTTTGACAATCATGGCCAGCTCCGAGGCAACCAGAAGCGTCCGTTGGAAGATGTGATGCCTGCGTTGCAATATCGTGCTGAGCCAGTACCCCAACACTTCGTTGGAGACAAATTTGGAACTTTATAATCTGGGTCACGCTAGTACCTGACAACACCTTACAAGTATGTAGATGCCGCGCGCGGTGACGTCATCGCGTTGCCAATAGGAGCGCAGCTACATGAATCCATAGCAGGCTTTGCAGCGTGCACCGGCTACCTGGGTGTGGCCGCAGCCATCGACGGGTCCTTTCTCTTCATGGATGCACCCAGCAAGGAGATAGCAGCTGCTCATAATACCCACAAGCATGGCCAAACAGTGCTTCTACTGGCTGCTTGTGATCATCGCGGCGCACTCGCTGATGTGCTGGCAGGGTTCGGGGATCCGCCCACGATTTTCGTGTTTTTTTGGGGGGGGGAGAAGGTCCTCCTCTGCTGCGACCTCAGGGAGCATCGGCGGCAGCTTCT
Organism: Pollicipes pollicipes; assembly: GCF_011947565.3. NCBI lineage: Eukaryota > Metazoa > Arthropoda > Thecostraca > Pollicipedomorpha > Pollicipedidae > Pollicipes > Pollicipes pollicipes. Next base: position 16,604,775 of record NW_023596448.1, on the reverse strand, counting down.
CCCATCTAGTACACACCTCATCGAGGACAGGAGCTTCTCCTTTCCCCGGAGAGCATCACCGCTTTCCGAGCCAACGATCACCTCAGCCCCGCTCAGCGCCACCTCAACAGACCATACAAAAAAACGCGTGTAAAAATTGAGCATGCTTTCAGCATGCTTGCAGCATGCTGAAAAATAAAGTGTAGCAGCTAAAACATTTAGAAGTGAAAAACATGGGCAAAGTGGCCGAGGTTATCGTTGCATTGATCATTGCACCATGCACCAATCATTGCATTGCATGTCATGAGCATGGGGCAGGGGATGACATAGTGCCTGCAGAGCCCCATGGAACAGATCCCGTGGAACGGACCGACATAGGTGCGCTGTTGCTTTTTAGCATGCAGAACCTGCAAGTGCAGTGTACGGGCATCACAAAGCGACAGCACATGGCTGACCACCTCATGGAAAAGATGATCATGCATGCAGCTTGATCCAGTTAAATGTTGTAATGTGACAATTCAGAAAGATAGAAGCAGATCGGAAAGAACAGCCAGTTTATTACGTTCAAATCAGCATAACTACACTTTGGTAAAGAGACAGTTAAGGAGCAGCAGTTAGAAGTTACGGTGTCTTTGGAAGAAATATAGACTGAAACCCTTGGAGACTCCACATGAAGAAAGACAACAATTTGTGTGCACCCAGTTGCTGGGATTATGTCGAGCAACATACAGTATCACGGTTTCATTGTTTGATTGCCTAGTGTATGTCAAATCTCATCCAACATTTGGCACACAACATTTTAATACTTAAGTGTTCACTGTCTTCCATCATTGACCATTTAGGTTACATCATGAAGGTAAAACTTCATTCAAACAATACTTAAATAGATACAAGATGATGCCATCTATGACAGGCATCAATTTTTTTACAGCTCACCCACATTGTCAAACGCAGCAGAGAAAGCCATGACAGTAGCGAAGGTTTCTTTGGCAAAGTATGCATATATAATGGCCACATTAAGAAGATTCAATGCAATTAAGGTGAGGACAGGCCATAGCTTGATGTGTACAGAACACATTGCTCAAAATTATGCATATGACCTTTATAATCAACACAAATGTTGAACTACGACAATTTTTTACTCCCGTCTTGTACTTCCACATACTTCAATACTACTAGCAATTAATCAGTGAAATCAACCTCACATCCCTGTTACCTATCAATACAGTATGCCGAAATACATACCAGTGCTTAATCTGGTAACATACATTTTAGGCCATGCCACCATGACACTGTTCAGCATCAGGGTTCACAAACTACACCATCCCCATGTTGTTCAAAATCTGGCAGGCATGCAGTGAAGGTACAGGTCAGTGAAGAAGTGACGTATAAAATAAATACAACCATACCAATAAGCTAATTTTCATGCAGCACAACAATCGTGCTTACACGTCACGCAACTGTACGTTTGCTTGGTTTACCTCTACCATCCCATGCCCGTCCAGTCTGGTAATTCAAAATAATCAGTCAGACCTATGAAACAAATCAGCTTGCATTACAGGGACACTTTCATCTGATATAATGCCGTAGCACCTGGGCAGAGAAGTTTAGTAGCAATGCATATAAGTGCGAATTTGCGGTCGAATCACAAAGCAGGCAATGATGGCTGACACATCAGTGTACCTACTGCACCTCGGTCAGATGTGCCGTGACCTGCAACCCCTGACAAGCTTTCATGAAGGGAAAGCAAAAAAGTCTTACTGATGCATTTTTCAACCAACGGTAGTAAACTACTCTATGAAAATAGTGTATCTTATAAATGGCAGATCTAGGGGGCTCGAGGAAACCCTCCACATCCACCCTACCCAAGGTTATCTAACGACCCTACCCCATCCGCAAATGCGCCGTGGGTGTTGCTATGCGTTGCTATGTAAATAGTCTCGAGCCACCGCGCTTACTTTGCCTCTCGGCTAAGTAAGGAATGGGCTTGGGCCGTGACGTCATAGGTGGGTCGGTAGCTACGTCATCTATCGACTGGGATTACTCGAAGTAAGAAATGGACTTCAATTTGGTCATGAAGAACGGAGCCCAGAGCGCACGTACGACGCTCTAGCTGTGTTGTGATGCCGGGTCGTCTGGGTGTCACTCATGCGCCGTCATCCAGGATCCACACTCATGTCGACCACTACTTGAGGCCAAACCCTTAAAGTCTACGTCATGCTCGGGCACGTCCCAGCCTAACAAGCTCTTGGCTGACGCGCCACCTTTCTCTCCTGGAAAGGTGAATACCTAGCATGGCTCAGCTTACGCATACAGACGCCGTTTTTCGAGATCACCCTGCAGACGAACCCTCGCTAGCCAGTTACCACTTGACGCTCGCATAGCCATTGGCAGCGCCAGGCAATGGGCAGTTGCGACCTTCGAGCGCCGGAGCATAGTATCGCCCCACTCATGCAACGAAAACTGCTTTACTGTCTCCATCCCCCTCCGGGCCTGGATAACCCCCGGCTTCTGACATGCAGCTTACGTTATGAGCTAAGATTCCTGCACACATTTTGCAAGCATTGCGGAAACCTTCGGTTACAGGTACACCCAGGGGCAAACCTCTTTGGTTCGGTGCGGCGACAGACCTCCGACGAATTTTGCCGATCATGCAATGGCGGGACCTCTTCGAAATCGTGAGCCCTGCCTTTTGTTAACAGGAGTAACCGATGCTACTTACGGTAAATAAGATCTGCAAGATGGGCATAACCATAGCAACATAGCAAAACTAGCATTGCGAAGGCGGCTCAAGGTATTAAGAAATAAGGACATTTCAGACGGTCTGAAGCGCATTACGAGCCGCCTTCGAAGGCATATATGAAACACTTCCTGGTGTCTAGATCAAATTGCTGTGTAATTAAGATGGTTAATTCAAAGAATTGACATATTTTGTGACAAGACCTTGTTCAAGTATTGCGAAAGTTATTTCAGTGCAACAGAGCTCCAAACCTATGCCATGTCGCCACTGCAGTGCTTTAAATGGGGAACGTTGGCAAAGACATGCGCTCGTAAACCCTGATAGGGGAAAAGAAACATTTCTCCAAGGGAAGCCATATATATATATATATATATATATATATATATATATATTGCACGGACAATGACATCGTGTTCGCATGGTTAATCACTGAGCGCGCCATTCAAGGTATTTCAAAGTTGACACCTTATCTTTCGAAGCCGCGGCTACGGCCATACAGCCGGCATCGAGTAATGCGATGTCGGGAAGTCGACCAAATACCGTGGAAGCCGGAATCTAACAAGCGATTGTTCTGACTGCTGGTAGCCTTGTGCCACCAGCATTTCCAAACGCGGACAGTAGGCTGATTTCCCGCGCGATTAGAGGTATTTTACCCAGCGTCCTAGAATCGCCGACTTTGGGTGTAAAGCAACACCCTATGAGGAGGAATCTTCCATTCCTTTTCCCCATATTTTATGTGAATGTTTCACTCCTGCCTGACATTCTCTAATCGCACATGGCAAACCCGTATTTCCCTTTCTGAGGTTTTTAGACGTCATCCAATACCGAGCTCACTTGATACCACCAAGCATAAACGAGGCTCCATAGAACCTTGACACCTATGGCTATGTCCTGCCTCACCTACATCTGAATCATGTCTATGTATGCCCAGAGCAAGGGCGCCAGGAACGTCCAACCCCAAGAACCCCAGCGACCCGAGCCGCTTGCACGCGTGAAGTTTGGTTTGTATACAAAATGCATCCAAATCTGCAGCTGTGCGCCAAATGCAAGGTTTTCACGTGCCCCCTATTTTTTGGTCCCACCACCACACCACGAAAGCAGAGCCCGGTGCAAACACCAGCAAGGCCTGGTAGAGAATTTTACTCTACGTACTTCTTTTTTCCCGAGGAAACTTGACCACTAAATTGCATCACTCCCGAAATGCAGTAGTGAAACATTCAAGATATGTCTTCTAAATTAAACTTACAAAATGAACATCTCCATTTGAGCATTTTTGTTACTAGGTTTCCAGTCAAATCAGCTAATTACAAAATTTTGCGAGAAAAGTACCAGTATTTATATTTATTTAGCTACTTTTGTGTTTCTTGGCATCATACGAGTGTGATACCATTTCATTCTTCTTTCTCTTTCGATTGCCTTTAGAGGTACCATCTGCTGCTTAAAATTTTGACCAATTTCTCTGCAAGATGCTCCAACTGCAAACTTCTACGTATTTTATACATCAGTTGGATTAATTCGCCAGCCGCTCAAACACGTTTGATATGAACCCAAGCGTGAACATTTCAAAGGGAATAAAGAAGACACTTTGAAAGAGGAAATCAATTTTACCGCCATACTTTCCTATTGAACCCTCGGTTAAGGTTCATGGCGTTGCTCAATAATGATAAATCTAAGCCTCTCGAGTGACTGACTCGCCGGGCTACCCGGCAACGCAATTCTAATGCTGTCATACAGAGCCTTGGGACAGACCTGACGCAGCTAATACAGAAGTGGTTGATGGCGAAATTCTGCCCTCTGCAGATGTTTATCATGCGCACCGTTTACTTGTGTCGCATTTTAGTCTCGTAGGTTGGTGGGTATGATTGATGTTTATATTTGGGGTGTGTGTGGGATGACCCTGTCTGCCAGCAGACCATGCAAGAGGTACTGACTTTTTGTTTTTGGGGGGAGCAGGAAGAAGCCAGTAAGCCTCCTATGGACCAAGTAATTGTTTACCTTACCTACTTTCAGCACATGATTGGTAACTGGAGTTGGTCATTTTCTGTTTTAATCCATCAGGTTTTGTCATCAGACAAAATATGATGCCACAGGACATGGGCTACGTTGTTCCACATTCTTGGTTATTTGTCCCAAATTTCTTAAAGTGGTCCCTCATGGCTGCTTTAACCAGATGTTTTCTATAGTTGTCATGGTTTGCTAATCGGCAAGTGACTGTACTGCATATATGCACTATATTTTTTAGCACAGGGATACTCTAAGCTGCGTAACCAGTATGACATCAGTTGAATATTGGTATATAACAAATAGTCAGACCACCCCATTTAAAATATGTAGCCAACTTCTCAAACTTTGCCATTAATAAACAAGCCTAAATGGATGCATTTGCTGCAGCTGAAAAGGCAGGCAGCAATACTGGCAGGGTCACCTAAAAGTTATGTTATTTTTGGAGAAGAGAGATTGTTTTGTACAGCATGCCTATTATTGCCCTTGACATACCTTAACCATGATAATCAAAATAAGTTGTTCAAACTGATTTAAAGTGTTTTGATTTGTGTGTTGTCAGCTTTGTCTGATGTCAACAAGCTTACACAAATAAACTAAATGAAAGTGCAAGTTGAAACCAGCCAAGAACTAGCATTAGGCATCATGTTTTTATCACAAGTGCTGCTGTTAACAGATGTGTGAGTTGAGATGATGTTCATCATATGGGCTACTCTAAGTTAGGTTAAGTTGGTCAAATGCATGGCAAGTGGCAATAGGAATTGTGCAAGAATCAGTAACTCACAACTGCTGCTGTGATTGCTGTGATACAAACAGGTTATACAGGATGAGATGTCAGGCCTCTTTAGGTTAGGCATAGGGTATTTTCATGGAAATAAGCATTGGTATTTCGTAAGAAACAGTGACAAGGTGTTTGTTTTCCCTGACCCCATCTTAACAGAAGCCAGAAGTATGTCTAGTGTGCTTGGCTTGGTGATGGGCTGATGTGTAGGAGTCCAAGGTGTTTTTGTTTGAGTGTTTTATGCTTGTTGCATTTTCCGTTGTTATTTTGTTATTGAATTCCTTTGCTTTGTTTTGTTTTAAAAGGGCTGTGGAAGGGAACTTAAAAGTGCATTATCAATTTATTGGTGTTAATAACTTGCTATTCCCATAATGCTGTCAGGAGATTACTATGTTTTAACACGCGCCCGGTTGGCCGGCTAGGTATCCTTCGCTCGGGTGGAGATGGGGGTGGGAGTCAATTTGACCCCCCTCTGAGATTTCAAAAACTAAGAAAGCTAGATACACCAAATTTACAGGATGTCTTGACCTATACGTGAACTCACTAAGGTTAGGGTTTCAGCTTTCTGGGTCATGACCCTCAGGTCGAATAAGTCAAACAAGGTCAAATTCCAGGTTGGTCTCCAAAGCGCCCCCAGAACCTAGGAAACTGTCTCTAAGCAAAAGGTCACAAGCCCATTTGAGGTCATTGACCTTGCTTGACCTTTGAAGGTCATGGTGACCAAAATGATGCAAGACTGCTCTGCGTTTTGCATTTGAATAAGCGACAAAGATTACGCTAGGCAGTATATTCCTAAAACAAACCGTTCGACGCGAGTAATCTGTGGTCAATGGCCTGTTTTGACCTCTAAGAAGTCAATTGTAGATGTATAATGCGGTTCCTGCAGTCAATAAATTAGAAATGAGCACCAGAAACTATTCCATACAGCAAGCCCTAGAGTAATAAATCATGTTGGTTTTGACCTTGGTCTGACCATCATACCTGACCTTAGATCAACGTAATTTGCTCATTCAATATTTGTGGTACCTAAGAAAGCATCTCAGAGATGTGTGTCTTCGTCAAACACTCCGTTTGAACGATTTCCTAGAAACTGCCTTCGCTGAAACCATGAGCTAACTGACCTGTCATAGGTGAGCGACCTTACAAGGTACATCTAAAATTTGTATGTGAAACGATCCGCTAGGCAATTTTCTACAGCTATGCAAAATTTGGCGCTGCTATGCCGCGCCGTTCAGAAACCATTCGGGAAAAGCCCTCGGGGGGGGGGGGTCAATTTGCCCCCTCCCATCCGAGCGCGTGTTAATGTACTTTGTTTCACTTTAATGGCCTAAGATGTTAAAAAACGAAAAAGTTTTGTCAGGTTCCTGATATTACGTCCATGCCAATTTGAAATACATGTTTTTGTTTGCTGAGGCATAAGTCACGAGCTCATGAGCTCCATCTTTTGTGAATTGATTTTTTTTCATTCCCGCACGGTCTTGTTGCGATGGAATTTTTCACTCCAGCCTAGTTCAAAAGGGATTCTAGCTCCCTGTAATAATGCTCCGTCCAGGGGCAATTTGAACAAAAAAGGTAGCTTCTGCCAATTAACGATTTACATAGCCTTCCGATAGTTCTCCCACAGCGATGTCGTTTTCGTAGTGGGCACCCTCCGTGCACGGGTAAAGGTATATTAAGTTAGGCTTATCCTTTAGGAAATCTATGGAAACGGACCGTGCGCCTGGCTACAGACATAGAGTCATATACTGTTGGGGCTCCAACGAATAAAGGAGATTTCCTAAACACGGAAGTTCGTTGTGTTGAATGATGCCAGGTTGTACTAGCAATATCGAACACACACAGTTGCTCTCTTCCCGCGGTCAGAGGAGTTTTCACTGGCCGACGAACTCTGGCCATCTCATTACGGGCATGCCGGGCGTAGTTAGCAACACGCTGTCAAGGTGCAATCTGGACAAAAAAGGCCGAATCGCCCGCTGGTTGGCGAATATTCCTGTTGGATAGTGATCCCACAAGTACATCATGTGCTCCCGGGTGCACCCTCCCCGCAGTGGTAAAGATATTTTAAATGCTAGGTATGTCTCGGTAAACCGCCGCCGCATGCGGACCATTAGCAAAGAATGATATGAAGTCAGTGGTTTGTTAGAATGGCATAGTTTTCTTAGTCGAAGAAGCGTGTTGTGTTGGATGATGATAGCCCTAAAGCACGGTTTGCGAGTTTTCGAGCGCAATTATCAGTACACTTCTCAGCCCGCCTCGTCGTGGTACCGATCTTACGGCCGGGCCAGTGTCGGTTGCAATGCTCCGTGGAAGGGTTATTCGAATAAAAAAGTCTTGCCGGACGGTGACCGACTTAATCTTCCGGCGGAGTGCTCCCACAGTTGTATCGTGTGCGAATAAAAGCACCCTCTGCGTACAAGTAAAAATAATTCTTACTGGGCAACACATCTTTGCATCCCATGTTGGTCGGGGTCCTCTGACAATGAAAGGAGAAAATGCAGATGTGAGCCATTCGGACTCATCGAAGCACGTTCTGAGCACAGGGCATTGCATGGGATGGGAGGGGGGGAAATTTTGAATTATGAGACAAACTAGAGAACAAAAGACTTAAGAGGACATTTTCATTTCTAGAGCATGCAATGACAAACTTCTGAGCGCAAAAGTCTTGTTGATCATGAGATCATTTCTTCTGATTTATCTGGCAGAACCCTATGCGTTAAACTGAGGAATGATCTACCATGGTTCAATGGCGCAACAATGGGTGTACCCCTAAACGATAAAACATTTGAAACTATCGGATATCGCCAAATTCGGAAATTGACAGTTGTGATGTACGAATGTCTAACTTCACAGCATCCTGCATCATTCGATTCAATATATAAGCTCTACGAATCAAATGAAATGTGTATAAGACGAGTCAAACATTCAGACCAACCTTTCTCTGATCGTAATTATACACTATTTACCACATCTTGCCTTGACCCTACGCTGAGGAGCGATATTGTTGTTTTATAGTTTCCAAGAATAACTGATATCTCTGTATCAACAACCATCGTTCAGCACATCATCTGCAAGCATTTTGTGAATACGTATGAACGTAGCCAACAGATTTAAAGATATCGGTATTTTTTGCCCAACACGTATGTAACTCACTTCATATTTAACCTCCTTCATGTTTCATAATCAGGTTCTGATCAAGTTATATTCATGTGCTTGTGCCCAAATTAATGGCGTTGGATCCGAGAGTTCTCCCAACAACAAGCTTCACTTAGCTGGGTGGATTGCCTGGGCATTCAGCTTAAAACCCAGCACGAAAATGACCAGTTTATTGCCCCTCCGAGTTGTGTGACTGTGCAACCCTTACTAACACTTTGAATGAGTGGCTGTAGCTGATTGACTGGTTCTAGCAGGCTGTCACTAGCTTACTTTGGCTCTGACTATTTTAAACTTTCGCATGCATGATTTGTCCTTGCCTATGGCATAATACATTTCCTGCCGGGTCTGCACCGCCTGTTCGCCAGCTTCTCTATACTTGTTCCCTCTTCCTAGTTGGGAGTGCCGCGATTTGATTTTCGTCTTCTGGTGTTAGCTTGCGGTTTATTGCGTCGCTGGGATGGAGGGGCACTCGTGGCTACCTGTTCTTGGGTAACGGCATATAAAAAGTCGAGGCGATTCAAACTGTTACACACCGTCTTGGATACCAAATTGCTCTGTAAAGCTGGTTAACCACTTCCACTGCGTGGTGATCTAAAACCAGGCTAGCGTGTCCGGCGTGAAAAGTAATCAGGCCATTAGCATCAAGTAACTCACTTATACAAATTGATCTCATTTGATTTAACGTTCATAGGCATGCTATACACGCAAGCATGTAATCTTCCCTCCTGATGCGCTTTACCCGGGTCGCTCCGGCGTGAACGCCAAAATACAGCGGGTCCGCGCAGCTATCAGTGTGGCGGTGGGAGCGGGTGAGAACGTCACTGAACCAGGAGTATTGGTGGAGACCGTTGGTGTGTCTTGGAATTTCGCGATGACGGCTGGCGTGGCGTGCCGGCCGAAGACCATCGAGGACGTTCTTCAGCCAATGGTCCTGTGCAACTCTCATTGCCAGCATATATCGTGTCTAATACAACGCAACACACAGTTGTAGAGCGGCATCACGGTCATCCGCTATGGTTCCACGCGCATCGGTTCCCCCAATCTGCGTCGTGCTCGGACTGTTAGGTCGCTGCTCATCACTGGCTACGGCAGGCGCACGAGCACGCGGCACGGCCCGCCACTGCCGCCGCCAATCTTCATCGGCAAAGCCAGAATCCTGCGGCAAAAAATGATACTTAGTGGTTTACCACGCATTTTGGGGGTAATCGAACAAAAGGTAAGAAATGCCATGAGGTAAAAAGACAAAAGCATGATGTCAACAAGGCAACTGGCAAGAAGTGAAAGAGGAACAAAAATGAAATGATTAAGGTTAAACGGCAATAAGTAAAAATGGCCAACTGCCAAACATCAAAAGTCAAAAGGAATAACAAACACTTAACGGTAAACAAACAACTAAGCGTCAAAAAACACGTTAACATTCAAAAAATCAACTTAACAATAAAAAGTGAAATAAACAAGAACGCGAAATAAACAAAACATAAAAATGGATGCAAGTCAAATGCCTTCATATAACAAGGCAGCAAGGTGGAAAAGATCAAAGGCAGACGGATGAAAATAAAAATCACAGAATAACAGAAAGATCTAAGCACATAATGGTAAATTATACGCATATCACGCTTTTTAGTATGCTAGACAGAGATGCAAGCTCTTGCACATTTGGCTTAAAAAAACAGCTGCATTTATACGAAGCTGATTCAAACTAACAGGCCTGCACATTCGATTGCTGTTGCTGCACACATGTCGTATAAAGACACAGGCAGAGAGAGAGAGAGAGAGAGAGAGAGAGAGAGAGAGAGAGAGAGAGAGAGAGAGAGGAGAGAGAGAGAGAGAGAGAGAGAGAGAGAGAGGAGGAGAGAGAGAGAGAGAGAGAGAGAGAGAGAGAGAGAGAGAGAGAGAGAGAGAGCGAGGAGAGAGAGAGAAAGAAGAGGAGAGAGAAGAAGAGAGAAGAGAGAGAGAGAGAGAGAGAGAGA